>NC_079194.1:253067467-253407467 GCF_029499605.1 Hyla sarda | reverse complement strand
CAGGGTACACATGCCGCATACACCACTCACACAGGGTACACATGCCGCATACACCACTCACACAGGGTACACATGCCGCATACACCACTCACACAGGGTAGACATACCGCATACACCACTCACAGGGTACACATGCCGCATACACCACTCACACAGGGTAGACATACCGCATACACCACTCACAGGGTAGACATACCGCATACACCACTCACAGGGTACACATGCCGCATACACCACTCACACAGGATATACATGCCGCATACACCACTCACACAGGGTACACATACCGCATACACCACTCACACAGGGTACACATACCGCATACACCACTCACACAGGGTATACATGCCGCATACACCACTCACACAGGGTACACATACCGCATATACCACTCACACAGGGTAGACATACCGCATACACCACTCACACAGGTTAGACATACCGCATACACCACTCACAGCGTACACCACTCACACAGGGTACACATACCGCATACACCACTCACACAGGGTATACATACTGCATACACCACTCACAGGGTACACCACTCACACAGGGTACACATACCGCATACACCACTCACACAGGGTATACATACCGCATACACCACTCACACAGGGTACACATACCGCATACACCACTCACACAGGGTACACATACCGCATACACCACTCACACAGGGTACACATACTGCATATACCACTCACACAGGGTAGATATACCGCATACACCACTCACGGTACACCACTCACACAGGGTAGATATACCACATACACCACTCACGGTACACCACTCACACAGGGTAGACATACCGCATACACCACTCACAGCGTACACCACTCACACAGGGTAGACATACCGCATACACCACTCACACAGGGTACACATACCGCATACACCACTCACACAGGGTACACATACCGCATACACCACTCACACAGGGTACACATACCGCATATACCGCTCACACAGGGTACACATACCGCATACACCCCTCACACAGGGTACACATACCGCATACACCACTCACACAGGGTACACCCCTCACACAGGGTACACATACCGCATACACCCCTCACACAGGGTACACCCCTCACACAGGGTACACATACCGCATACACCCCTCACACAGGGTACATACACCCCTCACACAGGGTAGACATACCGCATACACCGCTCACACAGGGTACATATACCGCTCACACAGGGTAGACATACCGCATACACCGCTCACACAGGGTACATATACCGCTCACACAGGGTACACATACCGCATACACCACTCACACAGGGTACACATACCACATACACCACTCACACAGGGTACACATGCCGCATACACCACTCACACAGGGTACACATGTCGCATACACCACTCACACAGGGTACACATGCCGCATACACCACTCACACAGGGTACACATGCCGCATACACCACTCACACAGGGTACACATGCCGCATACACCACTCACACAGGGTAGACATACCGCATACACCACTCACAGGGTACACATGCCGCATACACCACTCACACAGGGTAGACATACCGCATACACCACTCACAGGGTAGACATACCGCATACACCACTCACAGGGTACACATGCCGCATACACCACTCACACAGGATATACATGCCGCATACACCACTCACACAGGGTACACATACCGCATACACCACTCACACAGGGTACACATACCGCATACACCACTCACACAGGGTATACATGCCGCATACACCACTCACACAGGGTACACATACCGCATATACCACTCACACAGGGTAGACATACCGCATACACCACTCACACAGGGTAGACATACCGCATACACCACTCACAGCGTACACCACTCACACAGGGTACACATACCGCATACACCACTCACACAGGGTATACATACTGCATACACCACTCACAGGGTACACCACTCACACAGGGTACACATACCGCATACACCACTCACACAGGGTATACATACCGCATACACCACTCACACAGGGTACACATACCGCATACACCACTCACACAGGGTACACATACCGCATACACCACTCACACAGGGTACACATACTGCATATACCACTCACACAGGGTAGATATACCGCATACACCACTCACGGTACACCACTCACACAGGGTAGACATACCGCATACACCACTCACAGCGTACACCACTCACACAGGGTACACATACCGCATACACCACTCACACAGGGTATACATACCGCATACACCACTCACACAGGGTATACATACTGCATACACCACTCACAGGGTACACCACTCACACAGGGTACACATACCGCATACACCACTCACACAGGGTATACATACCGCATACACCACTCACACAGGGTACACATACCGCATACACCACTCACACAGGGTACACATACCGCATACACCACTCACACAGGGTACACATACTGCATATACCACTCACACAGGGTAGATATACCGCATGCACCACTCACGGTACACCACTCACACAGGGTAGATATACCGCATACACCACTCACGGTACACCACTCACACAGGGTAGACATACCGCATACACCACTCACAGCGTACACCACTCACACAGGGTACACATACCGCATACACCACTCACACAGGGTATACATACTGCATACACCACTCACAGGGTACACCACTCACACAGGGTATACATACCGCATACACCACTCACACAGGGTATACATACCGCATACACCACTCACACAGGGTACACATAACGCATACACCGCTCACACAGGGTATACATGCCGCTCACACAGGGTACACCACTCACACAGGGTACACATACCGCATATACCGCTCACACAGGGTAGACATACCGCATACACCACTCACACAGGGTACACATACCGCATACACCACTCACACAGGGTACACATACCGCATACACCACTCACACAGGGTACACATACCGCATACACCACTCACACAGGGTACACATACCGCATACACCACTCACACATGGTACACATACCGCATACACCACTCACACAGGGTACACATACCGCATACACCACTCACACAGGGTATACATACCGCATACACCACTCACACAGGGTATACATACCGCATACACCACTCACACAGGGTATACATACCGCATACACCACTCACACAGGGTATACATACCGCATACACCACTCACACAGGGTATACATACCGCATACACCACTCGCACAGGGTACACATGCCGCTCATACAGGGTAGACATACCGCATACACCGCTCACACAGGGTATACATGCCGCTCACACAGGGTATACATGCCGCTCACACAGGGTACACCACTCACACAGGGTACACATACCGCATATACCGCTCACACAGGATAGACATACCGCATACACCACTCACACAGGGTACACATACCGCATACACCACTCACACAGGGTACACATACCGCATACACCACTCACACAGGGTACACATGCCGCATACACCACTCACACAGGGTACACATGCCGCATACACCACTCACACAGGGTAGACATACCGCATACACCACTCACAGGGTACACATGCCGCATACACCACTCACACAGGGTACACATACCGCATACACCACTCACACAGGGTATACATGCCGCATACACCACTCACACAGGGTACACATACCGCATATACCACTCACACAGGGTAGACATACCGCATACACCACTCACACAGGGTAGACATACCGCATACACCACTCACAGCGTACACCACTCACACAGGGTACACATACCGCATACACCACTCACACAGGGTATACATACCGCATACACCACTCACACAGGGTACACATGCCGCATACACCACTCACACAGGGTAGACATACCGCATACACCACTCACACAGGGTATACATACCGCATACACCACTCACACAGGGTACACCCCTCACACAGGGTACACATACCGCATACACCCCTCACACAGGGTACATACACCCCTCACACAGGGTAGACATACCGCATACACCGCTCACACAGGGTACATATACCGCTCACACAGGGTAGACATACCGCATACACCGCTCACACAGGGTACATATACCGCTCACACAGGGTACACATACCGCATACACCACTCACACAGGGTACACATACCGCATACACCACTCACACAGGGTACACATACCACATACACCACTCACACAGGGTACACATGCCGCATACACCACTCACACAGGGTACACATGCCGCATACACCACTCACACAGGGTACACATGCCGCATACACCACTCACACAGGGTAGACATACCGCATACACCACTCACAGGGTACACATGCCGCATACACCACTCACACAGGGTAGACATACCGCATACACCACTCACAGGGTAGACATACCGCATACACCACTCACAGGGTACACATGCCGCATACACCACTCACACAGGATATACATGCCGCATACACCACTCACACAGGGTACACATACCGCATACACCACTCACACAGGGTACACATACCGCATACACCACTCACACAGGGTATACATGCCGCATACACCACTCACACAGGGTACACATACCGCATATACCACTCACACAGGGTAGACATACCGCATACACCACTCACACAGGTTAGACATACCGCATACACCACTCACAGCGTACACCACTCACACAGGGTACACATACCGCATACACCACTCACACAGGGTATACATACTGCATACACCACTCACAGGGTACACCACTCACACAGGGTACACATACCGCATACACCACTCACACAGGGTATACATACCGCATACACCACTCACACAGGGTACACATACCGCATACACCACTCACACAGGGTACACATACCGCATACACCACTCACACAGGGTACACATACTGCATATACCACTCACACAGGGTAGATATACCGCATACACCACTCACGGTACACCACTCACACAGGGTAGATATACCGCATACACCACTCACGGTACACCACTCACACAGGGTAGACATACCGCATACACCACTCACAGCGTACACCACTCACACAGGGTACACATACCGCATACACCACTCACACAGGGTATACATACTGCATACACCACTCACAGGGTACACCACTCACACAGGGTATACATACCGCATACACCACTCACACAGGGTATACATACCGCATACACCACTCACACAGGGTACACATAACGCATACACCGCTCACACAGGGTATACATGCCGCTCACACAGGGTACACCACTCACACAGGGTACACATACCGCATATACCGCTCACACAGGGTAGACATACCGCATACACCACTCACACAGGGTACACATACCGCATACACCACTCACACAGGGTACACATACCGCATACACCACTCACACATGGTACACATACCGCATACACCACTCACACATGGTACACATACCGCATACACCACTCACACAGGGTACACATACCGCATACACCACTCACACAGGGTATACATACCGCATACACCACTCACACAGGGTATACATACCGCATACACCACTCACACAGGGTATACATACCGCATACACCACTCACACAGGGTATACATACCGCATACACCACTCACACAGGGTATACATACCGCATACACCACTCACACAGGGTATACATACCGCATACACCACTCGCACAGGGTACACATGCCGCTCACACAGGGTAGACATACCGCATACACCGCTCACACAGGGTATACATGCCGCTCACACAGGGTACACCACTCACACAGGGTACACATACCGCATATACCGCTCACACAGGGTAGACATACCGCATACACCACTCACACAGGGTACACATACCGCATACACCACTCACACAGGGTACACATACCGCATACACCACTCACACAGGGTACACATACCGCATACACCACTCACACAGGGTACACATGCCGCATACACCACTCACACAGGGTACACATGCCGCATACACCACTCACACAGGGTAGACATACCGCATACACCACTCACAGGGTACACATGCCGCATACACCACTCACACAGGATATACATGCCGCATACACCACTCACACAGGGTACACATACCGCATACACCACTCACACAGGGTACACATACCGCATACACCACTCACACAGGGTATACATGCCGCATACACCACTCACACAGGGTACACATACCGCATATACCACTCACACAGGGTAGACATACCGCATACACCACTCACACAGGGTAGACATACCGCATACACCACTCACAGCGTACACCACTCACACAGGGTACACATACCGCATACACCACTCACACAGGGTATACATACTGCATACACCACTCACAGGGTACACCACTCACACAGGGTATACATACCGCATACACCACTCACACAGGGTACACATGCCGCATACACCACTCACACAGGGTAGACATACCGCATACACCACTCACACAGGGTATACATACCGCATACACCACTCACACAGGGTATACATACCGCATACACCACTCACACAGGGTACACATACCGCATACACCACTCACACAGGGTATACATACCGCATACACCACTCACACAGGGTACACATACCGCATACACCACTCACACAGGGTACACATACCGCATACACCACTCACACAGGGTACACATACTGCATATACCACTCACACAGGGTAGATATACCGCATACACCACTCACGGTACACCACTCACACAGGGTAGACATACCGCATACACCACTCACAGCGTACACCACTCACACAGGGTACACATACCGCATACACCACTCACACAGGGTACACATACCGCATACACCACTCACACAGGGTATACATACCGCATACACCACTCACACAGGGTACACATACCGCATATACCACTCGCACAGGGTACACATGCCGCTCACACAGGGTAGACATAACGCATACACCGCTCACACAGGGTATACATGCCGCTCACACAGGGTACACCACTCACACAGGGTACACATACCGCATACACCACTCACACAGGGTACACATACCGCATACACCACTCACAGAGGGTACACATACCGCATACACCACTCACACATGGTACACATACCGCATACACCACTCACACATGGTACACATACCGCATACACCACTCACACAGGGTACACATACCGCATACACCACTCACACAGGGTATACATACCGCATACACCACTCACACAGGGTATACATACCGCATACACCACTCACACAGGGTATACATACCGCATACACCACTCGCACAGGGTATACATGCCGCTCACACAGGGTACACCACTCACACAGGGTACACATACCGCATATACCGCTCACACAGGGTAGACATACCGCATACACCACTCACACAGGGTACACATACCGCATACACCACTCACACAGGGTACACATACCGCATACACCACTCACACAGGGTACACATACCGCATACACCACTCACACAGGGTACACATACCGCATATACCACTCGCACAGGGTACACATGCCGCTCACACAGGGTAGACATACCGCATACACCGCTCACACAGGGTATACATGCCGCTCACACAGGGTACACCACTCACACAGGGTAGACATACCGCATATACCGCTCACACAGGGTAGACATACCGCATACACCACTCACACAGGGTACACATACCGCATACACCACTCACACAGGGTACACATACCGCATACACCACTCACACATGGTACACATACCGCATACACCACTCACACAGGGTACACATACCGCATACACCACTCACACAGGGTATACATACCGCATACACCACTCACACAGGGTATACATACCGCATACACCACTCACACAGGGTATACATACCGCATACACCACTCACACAGGGTATACATACCGCATACACCACTCACACAGGGTATACATACCGCATACACCACTCACACAGGGTATACATACCGCATACACCACTCACACAGGGTACACATACCGCATATACCGCTCACACAGGGTACACATACCGCATACACCCCTCACACAGGGTACACATACCGCATACACCACTCACACAGGGTACACCCCTCACACAGGGTACACATACCGCATACACCCCTCACACAGGGTACACCCCTCACACAGGGTACACATACCGCATACACCCCTCACAAAGGGTACATACACCCCTCACACACGGTAGACATACCGCATACACCGCTCACACAGGGTAGACATACCGCATACACCGCTCACACAGGGTACATATACCGCTCACACAGGGTACACATACCGCATACACCACTCACACAGGGTACACATACCACATACACCACTCACACAGGGTACACATACCACATACACCACTCACACAGGGTACACATGCCGCATACACCACTCACACAGGGTACACATGCCGCATACACCACTCACACAGGGTACACATGCCGCATACACCACTCACACAGGGTAGACATGCCGCATACACCACTCACACAGGGTAGACATACCGCATACACCACTCACAGGGTAGACATACCGCATACACCACTCACAGGGTACACATGCCGCATACACCACTCACACAGGATATACATGCCGCATACACCACTCACACAGGGTACACATACCGCATACACCACTCACACAGGGTACACATACCGCATACACCACTCACACAGGGTATACATGCCGCATACACCACTCACACAGGGTACACATACCGCATATACCACTCACACAGGGTAGACATACCGCATACACCACTCACACAGGGTAGACATACCGCATACACCACTCACAGCGTACACCACTCACACAGGGTACACATACCGCATACACCACTCACACAGGGTATACATACTGCATACACCACTCACAGGGTACACCACTCACACAGGGTACACATACCGCATACACCACTCACACAGGGTATACATACCGCATACACCACTCACACAGGGTACACATACCGCATACACCACTCACACAGGGTAGACATGCCGCATACACCACTCACACAGGGTAGACATACCGCATACACCACTCACAGGGTAGACATACCGCATACACCACTCACAGGGTACACATGCCGCATACACCACTCACACAGGATATACATGCCGCATACACCACTCACACAGGGTACACATACCGCATACACCACTCACACAGGGTACACATACCGCATACACCACTCACACAGGGTATACATGCCGCATACACCACTCACACAGGGTACACATACCGCATATACCACTCACACAGGGTAGACATACCGCATACACCACTCACACAGGGTAGACATACCGCATACACCACTCACAGCGTACACCACTCACACAGGGTACACATACCGCATACACCACTCACACAGGGTATACATACTGCATACACCACTCACAGGGTACACCACTCACACAGGGTACACATACCGCATACACCACTCACACAGGGTATACATACCGCATACACCACTCACACAGGGTACACATACCGCATACACCACTCACACAGGGTACACATACCGCATACACCACTCACACAGGGTACACATACTGCATATACCACTCACACAGGGTAGATATACCGCATACACCACTCACGGTTCACCACTCACACAGGGTAGACATACCGCATACACCACTCACAGCGTACACCACTCACACAGGGTACACATACCGCATACACCACTCACACAGGGTATACATACCGCATACACCACTCACACAGGGTATACATACTGCATACACCACTCACAGGGTACACCACTCACACAGGGTACACATACCGCATACACCACTCACACAGGGTATACATACCGCATACACCACTCACACAGGGTACACATACCGCATACACCACTCACACAGGGTACACATACCGCATACACCACTCACACAGGGTACACATACTGCATATACCACTCACACAGGGTAGATATACCGCATACACCACTCACGGTACACCACTCACACAGGGTAGATATACCGCATACACCACTCACGGTACACCACTCACACAGGGTAGACATACCGCATACACCACTCACAGCGTACACCACTCACACAGGGTACACATACCGCATACACCACTCACACAGGGTATACATACTGCATACACCACTCACAGGGTACACCACTCACACAGGGTATACATACCGCATACACCACTCACACAGGGTATACATACCGCATACACCACTCACACAGGGTACACATAACGCATACACCGCTCACACAGGGTATACATGCCGCTCACACAGGGTACACCACTCACACAGGGTACACATACCGCATATACCGCTCACACAGGGTAGACATACCGCATACACCACTCACACAGGGTACACATACCGCATACACCACTCACACAGGGTACACATACCGCATACACCACTCACACATGGTACACATACCGCATACACCACTCACACATGGTACACATACCGCATACACCACTCACACAGGGTACACATACCGCATACACCACTCACACAGGGTATACATACCGCATACACCACTCACACAGGGTATACATACCGCATACACCACTCACACAGGGTATACATACCGCATACACCACTCACACAGGGTATACATACCGCATACCCCACTCACACAGGGTATACATACCGCATACACCACTCACACAGGGTATACATACCGCATACACCACTCGCACAGGGTACACATGCCGCTCACACAGGCTAGACATACCGCATACACCGCTCACACAGGGTATACATGCCGCTCACACAGGGTATACATGCCGCTCACACAGGGTACACCACTCACACAGGGTACACATACCGCATATACCGCTCACACAGGGTAGACATACCGCATACACCACTCACACAGGGTACACATACCGCATACACCACTCACACAGGGTACACATACCGCATACACCACTCACACAGGGTACACATGCCGCATACACCACTCACACAGGGTACACATGCCGCATACACCACTCACACAGGGTAGACATACCGCATACACCACTCACAGGGTACACATGCCGCATACACCACTCACACAGGATATACATGCCGCATACACCACTCACACAGGGTACACATACCGCATACACCACTCACACAGGGTACACATACCGCATACACCACTCACACAGGGTATACATGCCGCATACACCACTCACACAGGGTACACATACCGCATATACCACTCACACAGGGTAGACATACCGCATACACCACTCACACAGGGTAGACATACCGCATACACCACTCACAGCGTACACCACTCACACAGGGTACACATACCGCATACACCACTCACACAGGGTATACATACTGCATACACCACTCACAGGGTACACCACTCACACAGGGTATACATACCGCATACACCACTCACACAGGGTACACATGCCGCATACACCACTCACACAGGGTAGACATACCGCATACACCACTCACACAGGGTATACATACCGCATACACCACTCACACAGGGTATACATACCGCATACACCACTCACACAGGGTACACATATCGCATACACCACTCACACAGGGTATACATACCGCATACACCACTCACACAGGGTACACATACCGCATACACCACTCACACAGGGTACACATACCGCATACACCACTCACACAGGGTACACATACTGCATATACCACTCACACAGGGTAGATATACCGCATACACCACTCACGGTACACCACTCACACAGGGTAGACATACCGCATACACCACTCACAGCGTACACCACTCACACAGGGTACACATACCGCATACACCACTCACACAGGGTACACATACCGCATACACCACTCACACAGGGTATACATACCGCATACACCACTCACACAGGGTACACATACCGCATATACCACTCGCACAGGGTACACATGCCGCTCACACAGGGTAGACATAACGCATACACCGCTCACACAGGGTATACATGCCGCTCACACAGGGTACACCACTCACACAGGGTACACATACCGCATACACCACTCACACAGGGTACACATACCGCATACACCACTCACAGAGGGTACACATACCGCATACACCACTCACACATGGTACACATACCGCATACACCACTCACACATGGTACACATACCGCATACACCACTCACACAGGGTACACATACCGCATACACCACTCACACAGGGTATACATACCGCATACACCACTCACACAGGGTATACATACCGCATACACCACTCACACAGGGTATACATACCGCATACACCACTCACACAGGGTATACATACCGCATACACCACTCGCACAGGGTATACATGCCGCTCACACAGGGTACACCACTCACACAGGGTACACATACCGCATATACCGCTCACACAGGGTAGACATACCGCATACACCACTCACACAGGGTACACATACCGCATACACCACTCACACAGGGTACACATACCGCATACACCACTCACACAGGGTACACATACCGCATACACCACTCACACAGGGTACACATACCGCATACACCACTCACACAGGGTACACATACCGCATATACCACTCGCACAGGGTACACATGCCGCTCACACAGGGTAGACATACCGCATACACCGCTCACACAGGGTATACATGCCGCTCACACAGGGTATACATGCCACTCACACAGGGTACACATACCGCATATACCGCTCACACAGGGTAGACATACCGCATACACCACTCACACAGGGTAGACATACCGCATACACCACTCACACAGGGTAGACATACCGCATACACCACTCACACAGGGTAGACATACCGCATACACCACTCACACAGGGTAGACATACCGCATACACCACTCACACAGGGTAGACATACCGCGTACACCACTCACACAGGGTAGACATACCGCGTACACCACTCACACAGGGTACACATACCGCGTACACCACTCACACAGGGTAGACATACCGCGTACACCACTCACACAGGGTACACATACCGCGTACACCACTCACACAGGGTACACATACCGCGTACACCACTCACACAGGGTACACATACCGCGTACACCACTCGCACAGGGTACACATACCGCGTACACCACTCGCACAGGGTACACATACCGCGTACACCACTCGCACAGGGTACACATACCGCGTACACCACTCGCACAGGGTACACATACCGCGTACACCACTCGCACAGGGTACACATACCGCGTACACCACTCGCACAGGGTACACATACCGCGTACACCACTCGCACAGGGTACACATACCGCGTACACCACTCGCACAGGGTACACATACCGCATACACCACTCGCACAGGGTACACATGCCGCTCACACAGGGTAGACATACCGCATACACCGCTCACACAGGGTATACATGCCGCTCACACAGGGTACACCACTCACACAGGGTACACATACCGCATATACCGGTCACACAGGGTAGACATACCGCATACACCGGTCACACAGGGTAGACATACCGCATACACCACTCACACAGGGTATACATACCGCATACACCACTCACACAGGGTACACATACCGCATACACCACTCACACAGGGTACACATACCGCATACACCACTCACACAGGGTATACATACCGCATACACCACTCACACAGGGTACACATACCGCATACACCACTCACACAGGGTACACATACCGCATACACCACTCACACAGGGTACACATACCGCATACACCACTCACACAGGGTACACATACCGCATACACCACTCACACAGGGTACACATACCGCATACACCACTCACACAGGGTACACATACCGCATACACCACTCACACAGGGTACACATACCGCATACACCACTCACACAGGGTACACATACCGCATACACCACTCACACAGGGTACACATACCGCATACACCACTCACACAGGGTACACATACCGCATACACCACTCACACAGGGTACACATACCGCATACACCACTCACACAGGGTACACATACCGCATATACCGCTCGCACAGGGTAGACATACCGCATACACCGCTCACACAGGGTATACATGCCGCTCACACAGGGTACACCACTCACACAGGGTACACATACCGCATATACCGGTCACACAGGGTAGACATACCGCATATACCGGTCACACAGGGTAGACATACCGCATACACCACTCACACAGGGTATACATGCCGCATACACCACTCACACAGGGTACACATACCGCATACACCACTCACACAGGGTATACATACCGCATACACCACTCACACAGGGTATACATACCGCATACACCACTCACACAGGGTATACATACCGCATACACCACTCGCACAGGGTACGCATGCCGCTCACACAGGGTAGACATACCGCATACACCGCTCACACAGGGTATACATGCCGCTCACACAGGGTACACCACTCACACAGGGTACACATACCGCATATACTGCTCACACAGGGTAGACATACCGCATACACCACTCACACAGGGTAGACATACCGCATACACCACTCACACAGGGTGGTATACATACCGCATACACCACTCACACAGGGTACACATACCGCATACACCACTCACACAGGGTACACATACCGCATACACCACTCACACAGGGTATACATACCGCATACACCACTCACACAGGGTATACATACCGCATACACCACTCACACAGGGTATACATACAGCATACACCACTCACACAGGGTATACATACCGCATACACACAGGGTACACATACCGCATATACCACTCGCACAGGGTACACATGCCGCTCACACAGGGTAGACATACCGCATACACCGCTCGCACAGGGTATACATGCCGCTCACACAGGGTACACCGCTCACACAGGGTACACATACCGCATACACTGCTCACACAGGGTACACAATCCCGCATACACCACTCACACAGGGTACACATACCGCATACACCACTCACACAGGGTAAACATACCGCATACACCACTCACACAGGGTAAACTTACCGCATACACCACTCACACAGGGTACACATACCGCATACACCACTCACATAGGGTATACATACCGCATACACCACTCACACAGGGTATACATACCGCATACACCACTCACACAGGGTACACATACCGCATACACCACTCACACAGGGTACACATACCGCATATACCACTCACACAGGGTACACATACCGCATACACCACTCACACAGGGTATACATACCGCATACACCACTCACACAGGGTACACATACCGCATACACCACTCACACAGGGTACACATACCGCATACACCACTCACACAGGGTACACATACCGCATACACCACTCACACAGGGTACACATACCGCATATACCACTCACACAGGGTAGATATACCACATACACCACTCACAGGGTACACCACTCACACAGGGTAGACATACCGCATACACCACTCACAGCGTACACCACTCACACAGGGTACACATACCGCATACACCACTCACACAGGGTGCACTGCACATGCCGCTCACACAGGGTAGACATACCGCATACACCGCTCACACAGGGTGCACATGCCGCTCACACAGGGTATACATGCCGCTCACACAGGGTACACCACTCACACAGGGTAGACATACCGCATACACCACTCACACAGGGTAGACATACCGCATACACCACTCACACAGGGTGCACCTGCCGCTCACACAGGGTGCACTGAAAACTTTACAGGCCGTATGTGTAAAGCCTGATCCCGTGATAGAGCGAGGCCAGGGCAGCCAATCACATTACGGCTTTCAGTTTAATAAGGCGAAGCTCACTCACACAGGGTACACCACTCACACAGGGTAGACATCCGCATATACCGCTCACACAGGGTGCACATGCCGCTCACACAGGGTACACCACTCACACAAGGTAGACATACCGCATACACCACTCACACAGGGTAGACATACCGCATACACCGCTCACACAAGGTGCACACGCCGCTCACACAGGGTGCACTGAAAAATTTACAGGCCGTACGTGTAAAGCCTGATCCCGTGATAGAGCGAGGCCAGGGCAGCCAATCACATTACGGCTTTAAGTTTAATAAGGTGAAGCTCACTCACACAGGGTACACCGCTCACACAGGGTAGACATACCGCATGTGCCGCTCACACAGGGTAGACATACCGCATGTGCCGCTCACACATGGTGCACGTGCCGCTCACATAGGGTGCACGTGCCGCTCACACAGGGTGCACGTGCCGCTCACACAGGGTGCACGTGCCGCTCACACAGGGTGGACGTGCTGCTCACACAGGGTGCACGTGCCGCTCACACCACTCACACAGGGTATACATGCCGCTCACACAGGGTAGACATACTGCATATACCACTCACACAGGGTATACATACCGCTCACACAGGGTGCACATACCGCATACACCACTCACACAGGGTAGACATACCGCATACACCACTCACACAGGGTACACATACCGCACATACCACTCACGCAGGGTACACACACCACTCACACAGGGTAGAAATACCGCATACACCACTCACACAGGGTGCACATGCCACTCACACAGGGTACACATGCCGCTCACACAGGGTAGACATACCGCATACACCACTCACACAGGGTGCACGTGCCGCTCACACAGGGTGGACGTGCCGCTCACACAGGGTGCACGTGCTGCTCACACAGGGTGCACGTGCCGTGTTTGGTAGTATATTCAAAGGGCGCAGTGCGTGGCAGTATTCAGAGGGTGAAGTGTGTGGCAGTATTATATTCGGAGACCACAGTGTGTGGTAGTATATTCAGAGGACACAGTGTATAGTATTATATTCATAGGGCACGGTGTGTGGTAGTACATTCATAGGGCGCAGTATATAGCAGTATTATATTCATAGGGCGCATTGTGTAAGTATTATATTCAGAGGGCACAGTGTTTGGTAGCATATTCAAAGGGCGCCGAGTGTGGCAGTATTCAGAGGGTGAACTGTGTGGCAGTATTATATTCAGAGGGTGCAGTGTGGTGTCCCGGTACCGTATTTCATACTGTACCTTTGTGGAGGTCCCCATAGTCAGAGTCCCTAGGAATGTCGGGGTCCCTCTTCTATAGTTATCCCCTCGTCACCCCTTAGTTGGTTCATATTTGTATAGAAATTCATATAAATATGTATATATTCAAATGCCTACCTGTTCAGCGTAGCAGGACCTGCGGGTCATGTGATTAGGTTCAGAACTCTACGGTTTTGCTAAATGACCTTTGGTGGTTCTCATGACGTGATCACCCACAATGCAATGTAACGGTGAGTGACAGTTGTTATGGACCAATCCAAAATGGCCAGCCCCTGCCCATATAAAGGAGCTGCGCCATTTTGATCGCTCTCTTGGGTTGCTGATTCTGGATGAGGTAGGACCTCCGCAGCTTACAAGACAATCTAATAGGCCAAAGCCTTGCGGCCTCGGCCTCTAACATAGCGGATATACTAAGCAATTCCCCGCTACTCACCGCAAGATCACTGGACCTAAACGCACCCTTAAATCCAGCGGATCTATGCTACAAAATCTCTGAGAAGCTAAATTGAGCTTATATGATCCCAACCAACTGTCAATCGCTGCTCAGCTATATCTGTAGAGACTCTTTTATCTGGACTGTTACTATTGCTGCATGTACAGAAATTCTTCAGTAAAAGTTCTTGCAAGTTTCCAGTTAACAGTGGTCGTGGACAATCCTTTATTCTGCATCACCTATTGCTCTTGGGAAGGGTGGCAATAGGCCTATCAGGATTACAGTATTTAACCCACATCCTGGCATCACGAGTGTAGAGGGTTAACAGCACCCTTTATTATCCTGAACAGCAACACCCTAACTACCCCACAAGGCTTTACTCCCGAGACGCCACCACAAAGCCTTTTTGGCATCACACGAACAGGATTCGGGTGTGTGCCTGCTGCTGTTGCCAGTAGTGAAATTGCACTCCCCCCCCCAGAAAGTAACGGACTTTATTAATGTACTGTGAATTATACTCTGGTGTACAGGGTTGCGCGCACGGTGCTGTGTAAAGGAAGTGCGCATGTAAAGTATGGGGGAGGCGAAGAGTACAGCGGAGTTACAAGGTGCAAGAGAAAGAGTTGAAGTTAGTGCGGGGCCTTCCAGCGCGTGTGATCCAGTGACCCCGCCCACCGCGGCAGCCATTTTGCCGGTGTCTAAAGCCGGAGACCAAAAAAGAGATATAGTTCAGCGCGGAAAAAAGCGCAGAGTACGACAGCGGGTTGGAAGTTGTAAGGAGACGGAACAGTACAGGACTCTGAGACAGCAGATTGCCAAATTGAAGTCCTATAGAGATTCACTTCAACTGCCAATCAACACACTCAAATTTCAACTTAAGGCAATTGAGTTTCAAGTCGCCGCTCTCAAATTTGAAATCTACGTCCTCAAGTTCCAGATTAGAGAACAACTGCGTATCTCCTTGGGACCTAGGAATCCAAGATTTATTTAAAGGGCCAGCACACCCAATACAAAAATGTCAGAGCCTGCTGCGTCACTGTCCCCACCTGAGCAACAGGAGGGCGATGCTCCAGTGACTCCACCAATGGGGTCTCCACCACTAGTCAGAAGGGTGCTGCCGCCTTCACCAACACTTCCTACTTGACAAAGACGTACTCTCCCTGTGATTCCAGCAAGACCTTCGCCACAGGCAGGACAGGACCCAGCAAGTACACCTCCAGCTTCTTCCTATGTGTTGGGAGCCCCTGTTGCCGCACCTGGGCTTTAAACGGGCGTCCCCTGGGGTCGAGGACCGCACCCTAGGAGTAGCTGCTGAAGGTAGCTGCTGTACAGGTGATAGTTGAAGGTATCTGTTTGCAAGCTCTAATAGATACTGGGTCTCAGGTGTCCACTATTCTGCAAGGAGTTTTCTATAAGTATTGGGGTCCAGAAAAGTTGTGTGAGCCAAAGGTAGCGGAGTTTAGAGTAATCGCAGGGAACGGGAAACCAGTACCGGTGAAGGTGGGGTAGTATGTGTTAAAAAAGGCAGGGTGTGATTGTCACCAGTGTTAGGGATGAAGGGGATGCTGACTTCATCTTAGGAATGAACATCATGAGGCACTGTTTAGATATTGTCTGTTCACTGCATGCATCTCTCCCTCACATGTAACCTCCAGGTCGGCGAGCTGCACAACACCACCTCAAGATACTCCAAGCAGAACAGAAGTTTGTGAATCATCAAGGAGAAATCTGTCGAGTCAGGATTCAAGACATATGTGCTGTTACTCTGCAGCCACAAACGGAGACAGTTATTTGGTGTCGTGCCCGACCTGGGGTGAAAAATCAGGATTACCAAGCGCTCTTGGAGCCCATCATGCTGGAAGATTGTCCCTTGGTGCAAGCAGGTAGAAGCCTGGTGACCGTACGAAATGGGAAAGTCTTCTTGGGGAAGACAGGTTCCCACCTACAACGGTGACCCTTTCACATTGAGAGACTTTAAAGAAAAGTTCTACAGCCTCTTTGGATTCTATGCATTACCGCCTCATCAACAGATACATTTGCTTCTGGGACAGCTCCAGGGACCTGTCTTGGAGAAACTTCGCACCTGGCTAGCGGCTGACAAAGCCACAGTGGGGCAGATTTTTGAAGGACTCTCTCAGGTGTTTGAATCTCATTCCCCCTCTGAGGTACGCCTCAGACTATATGAATGACGTCAGAAACCAGGTGAGACTCTCAGCATATGCAGTAGCTTTACAGAGTGCATTCGAGGCGGTGCTGAAGCTGGACAGCATCACGCCCGATCAGAGTAACCGAGTGCTGATGGACCGTTTTATAGAAGGGGCATTGAACAAATGGGACAAAGCCCAACTTGGGATGCTAGCTGTGCAAAATCCCGACATGGCCTTCCCAGCTTTTAAGAGACTAGCGGTTAAAGTGATCGAATCAGAACCCCAGACAGAGGAGGCTAGTGTTCCCGCTACAGAATCCCCGGGGCCCTCGCCTCAGTCACCTGTCCCTTCTCAGCCTGCCCTTTCAACACCTTGCTCTAGCCCTAGGTAGTATGTGTTAAAAAAGGAAGGGTGTGATTGTCACCAGTGTTAGGGATGAAGGGGATGCTGACTTCATCTTAGGAATGAACATCATGAGGCACTGTTTAGATATTGTCTGTTCACTGCATGCATCTCTCCCTCACATGTAACCTCCAGGTCGGCGAGCTGCGCAACACCACCTCAAGATACTCCAAGCAGAACAGAAGTTTGTGAATCATCAAGGAGAAATCTGTCGAGTCAGGATTCAAGACATACGTGCTGTTACTCTGCAGCCACAAACGGAGACAGTTATTTGGTGTCGTGCCCGACCTGGGGTGAAAAATCAGGATTACCAAGCGCTCTTGGAGCCCATCATGCTGGAAGATTGTCCCTTGGTGCAAGCAGGTAGAAGCCTGGTGACAGTACGAAATGGGAAAGTTCCAGTAAGACTCATTAACCTCTCTGAAGTTGCCGTCTGGCTACCCAAGTATACCCCTGTGGCTAAACTGCACCATTTAGATGCAAGAGATGTGGTCTCGAAGTCACAAGTGGCCCAACGAGGACCTGGTCAGAATCCTGCGGAACCTTTGTGGGTCCAACTACAAATAGGGGACAAAGACACCCCCAAGGAACAGGTGGAAGGAGTCATCCAAGTAGCTAAACAATATCAAGAAGCTTTCAGCAAGTTCCCCACTGACTTTTGCATGACTACGATGATCAAACATCGGAATCTCACCGGGGACAGTCCACCCATTAAGGAGAGGCATCGCCCCGTGGCTCCTGGGATGTATCATACCATAAAGAAAATGCTCGTGGAAATGAAGGAGGCTGATGTTATCCAGGAAAGCCAGAGTCCTTAGGCAGCACCTTTGGGACTATGGGACTATCCGTTTTTGTGTAGACTACCGGAAACTGAACGGAGTAACTCACAATGACGCCTATCCTCTCCCCCGTATTGAAGAATCCTTGACTGCATTGGGGTCCGCCGCCTACTTTTCTACACTGGACTTGACAAGTGGCTACTGGAAAGTATCGATGCCGGAAGAAGATAGAGAGAAAACAGCATTTGTGACCCCCCATGGGACTCTTTGAGTTCAAAAGTATGCCCTTTGGACTGTGCAATGCACCGGCTACTTTCCAACACTTAATGGAGCGATGTTTAGGACATCTCAGCTTCCAGAGTGTTCTTTTGTATTTAGACAACGTCATTGTCTATTCCGGGACATACCAGGAACATTTGGACCACCTGAAATAAGTTTTCCAAGTCCTTATTCAACATGGACTCAAGGTTAAACCCTCCAAGTGTCATCTGCTGAAGCCGCAAGTACACTACCTAGGGCATGTCGTCAGTGCCCAAGGGGTCCAGCCCGATCCGGATAAAGTGAATGCTGTGAGAGAGTGGCCTACACCCAAGACGGTGCGAGACGTCCGAAGTTTCCTAGGATTTGCTGGTTATTACCGAAATTTTATCCCCCACTTTTCCCAAATTGCGGGACCCTTGACCAAGTTACTGAGAGGCACTGCCTGGGAGAATTTTATAATGGGAGGTTACCCATACAGTGGGCCGAAGATCAAGAAAATGCCTTCCGAGCCTTGAAATACCTCCTCACAGAACCCCCTATTCTGGCGTATCGTGACTACAGCCTACCGTTCAGAGAAGTGGTGCGCTGAATGCTCCGTGTGCAATGTTATCAAGAATTCCCGGAGGGACGCAAGGGCCCCTTTACATCCCATCTGTACAGAGAGACTGAATCAGATTGTTGCCCTGGATCATGTGAAGTTGGCCCCCACTCGGTCTGGCTGCTGCTACGCCCTGACCATGGTGTACCATTACTCTAAGTGGGTGGTCGTGGTCCCTGTCAAGGACCTTACTGCCAAGACGGCTGCCCAACTCTTCTACAGTCACTGGATCTAACCTCTGGGGTGTCCCGAATCAGTCCTCACGGATCGGGGAACCGCCTTTGAAGCTCAATTGTTCCAAGAACTTTGCCAGTTGCATGACTGCAAGAAGCTCCGGACAACGGCCTACCATCCCCAGGGGAATGGGCTCTGCGAGAGGATCAATCAAGTGTTCATCCAAATGCTCAGACCTGCCTCTGTCTCAAAGCACGAAGAGTGGCCCCGGTTGTTGCCTGAGCTCCTGGAAATTTACAACAACACTGTTCACTGTTCTACAGGGTACACGCCCTTCTTCCTGATGATGGGCCGACACGGCCAATTGCCAAAGGATCGGACCTTCCCGAAAATTCCCTAGGACCCATAAATTGGACTCATTCTGGGAAACAGAACCCTATACCATTACTGCGATCCCTTACCCTGAAACAGATGTATATGATGTACAGAAAGAAGGGTTTGAGCCGCAGGTGGTCCACAGAAACAGAATAAAAGTGTGCCTGAAAGAAGATGTGCTTGGACTACCTCCACCTACTCCACCTCCAGCAAGGCCAATGAGAGAATACGTGCCGGGAAAGGGAATTCATCCCACTATGGACGTTCCTTTGTTCCCCTCTCATCAGCCTACCATGTATTGGGGTATACCGTTTCCAGCTCCACCCAGCCAGCCACCACTGGTTGTTCCACCCAGCCAGTTGCCAATAGCTGTTTCTCCCTGTCAGCCACCATTGGTTGCTACACCAAGCATCAGTCCTGCTCTTGTGACTGCTCCAAGTCTTAATGCACCGTCTCCACCTGACTTCAGAGAATCTCCCTGTCCAACCGAAGATGTTGCTTCTGTTTCCAGCCCTCCAGCTGGTCCCTCGGGGATGGAAGTTCTTGCAGAATTACCAAGTGAAGAGACTCCTGATGACTCAGAGGTGGTGTTGCGACGGTCTCAAAGGACTACACAGGGTAAACTACCCTTAAGGTACCTAGATTCACATTCAGTACCTGCACAAATAGTACCTTCAATTACTCACTTCAACGTACTACCTAAATCTTTTCAGTACACCAAATTACTCACTTAAATGTACTACCTCATTCTTCTTCAGTACATACACAAAAACAAAAGAATATCTCATATTCAAGAAACACTTAAGAATTGTAGCCTATTGATACCCAATTCCTTCCACTGTTAGGTACACTCATGTTTCTCTTCTTTTTTATTGCGTGTGAGATGCTCTACCTGGCCAGTAGGTGCTCTTGCAAGCTTTAAAATTAAACACGTATTTCTAAAGGTAACCTAGGTAGGTTATACTGTTGTGTTCTAGGGGTAAGTAACATGTAGCCGATAGACCCTAGTAGCTAACCTTATTGGTAGAGAGCCTCGGGCAAGCCAATATACCCTTCTGTGTACTAACAGGTGACTCATCGTGGCAAAAGAAAAATGTGGTGAGATTTCAAAAATGTCTATACAGCTTGAGACTAAATGTATGGAAAGCTGTATATAAATGTCTAGTTAGCCTCAAATGTTATAGAGAACTATAAAAATGACTACGGAGCTAGAAACTAAAGGTTAGATAGCTTCATCAATGTCTAGATAGCTTCAAAATTGTCTAGTCAAGATGCTAGTCAGAGTAACAAGAAAGTACAAAGGTGTTTAATGTTTACTCAGATTTTGTCAGGATGTATAGAAAGTATTAATAATCCTGTCCCAGTCCTAGTTCCTCTGCCTTAGGGGACAAGCGTCGGGGTCGACTTGTTTTAAGTAAGGGGGTTTGTGGTGTCCCGGTACTGTATTTCATCCTGTACCTTTGTAGAGGTCCCCATAGTAAGAGTCCATAGGAACATCAGGGTCCCTCTTCTATAGTTATCCCCTCGTCACCCCTTAGTTGGTTCATATTTGTATAGAAATTCATATAAATATGTATATATTCAAATGCCTACCTGTTCAGCATAGCAGGACCTGCGGGTCATGTGATTAGGTTCAGAACTCTACGGTTTTGCTAAAGGACCTTTGGTGGTTCTCATGACGTGATCACCCACAATGCAATGTAACGGTGAGTGACAGTTGTTATGGACCAATCCAAAACGGCCAGCCCCTACCCATATAAGGGAGCTGCGCCATCTTGATCGCTCTCTTGGGTTGCAGATTCTGCATGAGGTAGGACCTCCGCAGCTTGCAAGACAATCTAAAAGGCCAAAGCCTTGCGGCCTCGGCCTCTAACATAGCGGATATACTAAGCAATTCCCCGCTACTCACCGCAAGATCACTGGACCTAAACGCACCCTTAAATCCAGCGGATCTATGCTACAAAATCTCTGAGAAGCTAAATTGAGCTTATATGATCCCAACCAACTGTCAATCGCTGCTCAGCTATATCTGTAGAGACTCTTTTATATGGACTGTTACTATTGCTGCATGTACAGAAATTCTTCAGTAAAAGTTCCTGCAAGTTTTCAGTTCACAGTGGTTGTGGACAATCCTTTATTCTGCATCACCTATTGCTCTTGGGAAGGGTGGCAATAGGCCTATCAAGATTACAGTATTTAACCCACACCCTGGCGTCACAAGTGACAAGGGTTAACAGCACCCTTTATTATCCTCAACAGCAACACCCTAACTACCCCACAAGGCTGTACCCCCCGAGACGTCATCACAGCAGTGTATAGTAGTATTATCATAAAGCGCATTGTGTGACAGTATTATATTCAGAGGGCACACTGTGTGGTAGTATATTCAAAGGGCGCAGTGCGTGGCACTATTATAATCAGAGTGTACATTGTGTGGCATCATTATATGGAGATGTTACAGTAACGAGGAACTGTCCAGAGCAGGAGAAAATCCTCATAGCAAACCTATGCTGCTCTGGACAGTTCCTGATACGGACAAAGGTGTCAGCAGAGAGCACTGTGGACAACACCAATAAGAAATTCCAAAAGCAAAGAATATCCTCTGTAGCATACAGCCGCTAAAAAGTACTGGAAGGGTAAAGATTTTTTAATAGAAGTAATATACAAATTTGTTTAACCTTCTGGCACCAGTTCATAAAAAAAAAAAAAAAAATGTTTTCCACCGGAGTAGCCCTTTAAGTAGTCAGTTGGGCGTGCGGCTGCTGAAGCAGTCAGCTCCACAGATTACTTCATACTGACCTGAGGAAGAAGTAGGAACTCCTTTGAAATGTGTTGTCTATGTATTGAATATACCTGTATAATAAAGGACACTCTGATTTCACCACCGCGTCCCCGGGTGATGCACCGGGAGCCTACAGTCAAATTTTTTGTCAGCTGAAAGGAGTACCTTGCTAGGTTATCCTCATATCCACCGTGTAACTGCATATTTAAGTAAGTGACCCCTTGTTGGCTCCTGTTCACGCACACTATAACCGAGCGTATTGGGTTTAGTGTAGGTGAACAGGCTGACAGTTTTGCAAGGCTAAGGTTGTGTTGCAAGGCTATTGATTATGGAAAAAGCTTTCTGCTTAACAGAATAAAAGCCTATGTATAACTTTAAGTATACATTTCTATACAAATAAGTGAAAAATTTACTTATGTTTATCGTATAAACCTAAAACAATGTGTATAACTTGCCTTTTTTTCAATTAGAACACGCGCTAACTCAAAGCAACCACTAGGTGGCGCTCACTAAATACATATCTAAAAAGTTATAAATAAATTAGTTGTAGTATACACTGATCAGCCACAGTGCTGTCTATAACGCAGGGCCAATGGGGCAGCTGCCCTGGGCACAATTATTCTGAGGGAGGCCCAAGCCTTGGCCCCTTTTGCCCTGATAAAGACAGCACTGCAGTGAGTTGAAGAATAGGGGTACTACCAGGGGTCAAGTCCTGGGGAAAAAAGTTTGGGAACTCACCCATGATTTCCACTCAAGGGCTAGTCCTGCAGGACTCCTGCTAATGGGAACTGTGTTCCTGCTCTGGAAAAAGTTCCTGCAGGACTTTAGCCCTGGATACTACACGCATGGCTCAGTAACACGGCACTGCCTGCATGCAGTCCTGAATCTAACCTTACAGTACCTTCGGTGAACAAAAGAGTTCAACTTTGGCTCCACCCCCATACCTCCCAAC
This sequence comes from Hyla sarda, assembly GCF_029499605.1. Lineage (NCBI taxonomy): Eukaryota > Metazoa > Chordata > Amphibia > Anura > Hylidae > Hyla > Hyla sarda. Next base: position 253,381,654 of record NC_079194.1, on the reverse strand, counting down.
TTTTGCTAAGAGCAAAGAAGGACAAGTCATGTCCCCTAACCACACTTGCATATGCGGAATTGAAATACCTCTTTTAGGGCATGGTGACACAGGGCGCATCCGAAGAATATTTCACACTGCAGATTTGCTGATGGCAGTCACAAGAGGGGCTGCAGAGTGACCATCATCATTACAAGGACAGACCATATAAGTGATTATAGACAGTTTTTGGGTGACTCAGGTGACTCTTTTCTGATCACAGTTCTTCATTTTCATTTTCCTTTTCCATGCATGCTCAGACCGTCATAATAATTTCTTTCAGCTATGACACTCTGCAGAACCTTTCGGAAAAACATTATAGGCTCCACACTTTTCCAAGACCTATAGTGCCCCAAAAAGTAATAATGCCCACTTTAGTGTCCCAAATAGTACAGTGGGTAGAAAAGTTTGTGTGGTGTCCCGGTACCTTATTGCTTACCGTACCTAGTGTAGAGGTCCCCAAAGTCAGAGTAACTACGCTCAGGTAGGATCCCTCAGGTGGGACAGCCCCTAGTCGCCTCTCCTCTACTCTAATTCTCTAGTGTTAATACATGTATGTATTTAATAATAATGTATATCTAATATAATGTATAGTACTTACCTTGTTTAGCATCGCAGGACCTTCGGTCATGTGACCATGTTAATATCCTCTATGGTATGTTGGAGGACCTTTGGAGGTCCTTGGGTCACGTGTTGCCCACAAGCCTTTGTAATGGTGATTGACATCCTTATTGGACCAATTAGCACTAGTCCAGCCCCTGCCCATATAAGGGAGCTGTAGCCAATTATCACTTTCTTGGGTTGCTGCTCTCGTGGATGCCGGACTAGCAGGACGGATCTGTGCAACTTGCAAAGACACGCTAGGCCTGAAAACCTACCGGCCTCAGCTGAACTAAAACCGTGAGTTCAAACTACCCCCGCTAAAGCTAGCGTGACTACTGGACCGCAACTAAATCCCCTAAATCCAGTGGAACAGCGCATAACACCTTAACCCCTTAAGGACCAAGGACGTACTGGTACGTCCTTGGTTCTGCTCCCGTGATATAACGCGGGGTTACACGGTAACCCCGCATCATATCACGGCGGGCCCGGCGTCATAGTGAAGCTGGGACCCGCCGCTAATAGCGCGCAGCGCCGATTGTGGCGCCGCGTGCTATTAACCCTTTAGCCACGCGCTCAGAGCTGAGCCGCACGGCTAAAAGCGAAAGTGAAAGCTGCCGGTTAACTCAGTGAGCTGTTCGGGATAGCCGCGGCGAAATCGCGGCATCCCGAACAGCTTACAGGACAGCGGGAGGGCCCCCTGCCCTGCCCCTACCTGCCTCCTTGCTGTCCGATCGCCGAATGACTGCTCAGTGCCTGAGATCCAGGCATGAGCAGTCATGCGGCAGAATCATCGATCACTGGTTTCCTATGAGAAACCAGTGATCAATGATAAAGATCAGTGTATGCAGTGTTATAGGTCCCTATGGGAGCTATAACAATGCAAAAAAAAAGTGAATGAATATCATTTAACCCCTCCCCTATTAAAAGTTTGAATCACCCCACTTTTCCCATAAAAATAAAAACACAGTGTAAATAAAAATAAAAATAAACATATATGGTATCACCGCGTGCGGAAATGTCTGAATTATAAAAATATATCATTAATTAAACTGCTCGGTCAATGGTGTGCGCGCAAAAAAATTCCAAAGTCCAAAATAGTGCATTTTTGGTCACTTTTTATATCATTTATCAATAAGTCCTATCAATGCAAAAATGGTACCGTTAAAAACTTCAGATCACGGCGCAAAAAATGAGCCCTCATACCGCCCCAAACACGGAAAAATAAAAAAGTTATAGGGGTCAGAAGATGACCATTTAAAATGTATTAATTTTCCTGCATGTAGTTATGATTTTTTCCAGAAGTCCGACAAAATCAAACCTATATAAGTAGGGTATCATTTTAATCGTATGGACCTACAGAATAAAGATAAGGTGTCATTTTTACCAAAAAATGTACTACGTAGAAACGGAAGCCCCCAAATTTTTTTTCAATTTTGTCGCACAATTATTTTTTTTCCGTTTCACCGTAGATTTTTAGGCAAAATGACTGACGTCATTACAAAGTAGAATTGGTGGCGCAAAAAATAAGCAATCATATGGATTTTTAGGTGCAAAATTGAAAGAGTTATGATTTTTTAAAGGCAAGGAGCAAAAAAACGAAAATGCAAAAACGGAAAAACCCCGATCCTTAAGGGGTTAAAGACTCTAAATTACTAAAGTCCAAACCTTTGTCAATCTACAAAGAAAGCAGTTGTATGCATAGAGACTGTTCCGTTTATGAAGCTTGCAGAAAATCTTCAGTAAAAGTGATAACTGTTTCACAAAACTCTCCGGTTGTGGACATTCTATTATTATTATCTACCTCCCCATCGCTCTTGGGAAGGGTGGCGGTAGGACAAGCATTACCGAGGAGCCCTCACCCTGGCATCACGAATAGCAAGGGTTAACAAGCACCCTTTAATCACCGCAGAGCTACACTCCTCATACCCTACTCCCCCAGGCTATCACATTTGTTTGGAAGAAGTAGGCCCTGTGTGCACCCTATATAATTGCATCCTCCCTCAGTGCCCCCTTCTGTATTGTAGTTGGGCCCCCTATATAATAGTAGACACTCTCTGTGCCACTTTTAGGACCGGTTCACACTACAGAATTTCCGACTGGAATTCCGCTCTGTAATTTTTGTCGGAAATTTCACTGCATGAAGCTTAACATGCAGGTGAATAGGTTTTCCGTGAACCCATTTAAACTGCAGAATTTTCTGGTCAGAATTTCCTGCAGAAATTCGAATCCCAAAATTTCCCCAGAGCATTTAACTTTCTGCTCAGTGTTCAGGCAGAATCCGCTCTGCAGACATTGCTGTCTATGGGAACAACAATGTCTGCTGTCTGCGCTAGCTAGTATTTATCGGCGTATAACACGCATTTTTTTAGGCTAAAATTTTAAGCCTAAAGTCTATCTGCGTGTTTTACGCCGATAAGCAGCTGCATTTCAATTATTTAAAGCTGGCGCTTTAAATCAATCAACTGCAGTGGTCCAGAGACCTGCCGTTGCTGCCGGCTTCTCTGCCCCCTGCCTATCCTGGGGTCCAGAGACTGCCGCGACGCTGCCCCATTACCTCCCCATCCCCCCCCCCCCCCTCCAGTTTTTTTGACCCCGCAGAAGCACCCAGGAACGGCAGGGGGAGAGAGGCCGTCGCTGCCTGCTTCTCTCCCCCTGCCTTTCCTGGGGTCTAGAGCCCTGCTGCCACTGCTTCTCTCCCCCTGGCTATCGGCGCCGCTGCCCTATTGCCTCCCCCATACCCGGTTTTATGATTACCTGTTGCCGGGATCGGGTCCGCGCTGCTTCTGGCTCCGGTGTGGCGTCTATGCGTCGTTGCTATGCGCTGCGAGGCTCAATGACAAGTCACGCAATGACTAGTGATCCCAGATCCTTGGTAAAATGACGGTGCGTGTTATAGGCCGGTGCGTGGTATACCCCAATAAGTACAGTACCTTAAAGTAGCAGGCCCCCTCACACTTTTCTTAATAGAATACCAGGCCCCCCTCACACTTCTCCTCATAGAATACAAGGCCCCCTCACACTTTTCCTCATAGAATACCAGGCCCCCCTCACACTTTTCCTCATAGAATACCAGGCCCCCCTCACACTTTTCCTCATAGAATACCAGGCCCCTTCTTACACTTTTCCTCATAGAATACCAGGCCCCCCTCACACTTTTCCTCATAGAATACCAGGCCCCCTCACACTTTTCCTCATAGAATACAAGGCCCCTTCTCACTTTTTTCCCCATAGAATCCCAGACCTCCTCACATTTTTTACCTCATAGAATCCCAGACCTCCTCACATTTTTTACCTCATAGAATACCATACCTCTCCACACTTTTACCTCATAGAATACCATACCTCTCCACACTTTTACCTCATAGAATACCATAGCTCTCCACACTTTTACCTCATAGAATACCAGACCTCCTCACATTTTAACCACATAGAATCCCAGACCTCCTCATACTTTTACCTCATAGAATACCAGACCTCCTCATACTTTTACCTCATAGAATCCCAGACCTCCTCATTCTTTTTCCTCATAGAATACCATACCTCTCCACACTTTTACCTCATAGAATACCATACCTCTCCACACTTTTACCTGATAGAATACCATACCTCTCCACACTTTTACCTCATAGAATACCATACCTCTCCACACTTTTACCACATAGAATCCCAGACCTCCTCATACTTTTACCTCATAGAATACCAGACCTCCTCATACTTTTACCTCATAGAATACCAGACCTCCTCATACTTTTACCTCATAGAATCCCAGACCTCCTCATTCTTTTTCCTCATAGAATACCAGACTTCCTCACACTTTTACCTCATAGAATCCCAGACCTCCTCATACTTTTACCTCATAGAATACCAGACCTCCTCATACTTTTACCTCATAGAATCCCAGACCTCCTCATTCTTTTTCCTCATAGAATACCAGACTTCCTCACACTTTTTCCCCATAGAATACCAGGCTCCCTCACACACTTTCCCAGATTTGTAAATTACTTCTAACTGTCCAGGCATGCTGGGAGTTGTAGCTTTGCAACACCTGGAGGCACCCTGGTTGGGAAACACTGCTATAGTAGGTGCTCTAGGAAATGGACAGGGGTCAGCATGGCACTGGTCTGCCGCAATGCGCTGTGTATTGTGAAACTTAACTCCATAGCCAACATTAACTGCAGTACAGTAGCTTCTCTGTGGGAATAGACTAGAATGGGCCTTCACTGCCAACTAGGGCTAATACCCAGTTTGACATAAGAAGCTGATGCTGGGAATAATACTTGCTGATATTTTAAATGTTCAGACAAACGTGTTTGGCACACAGCAGTCTTTCCCAACCCCACTACCATGCACATGTACACTTGTTTCAGCAAAGCATGCATATGTTTTTAGTGGGAAGAAGGAAGTAAGATGCTACCAGACTCCTGAGAACAAAAGGATTGAGATCCAACTACCTGACCATGAAAGGGATACTCCGCCCCTAGACATCTTATCCCCTATCCAAAGGATAGGGGAAAAGATGTCTGATCACAGGGGTCCTGCTGCTGGGGACCCTGCGATCTCCCTGCTGCACCAGGCTTATGTTAAGAGCATCAGGTGGAGCGCAACGGCCACGTCTCTTCAATGCAAGTTTATAGGAGGGGGTGTGACTCCCATAGACTTGCATTGAGGGGACAAGGCCGTGACGTCACAACCGGGTATGGCCGTGATGTCACGAGCCTCCACATCGGCAGTCATCCGGCATGGAGCAAACCCAGCGGCGGGACTCCTGCGATCAGACAACTTATCCCCTATCCTTGGATTAGGAGAGAAGATGTCTAGGGGTGGAGTGCCCCTTTAACCCCTCCCAAACATCTGCCATTAGTCAGGAGGCCACCATAAGCATCACATGGTTTACTGGTCCAGTTAAATGTGTATAGATAACTATGATAGTGGGTCATCATTTTTACTCTACAGTTACCATAAGATCTGTAAAGTATAACAAAGAACTACAGCTGCCAAACATCTCTAAGATGCAATGAAAGATGACTTTTTGTTAACCAATGTCAGGAAAAGTTATATAGCAGAGGAAGATACAGAATAAAGCAAAGTTACTCTGTTAGGGGTCAGTCTATAACTCTTACACATACTGCTCTAGAATGTTATCAAATAAGGGTTAACAAGGAATCCCCTATAAATTCTTCATATATGGTGTCCATTTTATCCAAAACTCTGTCATCCCTCAGACGAAAAACCTTCCTGCCGTGTAGCAGAGCCAAGTCAGTGTCGGTTCTCTGCTATAGGGGTTATGCTGTACATGAATGGAGCAGCAGCACACATGAGCTCTATTCTAATCGAAAAATTCTAGTCCCCATTCTCAAGATTCTGAGTGGTCCCAGTGGTCTGACCTCCTGTGATCAGATAGTTACCACTAGAAATGAGCAAAGTTACAGTACTTCGATTCAGCACGAACCTCGTGCCTCGGCGGTTGCTGACTTTAGCCTGCGTAAATGAATTCAGGTGCTCCGGTGGGCTAGAAAAGGTGGATACAGTCCTAGGAGACTCTTGTAGGACTGTATCCATCTTTCCAGTCCACCGGAGCACCTGAAAGCTAAATTAATATATGCACGCTAAAGTCGGCAACCGCTGAGCCGCGAGGTTCGTGCAGAATTGAAGTACTGAAACTTCGCTCATCTCTAGTTACCACCTATCCTGTGGATGCAAGATAACTTTCCTAACTTGGGAAACACCTTTAATGGTCTATTCACACGTACAGTATTCTGTGCAGATTTGATGCGCAGGATTTCAAGCTGTGTTCAGTCATTCAGTTTACATTGAAATCTGCAGCAGAAAATCCTTCGCATCACATCTGTGCATCAAATCTGTGCAGAATACTGTATGTGTGAACAGACCATAAAGGAGATCTGTAGTGGTAATTTTTCAGAATCCCCTGTGCCCAGGATGCAAAAAAGTAACAAAACAAAGTTTAACTCACCTTCCGAAGTTCCCCCCTTGCGCTAATATTGGAGTCCCGGTCCTCCGGTCTTCTTCCTGGGGACAATGAGTCATACTGTGCTCAGCCTTTCACCGGCTGCAGCAATGTCCCACCTCAGCCGGTGATAGGTTGAGCGCACCGTCATGTAACGAGCCCGGTCAGCAGGGAGAATGCAGGGTTCAGGCTCCTTAAATGACAGCCTATCACCGGCCAAGGCAGGACATCGTTACGGCTGGCGATACGCTGAGCGCAGTATGACTCATCGTACCCAGGAAGCAGGAAGAAGACTGGAATCATTGGACCGGGGCACCGATATCAGCACAACGGGGGAACGTCGGATGGTGAGTTAAAGTTTGTTTTGTTTCTTTTTGCAGCCCGGGCACAGAGGATTCTGAAAAATTACCACTGCAAATCTCCTTTGGGAACTGACTGCACCCCACACAATCATAACAAGATTATCAATGTTAGTGTCAGTGCTTTTATAGTTAAAGCTGATCAATGAATATACATATATAGTGGGAAATGTGGGTGGACGGAATACAGTCATTGCCATAAATTTTGGCACCCCTGAAATTTTTCAAGAAAATGAAGTATTTCTCACAGAAAAGGATTGCAGCAACACACGTTGTGCTGAACACATGTTTATTCCCAAAAAAAGGGAGGGAAAAAAAGCAAATTGGACATAATGTAACACCAAACTCCGAAAACAGGCTGAACATAATTATTAGCACCCTTAACCTAATATTTGGTTGCACACCCTTTGGAAAAATAACTGAAATCAGTCTTTTCCTTTAACCATCAACAAGCTTCTTACACCTCTCAGCCGGAATGTTGGACCACTCTTCCTTTGCAAACTGCACCAGGTCTCTCTTATTGGAAGGCACCTTTTCCCAACAGCAATTTTAAGCTCTCTCCACAGGTGTTCAATGGGATTTAGATTTGGACTCATCGCTGGCCACTTCAGAACTCTCCAGCGCTTTGTTGCCATCCATTTCTGGGTGCTTTCTGACGTATGTTTAGGGTAATTGTCCTGATGGAAGACCCAAGATCTCAGATGCAAACCCAGCTTTCTGACACTGGGCTGTACAGTGCGACCCAAAATCTGTTGGTAATCCTCAGATTTCATAATGCCTTGCACACAGTCAGGGCACCCAGTGCCAGAGGCAGCAAAACAGCCGCAAAACATCATTGAACCTCCACCATATTTTACTGTAGGTACTGTGTTCTTTTCTTTGTAGGCCTCATTCCATTTTTGGAAAACAGTAGAATGATGTGCTTTCCCAAAAAGCTCTATCTTGGTCTCATCTGTCCACAAGATGTTTTCCCTGAAGGATTTTGGCTTACTCAAGTTCATTTTGGCAAAATTTAGTCTTGCTTTTTTAGGTCTCTGTTAGCAGTGGGGTCCTCCTGGGTCTCCTGCCATAGCGTTTCATTTCATTTAAATGTCGACGGATAGTTTGCGCTGACACTGATGCTCCCTGAGCCTGCAGGACAGCTTGAATATCTTTGGAACTTGTTTGGGGCTGCTTATCCACCATCTGGACTATCCTGCATTGACACCTTTCATCAATTTCTCTCTTCCATCCATGCCCAAGGAGATTAGCTACAATGCCATGGGTTGCAAACTTCTTGATAATGTTGCGCACTGTGGACAAAGGCAAATCTAGATCTCTGGAGATGGACTTGTAACCTTGAGATTGTTGATATTTTTCCAAAATTTTGGTTCTCAGGTCCTCAGACAGTTCTTTTCTCCTCTCCATGCTTAGTGTGGCACACACAGACACACAATGCAAAGACTAAGTGAACTTCTCTAGTTTTTATCTGTTTTCAGGTGTGATTTTTATATTACCCACACCTGTTACTTTCCCCAGGTAAGTTTAACCCCTTAAGGACCGAGGGTTTTTCCGTTTTTGCATTTTTGTTTTTTCCTCCTTGCCTTTAAAAAATCATAACTCTTTCAATTTTGCACCTAAAAATCCATATGATGGCTTATTTTTTGCGCCACCAATTCTACTTTGTAATGACATCAGTCATTTTGCCCAAAAATCTACGGCGAAACGGAAAAAAAAATCATTGTGAGACAAAATTGAAAAAAAACCCCACTGTCTTGTAACTTTTGGGGGCTTCCGTTTCTACGTAGTACATTTTTCGGTAAAAATGACACCTTATCTTTATTCTGTAGGTCCATACGATTAAAATGATACCCTACTTACCGTATTTTTCGCCATATAAGACGCTCCAGCATATAAGACGCACCCAATTTTAAAGGAGGAAAACCTAGAAAAAAAAGATTCTGAACCAAATACTGTAGTAAAATATTTTATATCAGTATAGTTCCCCCACAATAGTTGGCAGTATAGTTCCCCCACAATGGTAGGCAGCTCCCCCCACCCCCCCACAATGGTTGGCAGTATAGTTCCCCCACAATGGTAGGCAGCTCCCCCCCCCCAATGGTTGGCAGTATAGTTCCCCCACAATGGTTGGCAGTGTAGTTCCCCCACAATAGTTGGCAGTATAGTTCCCCCACAATGGTAGGCACTGGCAGCTCCCCCCCACAATAGTTGGCAGTATAGTTCTAGTTCTCCCACAATGGTAGGCAGCTCCCCCCCCCCCACAATGGTTGGCAGTATAGTTCCCCCACAATAGTTGGCAGTATATTTCCCCCCCAATGGTAGGCAGCCCCCCCCCCCCAATGGTTGTCAGTATAGTTCCCCCACAATAGTTGGTAGTATAGTTCCCCCACAATGGTTGGCAGTATAGTTCCCCCACAATGGTAGGCAGCTCTCCCCCCCCCCCCACAGACATACAGCTTCCAGCCATATACAGTGTACGGCTGGAGGCTGTATGTCTGTGTGCTGCCCCCACAGTGTTCCGGTCACCGCTCCTCTGGCCCGGTGTCACAATCTACTGCTATGGCCTATGGACCATAGCAGTAGGTGTCGGGACCGGAGTAGCGGTGACCGGAACACCGAAGATTACGCGCTGCCGGTCACTCACCAGGCCCTGGCCGGCGAGCGTCTTCCTCCGGTCCTCCGGCGCCTCCATGGTTGTACGCACGGGACGTCACTGACGTCCCGTGCGTACAACCATAGAGAGGCGGAGGATCGCAGGAAGACCGCAGAAGGACCGGAGGAGAAGGACCGGAGGAGGAGGGTGCGCATCGGTCGGGGAATGGTTAGTGACCCGCGGACATCCTTATGTCCCGAAAAGATTTTTCGAGACACAGAGATGTCGGCATAGGAAAACCTATGATTATCTGCCCGGGCCGGCTCCTGTGTGTGGCTGTAAGCGGGGGCCGGCCAGAGCAGGTAAAAACTAATTCATGTATACTAAAAACCAGGGTGCCTCCAGCTGTTGTGAAACTACAACTACCAGCATGCCCGGACAGCCTTTGCCAGTCCGGGCATGCTGGGAGTTGTAGTTTCCTAACAGCTGGAGGCACCCTGGTTTTTAGTATACAGTTATTAGTAATTCACCTGCCCGGTGCCCGGAACTGTATGTTCCAGTCCTAGGGCAATAAACATAGCCGGTGTGAAGTGAAAAATTCACCGGCGGTCATGAGGCTTCTGCGGGCGGGGAGCGGGTAGTCAGCGCTGTACCGCACAGCTGCAGCCTCTGTACTTACCGCTGACTTCCCGCTCTCGCCCGCAGCAGCCTCGGGCGTATATACAGCGAAAAATACGGTATATAAGTTTGATTTTGTTGTACTTCTGGAAAAAATCATAACTACATGCAGGAAAATTAATACGTTTAAAATTGTCATCTTCTGACCCCTATAACTTTTTTATTTTTGCGCATATGGGGCGGTATGAGGGCTAATGTTTTGCGCCGTGGTCTGAAGTTTTTAGTGGCACCATTTTTGCATTGACAGGACTTATTGATCGCTTTTTGTTAATTTTTTTCATGATATAAAAAGTGACCAAAAATGCACTATTTTGGACTTTGGAATTTTTTTTGCGCGTAAGCCATTGACTGTGCGGTTTAATTAACTATATATTTTTATAATTCGGACATTTCCGCACGAGGCGATACCATATATGTTTACTCTGTGGTTTTTTTTTTTTATGGGAAAAGGGGGGTGATTCAAACTTTTAATAGGGAAGGGGTTAAATGATCTTTATTTACATTTTTTTTGCAGTGTTATAGCTCCCATAGGGACCTATAACACTGCACACACTGATCTATTACATTGATCACTGGTTTCTCATAGGAAACCAGTGATCGATGATTCTGCCACTTGACTGCTCATGCCTGGATCTCAGGCACTGAGCAGTCATTCGGCGATCGGACAGCGAGGAGGCAGGTAGGGACCCTCCTGCTGTTTGGGATGCTGCAATTTCACCGCAGCGATCCCGAACAGCCCACTGAGCTAATCGGCATACTTTCACTTTAGACGCGGCGTTCAACTTTGAACGCCGCCTCTAAAGGGTTAATAGCGCGCGGCACCGCAATCAATGCTGCGCGCTATTAGCCACAGGTCCCGGCCGTTGTTAGAGGCCGGGCCCGACCCGCTGTGGCCCCGCGTTATAGATCGGGAGCGGACACATGACGTTCCAGTACGTAGTTAAAGGAACATTACATGCTTGAAATAATCTTTTTTCCCACAATTTTGAAAAGGTGCCAATAATTTTGTCCAGCCCATTTTTGGAGTTTGATGTGACATTATGTCCAATTAGCTTTTTTCCCTCCCTTTTTTGGTTTAGTTCCAATTCACACAAAGGAAATAAACATATGTATAGCAATACATGTGTTACTGCAATCCTTTTCTGTGAGAAATGCTTCATTTTCTTGAAAAATTTCAGGGGTACCAACATTTACGGCCATCACTATATAACTATCAATATGACGGTGGGTAGAGGATGTGAAAGCAGGCACTGAAAATTATAGATTTTTAATTCCATTTAGAAATAAAATGACTTATTGGCCCAGATTTACCATTGTAAACCCAACCTGTTTTGTGGGGTTGTGCGCCTGAATTTCTGCCAAAAAAATAAAAAACCCAATTAACTCTTGAGAAACCCTGAAAAAGGATGGCGTTGGGGAAAGGCGGTGTGGTCACCAAAAAGGGGGCATGAAAAAAAAAAAAAATCCCAACATATTTGCTAAGGTTTCCACAGAAAATGTGGTGGATTTGATCACTGGAAAACCCCACAGATCAGAGCAATGTAAAAAAGGCAAAATAAAGGGAAAAGTGCAAAATGTAGGGAAGCCTTAGTAAATACTGTTGAAAAATATCTGTTGGGGAAAACCCCCCACAAAGAAAACTACACTGCACTCTTAGTAAATCAAGGCCAATATGTGCAAAGTCCCACTGGCTCTGTATTATGTAGGTTATTAATGCCTTAGCCTTAGGCTGGGTTCACATTACGTTTTAACCAATACAGGACCGTAGATGGCTGGGGGGAGCTAAAACCGGGCGCTCCCGTATCCCAGCTGTATGCTGCCCGTATGTAATGTATTTCAATGAGCCGACCGGAGTGAAACGCTGACTCTGGTCGGCTCATTTTTTGACCCGTATGCGGTTTTCCCACCGGACCTAAAACCATGGTATACCACGGTTTTAGGTCCGGTGGGAAGACCGTATACGGGTCAAAAATGAGCCTACCGTAGTCAGCGTTTCACTCCGGTCGGCTCATTAAAATACATTACATACAGGCAGGGATACAGGAGTGCTCGGTTTTAGCTCCCCCCAGTCATATACGGCCCCGTATTGGTAAAAACTGAATTTTAACCCAGCCTGGGTTCACACATGGCAATAGTGTGTCACATGGTTTACAACTGAGAAAATTTGCAGTGTTTCCACCACATGTGAACATATTTTTGGTTTAAAAAAAAGTAACACTTATTTGCCAAATTTGGAACACGAATTCAAAGCTGGTGTTAGACAAATATGATGCTGCATAAATTATGTGTTTGTATGATGACCATAAGTCCTGGCCATACTGGGGGTCTATTAATCTACACAGAAATCAGAATACGTATCATTGAAGCTGTTAGTTCAGGTCATTAGACTGATGGTTGGGACAGGACTTGTGACCATAATACAGAAACACAAACCATTTTTCCGTTTTCAGAATGAGATTTTTTTGTACTCACCGTAAAATCTCTCTCTCTCATATATGCTCATGCCACTAGGAGGCACTGACACTAGGAAAAAAAAAGTCATCTCCGTTCTGGCAGGATATACCCACCCACTGGAAGTGAGGTAATCAGTTTTGTCACAAAGCAGTAGGAGAAGCCAACCAAGAGACAAGTCCGAAGGACCCTAGAAAAGAATCCTGGATATAAAAAAAACAATAACCGGAAAGGAATATCCGGACAAAAAAAATGAAGAAATGGGTGGGGTGTCCCCCAATGAAGGCTACGAGAGAGATTTTACAGTGAGTACAAAAAAATCGGTCGCTCTTCTTTGGGACACCTATACTGATGGGAAGTACCAAAGTTGTCCCCTAGGGTGGGAAGAACAACCACTAGCGAAAGGGGATCATTCCCGAGACTGAACCCACTCATCCATAAGGCTTGAGGTCCATCGAGATGGACTCGGACGCCAAAGAAAGGGACCGTGCTTCGCAGAGACTCTAAATCTACGTCACAGAGAGACAAGAATTTTTTTTTGACTAGGAAGCCAGATGGGCCATCATAGAAGGAAGTAGGAAAACAACTCCAAGGAACACAGAACTAGACAGAGGGCCAGCCCGACTGGAAAACAAAAAAGGAAAAGAGCACAACAAGAGAGCCCTATCCAGAGTCAGCCGATTCAAGAGAACATGGCGGAAAAACGCCAGGGAGAGCAGTGGAGGCCTGGACAAAAGGCAAGCACAGAAGGTGGAGACCAGAACACCACTGGAAAAAAAGAAAGACTCAAGAATGGCTTGGTACAGAAGATCGATGAAATGAAATCGGCAGACCCCAAACCCCCATCCAGGGGCCCTGCCACGAGCCCCCGGGAAGCGAAATAGCTCGACCTGTGTAATCCAGACGTCCGGAACGCCCTCCATCTTGAGAGAACATGGACCCCGATGGAGGTGACGGAAGGTAATAACGGCCAAAAAAGCTGAACGACCAGAAAAGGGGCATCTTGTGAACCAAAACGATAGGCCCGGAAACTGGAGGTTCCTGGGCCACCTGGAAGACTGACACGGAAGAATAAATGGCCAAAAAAGAAGCAGAAGACCCTGAAAAGGAGCATCCTGGAACAACAGAGGTGCAGACATGGGAAATAGGAGGTTTCCGAGTCTCCTGGAAGATTTACACCTGAGGGTAAGGAAACCCAACATCCGCGAAACGCTCCGGGTGACAAACTTCTGTTTCGAGACAAGAAGTGCGGCACAGAGAGACTGCCCCACAAATGAGAACGCGGAGAAGTCTGGGCAGGATCGCTACACATGCCCGATACCTCAACCATCACTACCCTACGGCAACAGGACAAAGACCTGGGCAGACGTAGCTCCCAGGAACTATGAGAGAACATATCGAAGTGCCAAGTTGTGTCCCCAGAGGGATCGGAATCCTGGACACTGGCTAGGCAAGATGCAAAGACGTGACTACAAATGCAAGGAAGAAGCACACACACACACCCAGCAACCAACAGCGTTGAGAGGAACCCCCCGACGGGGTGAAAATCTTGGGCATGATGGATCTAACTAAACAGTCCATACTAGAAAATAATAAAAAAAAAAAAAAAAAGAGACCAGGTCTAGGGAGCTCCCAGACATGTGTCTTGCCTCCTAGTGACACTAACTAAAACCGATTAGCTCACTTCCAGTAAGTGGGTATATCCTGCCACGGAGGAGCAGACTTTTTTCCTGGTGTCAGCGCCTCCTAGTGGCAAGAGCATATACCCATCAGTATAGGTGTCCCCAATGAAGAGCGACCAAGAAAGTCATTTTTATAAATGATTTTCATTTTGAATTAGGAGCCTGAATACCTTCACTGAGTGCCCGTTCAGCCCAGAACATATAACTGCGCTTTAGGAACATCACAGCACCTGTCACCAGCTCAAAACCCAGCATAATGTGATTCTGTGGGTGCTATGGAGACAGAGATGGAAGTCGGGAAAACCATTGTTTTCAACAGGATTCTGCTGCACCAGTCACACTATGGAAGCTCTGCCAGGGAGACTTCGGACCCCAGACTTTTGGCGGAATCCGCACAAACGCATTGCCGTCTATGGAGATGGAGCATTTCTGAGTAGTCTTAGTACTACAGATGGAATCTGCCCAGAATATCTCCACATTCCGTAGCGTGAATGAGCACAAAAGTGTCTTTCAGTGCCAAATTAAAGATGAGAAAAATTACCATTGTGCACAGAGCTATTTGTATAAAAATGTATGTAAACTAAAGATGTACACTTTCCATAAATATAGACAAACACAGAACTGTATTGAAATAAACATGATCCATTATGACCTCTTTCTCAGTGCAAGAATTGTGCAGACAACAAGGCTCTCAATCGCTCTTCTCTTGGACAAGCCGAGGCTCGCAACCTTCACATCCGACCTGCAGCAAGTGATTTATTTTCATACAAAATACGACTCCCCATTCCCCTGCAGCTTCAGGCACTCCAGTTGCTTACTGGAATAGTATTACATTTCCCATGTAACAAGAGGCCTGTTCCAGTATTCCATCACATGCTTTCTTCAGCTTATCAATACACAGTATTACCTGTTAAGCTCTATGAGCTCTGTGTAAATGTGTGTTGGAGCCTCTGTCGTGTCATTTCGTATGCTCCTTGGCATACAGGCAGCACAGATCAATACAGACACAAAGCTGTCAGCACATTCTGTCAACATCGTCAGCTTTCAACAAAGAATGTGTCCCATTTTTACATTAAGTTAAAGGCCAATGCAACATATACCACTTTTTTTTATTGTCTTTAACCCCTTAAGGACTCTTAAAGTTTTTCTGTTTTTGCATTTTCATTTTTTTCTCATAACCCTCTAAAAATTATCGGATAGGCCGATATTCACGATTTTGAAAGTTATCGGTATTTAACCTGCCGATAATGCGACCAGCGCTGCTCCGCACGGCAAAACAAGGTGTGCGCACTAGGTGCACGAATCGCGGGACTTAAGTCCAGGCCCTGAAGCAGTGCCCCCCCCCCCCCCCCCCCGAGATTGTTGCCCCTCCCTGACAGCATGGTGGAGCTGTCAGCTGTCCCGCTCCACCACTCTCTCACGCTGCTCCATTCTCGCAGTGGGAGTGAGAGCCGCGGGGACGCCATCCACAGCAGGCCGGTGCAATGACATCACATCATCGTGCCGGCACCCGGAGATCACGTCCCCGTGGCTCTCACTCCCACTGCAAGAATGGAGCAGCGTGTGAGAAAAGTGACAGAGAGCTGCTATTGTACAGGGGAATTATGCAGAACTTGCACAGATAAGGGAAAATTATAAGTGAGGGGCACATGTCAGGGGGGCATTATATGTGAGGAACACAGGACATGGGGCATTATATGAGGGGGTCACAGGACAGGGGGTATTATATGAGGGGCACATGACAGGGGGGCATTATAAGTGGGGGCACATGACAGCCCCCCCCTTTCATGTGCCCATATAATGCACGGAATATCGGTATAAGTTATCGGCTATCGGCCTGAAAGTTCACAGGTTATCGGTATCAGCTCTAAAAAATCAATATTGGTCGATCCCTACTTTCAATTTTGCACCTAAAATTACATATTATGGTTTATTTTATTTTTTGCGCCAGAAATTCTACTTTGCAGTGACATTAGTTATTTTACCAAAATATCCACGGCGAAGCATAAAAAAATTCATTGTGAGACAAAATTGAAGAAAAAAATGCCATTTTGTAAATTTTGGGGGCTTCCGTTTCGACACAGTGCATTTTTTGGTAAAAATTACACCTTCTCTTTATTCTGTAGGTCCATACGATTAAAATGATCCCCTACTTATATAGGTTTGATTTTCCTACATGCAGGAAAATTTATATGTTGAAGATTGCCATCTTCTGACCCGTATAACTTTTTATTTTTCCGTGTATGGGGGCGGTATGAAGGCTTATTTTTTGCACTGTGATCTGAAGTTTTCATCGGTATTATTTTTATATTGATCAAACTTTTTGATCGCTTTTTATAAATTTTTTCATGATATAAAAAGTGACCAAAAATACACTATTTTGGATTTTTTTTACGTGTACGCCATTGACTGTTCAGTTTAATTAACAATATATTTTTACAGTTCGGACATTTCCGCACGTGGCAATACCACATATGTTTATTTTTATTTACACAGTTATTTATTTATTTATTTTTATGGGAAAGGGGGGGGGGGATTCTTACTTTTATTACGGAAGGGGTTAAATGATCTTTATTAACTTTTTTTTTTGCAGTGTTATAGCTCCCCTAGTGGCTATTACACTGAACATACCGATCTCATACACAGATCAATGCCGTGCATTGACACGGCTAAGATCAGTGTTATCGGCGGTCAACTGCTCAAGCCTGGATTTCAGGCTTGGAGCAATCAATCGCCAATCAGATGCGACGGTGGCAGGTAAGGGGACCTCCGCTCGCGTTCTAGCTGATCGGAACATCGAGATTTCAATGCGATGGTCCCTATAAGCCTGACTGAGCTGCCAGGAAGCTTTTACTTTCATTTTAGATGCAACAATCAACTTTGAACGCCGCGTCTAAAGGGTAAATAGCACGCGACTCAACGATCGGTGCTGCGCGCTATTAGCCCAGGGTCCCTGCTGTCATTAGCTGCCGGTACCGACCCGGGATGACATGGGGTCACGTCGTGACCCCGCATTATATACCAGGACCGGGCACAGGGCGTACAGGTACGCCCTGTGTCCTTAAGAGGTTAAAGGGTTACTCCGCTGCTCAGCGTTTGGAACAAACTGTTGAGCAGCGGAGTACCCCTTTAAGAGTAGGATCACATGGGCCGTATTTTACCGCTGCATATTTTCCTACCCATTAAAGTCAATTACTCCACGTGTGACCCTACCCTTAAGGAATATTTTTATAATCAAAAGGTCTCTCCTATCCACAGGATAAGGGATAACTAGCTGAACATTGGGTGTCCGACCCCTGGGACCCCTATAGGTGCTTAACAATATTTGGAAGCATGTGTGCTTCCGCTCAATTTGTTGATTTGATTTCCATTTCTGATGTTCAACCTCTGCCCCCCCTTACAATCAACTATTGATGAGAATATCACTTTTAACAGCTTGAAAAAAAAATTCTTATGTATAGTTACTTTGCAAGAAGAAGGGAATGGATGCAGGAACAGACTACACAGTATTTGATTGTTGTCTGTTTTCATATCAACTGGTGACACAAAGTTAAAACAGATTTGTAAATTACTTCTTAAAAAAATAAATAAATCTAAAGCCTTCCAGTGTTTATTAGCTGCATGTATGCTCCAGAGGAAGTCTTTCCAGTCAGACACTAAACTTCCTGCTGCCACCCTTGTCCATGTCAGGTACTGTCCAGAGCAGGAGATGTTTTCTACTTGCTCATGCTCTGGACAGTTCCTGACAGAAGTGGAAGCAGAGAGCACTGTGTCTGACTGGAAAGACTACATGACTACTCCAATGCATACAGGAGCGAATAAGTACTGGACGACTTTTAAAAATAATTAACTTAGAAACCTATATGTGGGCCCTTTAGACAACTCGAGTGGAGGCGGCAAACAAATGCTGATTAGAAAGATCGGTGCTCCTTTGCAGAGTCTTTAAAGGGGTTCTCCGGTGCCAAGACATCTTATCCCCTATCCAAAGGATAGGGGATAAGATGCCTGATCGCTGGGGACCCCCGTGATCTTGTCTGTCACGCCCCCTCCCATAGGCTTGCATTGAGGGGGCGAAGCGTGACATCACACGGGGGCTGGGCCGTGACCTCACAATGCTCCTGCCCCCGTGATCGCCAGTAATCAGACCCGGAGGGAACATGCTCCGGGGACTGATTGTAACTGGGGTGCTGCGTTCAAGATCACGGGGGTCCCCAGCGATCAGGCATCTTATCCAAAGGATAGGGGATAAAATGTCTTAGCGCCGGGGTACCCCTTTAAACAAACAAAAGAGCGTTCCAGCGTAAAATAGCAATGCTGGGGGCATCGCTGAATATAACTGGCAAACCATACACAACAAAGGAACAAAGCATAAGATATGAGGTCCTCCTGCAGCCTTCCTGCCTGGGTGCAGTGAATCAATCAGGGGGATGCTTTAGAACAGAAACGCAGGTTGATAGCAAGGAAGTTTATTGGGACCAGCATGCAACGTTGCATGCTGATCCAAATACACCTGGTTGTCAGTCCCTCCAGCGCCGGTTGATCCTGCGTCAGTTATAAATTTAGTAATATGTTCTATAAAGTATTTGCCTTATAAGCAAATAAACCACACACAAGTCGAAAATAATATTCTGTATTGCATCTTTAGAACCTTATAAATTTAAACATAAAAAGGAAAAAATAAAGTGTAATTTATCATTTCCTGGCAAGAAGGCACTAATAGTCTTTGTGAAGGGCACTTTTACAAGTGGAGATGCTTTGGCTTCATGGAGTTATGCAAACACAATCCAGATTGTTCATTTCCAGTACAGACCCCAAAGTATCTTCTGAACGTTATAAAGCATATAGAGACTATATGAAGGCAGCATGGAATCATTTAAGGCCACTGCCCATAGAGTAAACTCCTAAAATCTTTGTAGTGTAAAATACATAAGAATAGTCTGAGAACTTTGGTCCTTTGATCCCAATAGGGCTGAGATGTCTACTCTTTGTTCATAATCTGTAAAACATCATCCATGATAGAAGGTCCCAAATCTACATGGAGGGAAAGAAGAGATCCGGCGTGAGCAAGGAACCTTTCTTCTTTTGCCTCTGATGAAAAGCCATTATCGATCACTTGGAAGGGTTTGGCTATTTCCTTTACAGGGCTTTTACTCTTGTCATCCAGGTGAAGCCGAGGGGGTTTAGGTGGAGGGGCCTGAAGCAAAGAGAGCGCTTGTGGCTCACCTATTGTAGGGAGGGAGATGGCATTCTTTAAGACAGGTGATGGCAGCTCTGAATGTGACAGAGGCGGAGTGGCATCGGGGGACGAAGATGTAGAAGAGCTATTCAGTCGAGGGAGAAGGTGGAATTTGCCCTGCAGAAAAGAAATGTCTCCAAAAACATCTCCTTCTCCGCTGCCGATATGTATGGTGTGTCTGAAGTCTCCGAGCGGAGGGCTTATCATGTCAGGAGACAAGACATCCCGAAGCTTTCCTTTACGGGATCCCCTCTTCAGGTAGATTGGAGCTTTCGTGGACATATTTGCTGCCTCTCAGTTTTAGAGTTTGAGAATCAAATCGATAGGAATCCGCTTCATATGAAACATCTAGTCTCTGAACCAAGAAGAAAAAAACAATATGGTTAATCCTATTAGAATGGCTTAAATGCTTCCATATAAACTTGTTAACACAAAACACACTTCTATAATGCAATGAAGTTGGTAAAGAACAGTACGTACTTTAGGTTTGTTCTGACATTAGCTGTCTATTAGGAGACGTTTGCTGTGGTCCTCAGTTAAGTCTTTACCAGGCTACCAAACCTGAAAGAAATACAGAGAGATTGTCAAACAGAAAACTAACATTTATGGAATTTAACCAAAAATAACACAGCAACCATACCAGGCAGAAGTCACCTAAAAGATTATAGGCAGTCCTTCCCGTAAGTCCCACTTTTCATCATTCCCCATAGGGCTGAGCGGTATACTGTTGATACCGAATACCGAAATTTTTGTGCTGCAAGATATTAATTTTTCCCATACCGCAATACCGGTTGGGCCCCTCCCCCTTGGGAATGAATGAATTATCAGCCCAGCGCAGCGCTGTCCCCACATGGGGGAACTAATCATATGTGACCCGCCAGCGCTGTTCTGCTCCCCCCCCACCAAATCATGTTACCTGCGAGTGCTGTTCTGCCCCCCCCCCCCAATTAATTATCAGCCCAGCGGGGTACTACTCACATATGTCAACCGCAAGCACTGCCCTCCTCCTCTTTGTTGTGGGCTGCCGGCGCTGGAACTCTATACTGTACGCCAGTGGTCTCCAACCTGCGGACCTCCAGCTGTTGCAAAACTACAACTCCCGGCATGCCCGGACAGCCATGCTGGGAGTTGCAGTTTTGCAACAACTGGAGGTCCGCAGGTTGGAGACCACTGCTGTACGCTGTATCCCTATGCCCGGGCTGCAAAAGATAAACAAAATAAACTTTAACTTACCTACGTCGGCCTCGCGCTGTTCCTGGGGACTGGAATGTCGGACAGCCGTCAGCCTATCACTGGCTGCAGCTGTGTCCCGCCCCGGCCAGTGATAAGCTGACGGCTGTCTGACATTCCAGTCCCCAGGAACAGCGCGAGGCCGACATAGGTAAGTTAAAGTTTATTTTGTTTATCTTTTGCAGCCCGGGCATAGGGATACAGCGTACAGCAGTGGTCTCCAACCTGCGGACCTCCAGCTGTTGCAAAACTACAACTCCCAGCATGCCCGGACCGACAACGGCATGCTGGGAGTTGTAGTTTTGCAACACCTGGAGGTCCGCAGGTTGGAGACCACTGGCGTACAGTATAGAGTTCCAGCACCGGCGGCCTGCAACAAAGAGGAGGGGGGCAGTGCTTGCGGGCGACATATGTGAGTAGTACCCCGCTGGGCTGATAATTAATTGGGGGGGGGGGGGAGCAGAACAGCGCTGGCTGATAACATGATTGGGGGGGGGAGCAGAACAGTGCTTGAGGGTCATAGGATGTGGGGGGGGGGGGTCGGGGTGAAAGAAATACCGTTATATACCGTGAAACCGCCATAAGTTACAAAAATACCGTTATACACATATTTGGTCATGCTGCTCAGCTCTAATTCCCCATGCTGTTCAAGTATGAGGGGGATTGGAGTTTTGCAACAGCTGGAGAGCCACAGGTTGAGACTTACTGCTCCACATTAAATACTACATGTGAAGCCCAAGGTGCTGTTCACATCACAACTTTACTATCTGTCAAGCATATACAGTTAAATGCATAGAAAACCTGCAGACTTAAAAAGGTTCTTGTCATTAAAATGTAATTTTTGACATTCTGCAGAAACACATCATTGAGATTGGCCGGGGTCTTCTCGCTGCGACCACCTCCAATTGCTAGTTACAATAGAGTGAAGCATGTGGCAACACGCTTCACTCCTTGGCTCGGTGCCCAGTCCAAATGGTGTGCTCTATTAAAGTCTAGGAACTGTGCAATGAGTCGAGGAGTGAAGCGAGGTACAATGACCGGCATTTATCATTGTAGGTGTAAGTGAAGCATTTATCATTGTAGGTGTAAGTGAAGCATTTATCATTGTAGGTGTAAGTGAAGCATTTATCATTGTAGGTGTAAGTGAAGCATTTATCATTGTAGGTGTAAGTGAAGCATTTATCATTGTAGGTGTAAGTGAAGCATTTATCATTGTAGGTGTAAGTGAAGAATTTATCATTGTAGGTGTAAGTGAAGCATTTTTCTACACCTTTTTCGTGTGCTGGTAATGTGTAGGAGCACCAAATTTATTAAATGGCCGCAGGGTATTTGATAAATTTTGTGCAGGTCACATTTTCTGACATTTCATGCTTCACATACACCAAAAAGCTAAGCCAAGTCTGGGCTGGTGTAGTTTTTGTGAAAAGGCACAAAGCCGCTGAAACATCTCTAAAAGACGCAGTTCATAAAACCCTTCCATATCATTTGTATTGCCAAAATCAGTGGATTGCAACTCAAAGTCAGCAGAAACAAGTAAATCAAAAGGCGCAAATAAACCCTGCTTGCGCCTTTTTTAGACACAAAAAACTGTATTAAGACAAGGATGATAAATGTCAGTCATTGTGCTTCACCTGGGTGTAACTAGTGATCGGATGGGGAGGCCCAACATACGATCTTTTTGAATTCCACAAGTGGAACATTAGCATCAGTGTGAATGGGTTTTCTGAGAGGACAAGACAATTCTGCCACTGAAATTGTTTCCGGGTGGAGGGTGAACCGGTCCGGGTTGTCCTTCTCCGGGGGTCATCTTCTCCATTCCGGGCAGGCTCCGGCCTAGTACGCTGCATAGACGCCGCTATGCCGTGACGTCAGGTGCGTCGCTGCGCACGGGCGTCACGGCGTAGCAGCGTCTATGCAGCGTACTAGGCCGGAGCCTGCCCGGAGTGGAGAAGATGACCCCCGGAGAAGGACAACCCGGACAGGTTCACCCTCCACCCGGAATGCCGCCGGACACTACAGGAAGGATGGATGGCCCGGACCACCCCCATTACGGGTAAGTTTAATTTATTTTATTGACTCGGAGGGTGGGGGAGGGGCCCGACCGGTATAGCGGTATGGGCAAAAATCCATACCGTGTGAGAAAAAAAAATGGTATCTGGTTCATACCGGTATACCACCCAGCACTACGGTGGGGGGTGTAACGCGGTGCGATGGGTCGGGGGGGGGGGGCAGTCGCGGTGCGGCGGGTCGGGGGGGGGGGCTAGGGAGGTCGCGGCGCGGTGGGGCATTCTGGGCTTATCGGCAAAGTAATTGCCGATACCGATAATGCCCAAAATCGTGATTATCGGCCATACCGATAATCGGTCAATCCCTACTATGGACCACCTGATGTTGCAACACTACAACTCCCAGCATGCCCGGACAGCCAACGGCATGCTGGGAGTTGTAGTGTTGCAACATCAGGAGGTCCAAAGTTTGGAAAGCACTGCCCTAAATCCTTTTAGCCCGACTTGCATAGACAGAGGGCGCATATACAAGGCTTCATCCCCACCATAGAAGAGGACAGTAGTGCCGGCTCTTTGCAATGGTGCACGACGCGCAATACAATCTACAGGAGTGACGTGGGAGGCCGGAACGTGGGTTTAAAGCTTGGTTGCCTTGAGTTACATTGCAATCTTAAGATACTATCACATTAATAAGCTTAAACATTAGCCAAATTACAATGTAGAAGTATTGCATAATACCCTGTGGCTTACACTCCGCAATGACCCAGGACGCACACAATGGAAGCACACAAGCCCTAGTAGAGCATTGCAACACAGCTCTGTTTTTCTGCTTTCCAGGCGGTTCTGCTGATTCAGGGAGAGAGATGGTGGGGGTCACTGACAGCCGGCCAAGTCCATGGGATTCTGGGAACAGCTCCTTCTATTGCTGCTGCCCGAGCACGTTTTATTCCAATGAGCTGGATTGTCATCTTGGCACCAGCTCGTGCGAGAACATTTTACCATGAAGAACGCCGCTTATGTAAGGAGCTGCATAAATACGGAGCACATGGGCTGACTCGACCGGAGAGCGGATACTACATTTTGGGGGTCTCTGTGGCTAGACCCTCGACGGGTGATAAATGTTCCCAGGACAACCTTAAAAGGTCCAGAAAAACATTTATTTTGTGAATCTAAATGTATTGTATTTCAGTGGGGT
Organism: Hyla sarda; assembly: GCF_029499605.1. Classification (NCBI taxonomy): domain Eukaryota; kingdom Metazoa; phylum Chordata; class Amphibia; order Anura; family Hylidae; genus Hyla; species Hyla sarda. The sequence continues at coordinate 253,357,638 of NC_079194.1, read as the reverse complement.
TTATTGCTAAAAAGATTGTCTCTAAAAGACAAAAATCTAACCTGCTAGGTCAGTGTTTCCCAACCAGGGTGCCTCCAGCTGTTGCAAAACTACAACTCCCAGCATGCCCGGACAGCCAAAGGCTGTCCGGGCATGCTGGGAGTTGTATCTCTGCAACAGCTGGGGGCACCCTGGTTGGGAAACACTATGCTAGGTTCTTGTATTGAAAGTTTCCAAACCAGGGGCCTCCAGCTGTTGCAAAACTACAACTTCCAGTCTTCACTGTTCAGACATGCTGGGAGTTGAAGTTTTGCAACAGCTGGAGGCACGCTGGTTGGACACTGTACGGGGCAGTCAGAGAGAGATGTAAGGTTTCCTTTTACTCTACTCATTATTTTAACAATGTGGTGAGAGAAACGCAAGAATGTTAAAATGACATCTTTTGCATGCCAGAAAACCCACATATATATATGGCTCAATAAATTCCACTCGTGACTGCGGCAGCATCATGTATCACTAGGACATCATAGCAATACCAGCAGAGGAGGCTGGAGCAGTGGCGGCACTGAAGTGGTGGTAAACTTTCCTGGCATACCAGGGTAACCATAGGGGCTATGCATAGACCTGTTTATGCCAAATATCACCACATAACTTATAAGATCTCATGGGGCCGGACATGTACTGAAACTAAAAGCGCTGGACATTTCTGAGGTTAACCAGGCCCATCTTTCCTGGACTGACATGACACCTCCTCAGCCATCACCAAATCTCACACGTGAAACTGGTCATTTAATGAAAACTTTTAACATGCCAAGAGCAGCTGACAGAATCCCTTTAAAACATATCAAGGGATTCAGGCACCAGGCTAATCCCTTAAATTTTTGTGCTGCCAACCGAGTCCAAGAACTTGCAGGAAACTACAGACATAGAATCTACAGATTTTTGCGGACATCCCATGCAAGTCTATGGGACTTCTGCCAAATCCGTATAACACTACATATTCTCGCGCAAGCCTCGGGTCTGGACGATGGCAAGAAAACGTTAACATATCCTGCCATCTAAACCATCACTAGATGTACGCTTTAAGTGGGCACAACTTCTTCCAGGTGACGGATGCTCTTTCACCCTGAATTAAAGTGCACCTCTCATCAAATAAACTTTTGATATATTTTAGATTAATGAATGTTGAATAACTTTCCAATAGCATGTTAATGAAAATCAGCTTCTTTCTATTGTATTTTTCCTGATCAGTCATGTCAGCAAGCATTTCTGACTCATGCTGGAGTCCTAAACACTCAGAGCTGCCAGCCTGCTTTGTTCACAGACAAACAGGCTGTGAACAAAGCAGGCTGGCAGCTCTGAGTGTTCTCCTTTGTGAACAAAGCAGACTGGCAGCTCGTAGTGTTTAGGACTCCAGCATGAGTCTGAAATGCTTGCTGCCAGGACTGGTAGGGAGACCCCTAGTGGTCATTTCTTCAAAGTGGAAAATTAAATAGAAAGAAGCATATTTTTTAATAACATGCAATTGTGACGTTATTCTGCATACATTAATCTATAATATATCAAAAGTTTTTTGATGAGAGGTACCCTTTAAGGACAAGTCTAGACTATTAACCCCTTAAGGACCCAGCCCATTTTCACCTTAAGGACCCGGCCATTTTCTGCACATCTGACCACTGTCACTTTAAACATTAATAACTCTGGAATGCTTTTAGTTATCATTCTGATTCAGAGACTGTTTTTTCATGACATATTCTACTTTATGTTAGTGGTAAATTTTTGTGGAAACTTGCATCATTTCTTGGTGAAAATTTCCAGAATGTAAGGAAAAATTTAAAAATTAAGCTTTTTTTTACTTTGAAGCTCTCTGCTTATAAGGAAAATGGATATTCCAAATAAATTATATATTGATTCACATATACAATTCGTTCCAAATGAACCACCGTTTGTTGAAACCATCATATGTTGAGGGATCCGTGCAATGTAAAGTATAGGAAGTTACACTCACCTGTCCCCGCTGCTCCGGACCGTTACCGCTGCCCTGGATGTTGCCCTCCATCGCTGTCGCCGCATCCCCGCCGCTCCGGACGGTCTCTGCTGGACGGGATCGTCGCTCTTCATCGCCGTCATCACGTCACTGCGCACGCCGCTCCTATTGGATGACTGGACGGCGCGTGCGGCGACGTGATGGCGACAAAGGAGAGCGACGGCGATGCAGCGGAGCCCGAAGAGGACGTCCAGAACGTCGGGGACAGGTGAGTGACCATCACCGGACCACACTGGGCACCTTAAACGGCTATCCGGCGACAGCTGAAGCAGTCTGCGCTGCTGGATAGCCGTTTATGCGATGGCCCCGACATACAAAAGCATCATATGTTGAAATTATCATATGTCGGGGCCATCGCAGGTCGGGGGATCACTGAACAATATGTCTACTTTATATTTGCATCATAAAGTTGACATGTTTTTACATTTGGAAGACATCAGAGGGCTTCAAAGTTCAGCAGCAAATTTCCAATTGGGACCAGTTCAGTTGAAGTGGGTTTAAGGGGTCTTCATATTAGAAATACCCCACAAATGACCCCATTATAAAAACTGCACCCCCCAAAGTATTCAAAATGACATTCAGAAAGTTTGTTAACCTTTTTGGTGTTTTACAGGAATAGCAGCAAAGTGAAGAGGAAAATTCTAAATCTTCATTTTTTACACTGGCATGTTCTTGTAGACCCAGTTTTTGAATTTTTACAAGAGGTAAAAGGAGAAAAATCTTCCTAAAATGTGTAACCCAATTTCTCTAGAGTAAAGAAATACCTCATGTGTGTACGTAAAGTGCTCTGTGGGTGCACTAGAGGGCTCAGAAAGGAAGGAGCGACAATGGGATTTTGGAGTTTTTCTGAAATGGGTTTAATAACGTCCGTTATTAATAACTGGCTGTAATGGGATAAAACGGATAATGTAAATATCCCATAGACTATAATGGGATTTTCTAACGGCCGTATGGGATTTCGTAACGGACGATTTTCAGGGTTTTCATAACGGAACATCTAACAGTTCTTTAAAACTGATGAATTTTATAGTGTGAAACCAGCCTTACAGAACTACAACTCCCAGCATGCCTGGCTCTCTGGGCATGCTGAGAGTTGTAGTTTTTCAACATCTAGAAGAAGGGCACAGTTTAGAGACCACTGCATGTTGCAAAACTACAACTCCCAGCATGCCCATAGTCAAAGGCTGTCTGGGCATGCTTGGAGTTGTAGATCAGAAGCAGCAGTGAAGATTACCGCGATCTTCACTGCTGCATCCACTTGCCTGTACTGGTCCCCCGCTGCCTGCGCCAGTGATCAGGTAACTGTCGCCGTTCCCCCCGCCATGCTGGCTCCCACAGCTGTCACCGCCATCTTCCCCCGCTCTGCCCAGACATCCATCCCTGCGATTTGCTGGTCAGTCCTGACCGGCCAATCGCAGGGGACAGGAGGACCGGGCGATCGGGTACCAGAGACCCGATCAGCCCGGAATCGCTGCAAATTGCCAATCTGAATTGACTTCCCCCCCCCCCCACCAGGCATTTGCACGGGATGCCTGCTGAATGATTTCAGGTATCAGGTACACCATGGGTCCTTAAGGGGTTAAAACATACAAGTAAATATTGAGTGTGGAGAAGACTCCGGGCTCCAGCCTGCACTACAAAGCATTGGTTTACTTTAGCCGCTCACAAGCAATAACTGATGAATGTGATGAATGCGGCCTGAAGATGGCTTTGTACGGGGAGCTCCGGAATTCAATGGGTGATCTTAAAGCTTTTCATTGTGTACAAAGGACTGAGAAGCAAACTGTTTATATGAGGCCTGGTATGATAAGAATGATGGAACAAGGATTATCCTGTTAAGTAACATTTCATAGTCCCACACCCTCATGCCGAAAAAAAGCCTCCAACAACCTTCAAAATGTAAGACATTCCAGGAACGACAAGTAAATAGAGATACTGCTAGATCTTTACCTGTTCTCCTAGATCTCAGGTATGTCCGTGCCTCCAGGTAAGTGCTGGCTGGATGGTGTCCGGCACAACTCTAGTCCTGTTCTAGGACTGATCTCTTCTAATGAAGGGGACTGAGGTTTATGTAACCGGCGTCATTCTATGTATCACAGCTATTTCCCCCATGACCACACAAGTGCTGCTTAGTATAATCGGAGAAGTTCAAAGCATCTAATGGTAATTTTGGAAATGACAAGATCTACATGAAAGCCATATGGACGCCAGTCACCCCAGATTACCAACGTCTAATGGGCTCTAACTAGGCTTCTTCCAGGGGTGGATCCAGGGTATTCGACCAGTCCTTCCCCCCGATACACTAAATTTACTAACCTATTGAGAAGAACATAAGTAGATACACTTGCCAGGTTTCCCCTAGAATCATTATTCTAAAATGACCTCAACAAAACAATTAGCTGCCAACACTTAATGTCTGATCAATTCTTGATAAAATGTAATTGTAAAACTCCAAAGAACAATGCCCCAAAGGGTTTTATTTTATTCAAAAATTCTGCACAGCACTAATCTGTGTAGTACAGATAACCAGATGCTCTAAATAGAATAAAAAATAAAAAAAACACCCTAGAAATCTGGGTTAAACAATTTTTGAATGTAGTGTCTCGACGCGTTTCCCCTTTGAAATATAGTCTGGTTCATCAGGAGACAATACAAGGCATGGAGATAACTGTGTACAGACAGAAGATTAACATAGTGTTATGGGGTAGAACCAAAAGAGATGACATGTAAAAGCTAGGATAGTTCTTTCCCGGCCATTAGGGGGGCAGCAAGCAAATGTCCGATCACAATATAGAAGGTAGAGTCACACTTAGTCAATACTCCTGATACGTATAGATATAATGAAGCCCTCTGACAGGTCACCTTGTCCCTATTGGGGAGTATATACGCCCCCACATGGGTTGCTTATGTTTCCCAGAGGCACTACACCCCTTGGTATATAGAGGTCCCTGGACGCTAAAAGACCTCAACACCAAATGTCAGCTCCTTAGGGTCAATTCACATGGGCAGAAATGAAAGCCCAATACACTTCTATGGGATCCCGCACTCCCGTTGACACTTCGGAAATCACGCTTGCGGATTGGGTTTTCATTTCAGGCAGAATTCCATGAATAGACCCTTAGAGAGGACCAGACGTGACACCCCAACCATTGTAGGCAAACACTTCACAATGGATGCAGATAGGAAGTGATTCATAGTCATTGATCTCCATGGTCATCTCCTGTGTTACTAGTCACATAACTGCGGAGGAGACTGCGGATGTGCGGGTTACATCTGAGGGGCCAATACTTTATTTCTGGTATACAAACCTATACCAAGGACTACCGGTATATATATATATCTCTATCTCTCTATATATGCTATATACGGATAGGCAGTGTGAACCTAGTCTAAAATAGTCCACAGGTTAGGCAGATGCTGCTCTAATACATTGCACCTCCTGACATTGCAAAACTACAACTCCCAGCATGCTCGGACAGCCGTTGGCTGTCCGGGCATGCTAGGAGTTGTAGTTTTGCTACATCAGGACTACTTTACTGGACATCAGGACTAGAGATGAGCGAACTTACAGTAAATTCAATTCGTCACAAACTTCTCGGCTCGGCAGTTGATTACTTATCCTGCATAAATGTGTTCAGCTTTCAGGTGCTCCGGAGGGTTGGAAAAGATGGATACAGTCCTAGGAAAGAGTCTCCTAGGAATGTATCCACCTTTTCCAGCCCACGGGAGTACCTGAAAGATGAACTAGTTTATGCAGGATATGTCATCAACTGCCGAGCCGAGAAGTTTGTGACGAATCGAATTTACTGTAAGTTCGCTCATCTCTAATCAGGACTGCTACTTTACAGGACTACTTTACTGGTAGCACTACAGCTACACTACTAACCATGAAGAATAAATTTTTAGAGTAGTGTTTTCCATACAGCGCGTCTCCAGCCGTTGCAAAACTACAACTCCCAGCATGCCTGTTCCCGAATACAGTAGTGAAACCCATTCAGAAGACCGCTCCCTCAGCCAGACCAGAGGTCACGTGACAGACTTTCAGTCCAACATACATACATACATTACAGGCAATATTCTTTGAGAAGACCGCCCCCCATAGGTGACCACTTCTGGGTGGTCTTCTCAAAGAGATTTTACTGTATACAGCTAATACCAACACTGGGGGGACATCAGAGGAGAAGGTGGGGCTCCTACCCTCCTGGAGCTGTCAACAGATCCTGTATTAGGAGGGGCGCTAGGGATACCTCTCCTGCGTCCAGTTTATGGATCATATATATATATATGTCTATGGTATATACTGTGGCCCTCCAGCTGTTACAAAACTACAACTGCCAGCAAGGGCATGCTGGGAATTGTAGTCTTGCAACATCTGGAGGGGCCACAGATCTATGACACTTAAATAGATATATGACCCTAACCAGGGCGCCTCCAGCTGTTGCAAAACTACAACTCCCAGCATGCCCGGACAGCTGTTGGCAAACCCTGCCCTAACCATACTCTGAGTGGGTTCTGCCATGTTATGCCCAAACAATAGCAGCAGATCCTCCTCATCTTGATCTGATGCCACCACCCCTCACACATACTGGCACAGTTATACCAGCCATGCCCCACGTGTGCCCATACAACAGTGCCACACCTCCCCGCCTACACTGACACTACAATGCTGCGAGAACTACAAAGCCCAGCACGCCCTGTCAGCGCACCCCCCCGCCCCATATACACACACTGACCTGAGCCGGACGTACGCAGGAGCCGCTGCCTTCAGGTTGGGTCCCAGGCAGATGCGGACGTGGTTGGGAGTGGCCACAGCTTCCGGTTCTCGGTCGCCAAGTAACCCGCACCAGAGGAGTGATAGGAGACGCGCAGCCCCCTCCGTCTGCCGCCCCAGCCCCGGACACACTGAGCCATCCAGAGGAAGGGGAACGCCCACACGAGGAGCCAGCCAATCACGCCTTGTGGGCGGGGCCGGCGGGGAGTGAGAGCCAATTAGACAAGTTTCATTTTATAATAAACTTTATTTGTACAACACAAGATATGCAGGAAATCCAGTATAATGAGTGAGCGATTCTCACTATTTATAATGGCCACAGAGGAGCGAGAATATACCTGGTGACTGAGGGAGATTTATCAAAACCTGTCCAGAGGAAAAGATGCTGAGTTGCCCATAGCAACCAATCAGATCGCTTCTTTCATTTTCGAAAAGGCCTGTGAAAAATGAAAGAAGCGATCTGATTGGTTGCTATGGGCAGTTCAGCAACTTTTCCTCTGGACAGGTTTTAATAAATCTCCCTGTGTGTGTATATAGATAGAAGGGACCAGTGTTTCCCAACCAGGCTTCCTGCAGTTGTTGCAAAACTACAACTCCCAGCATGCCCGGACAGCCTTTGGCTGTCCGGGCAATGCTGGGAGTTGTAGTTTGCAACAGCTGGAGACACCCTGGTTGGGAAACACTGGAATGGTCAAAAGGGGATTCATGTTTGTCACTTTCTTATTCTGTTGTAAAAAATTTTTCCACATGGCAGAAATTCCAAGCAGAACTCCGTGGGAATATTCCGCTGCAGCAGAGTCCCATTCATTAAAAATGGAATTCCGGCATCCACAAAAAGAATAGGACTTGTAGATAGATGGCGGATTCCGGCACGGTCCTATGTCTGGCATGTTCTGATTTTCTAGGCGGACATTCTCCCATATAAACATAACCTTCGGGTACGGTGACGGGGTGGATTACACACAGCAGACCCCTCTAAGATCAATATATTCTGCTGCAGAAAATCTTCTGTGGAAATCCCACAGGTAACCGCCAATGTGAACGCAGCCTAAGGGTCTATTCACACGTACAGTATTCTGCGCAGATTTGATGCGCAGGATTTCAAGCTGTGTTCAGTCATTCAGTTTACATTGAAATCTGCAGCAGAATATTGTAGGTGTGAATAGGCCATAAAGGTGTACTCACATGTACGGTATCTTGCGCATATTTGATTTGCAGGCATTTAAGCTGCAGGTTTGAAGCGGTGTTCAGTCATTTTACATTGAAGTCTGCAGCTTCAAATCCTGCGCATCAAATATGTGCATGATACTGTACGTGTGAATAGACTGTACGTGTGAATAGATTCACATGGAAAGTCTCCACGCAGACATTCCACAGAATTCTGCTCTGTGCACAGCGCAGCAGAATACCATTGAATACAATGGGACTCTGCTGCTGCGGAATCTCCGGCAGAATTTGGGACGTGTGAACATGGCCTTGGGGGGTTTCTGAAAAAGCACATTGAGGCCCTGTCCCTGTGACCAGACACTTGTGAACCCGACAGCCATAAGACGGCAATGAGCACCGTAGCCTAATGTGTATTCAGCAACAATGGAGTGTATTAAGATGTGTATTCCTGAAAGGTGGGCATTATTATGGTAAGAAGCCATCACCTATCCACTGTGATCAGTGCTAGATCTTATTTACAATTGGTTACTAAGGTGACCACTAGAATCCTATTTTACCATCTACCTTGTATTTAAAACAATTTTTATTGTCTGAAAAATGATTAAAATTGTTTAATCACACAGTTCTCATTGTGCCTCTATTATTGTGATAAAGCAGCTTCGCTGCAATTGTATTTCTTATTGAGTGGTATGGCTGCAGTCCATACCTACACTGGACCTGGACGGGGTATGCGTCTTTAGATTTTAATATTCTGCCACAGTTCTCAGCAAAGGAGTTTAGGTATGGACTGCAGCCATACTCCATAAGAAATACAATTGCAGCAAAGCTGCTTTATCACAATGAGAACTGTGTGATAGACAATTGTAATCATTTTTTCAGGCAATAAAAGTTATATGTTTTAAATACAAGGTGGATGGTAAAATAAGATTCTTGTGGTTAATTGTAAATCTTATGTGGAATTAATCCTCCATTCACTGGTCCCATTTTACACGACAGTGCTGCATCTGACCCCTGGGACCCTCCCCAATCACAAACCGATCCTTTGTGCCCCCCATGTGAATGGGGCAGTGGACCAGCATGTACACTGCCTCTATATCTATAGTATACCCCAACTTTTGACAAGTCACAGAGTTTGGATTGGTGAGGGTCTGGGTGCTGAGATCCTCACCGACTGCTTGAACAAAAGTGAGGAAGCGCTCAGCTGGGCAATGTGCCATTCATTCCTGAAGGGAAAAGTAAAGCTAGTCTCACGTTAAGGTAATATGGACTTATTTTTGTGTTTTTGTTGTGTTTGGCTGCATTCTACAGAGCTGTAGGCCTCCATCTGCATAAGATTATATATAGTTGTATACCGAGGCTTCAGATTCTGAAGAGTGTTCCATATGACACCATATTACAGTGTCAAGCTAGGTTCACACTGCGGAATCTCCGGGCAGAATATATCCGCCCGGAGATTCCAAGTGCGGCTAGCGCTGATTGAATCAGTCGGGGCTAGGACCGCGCGGCCACTGCAGTCTCCATTAGACTGCAATGTGTTCCGTCCTGAAGAAAGAGCAATGCCTTGGAAATTTCCAAGCGGATTTTCAGTTCACAAATTCCGAAATGTGAACGGAAACCCATTCACTACACTATACATTTTAGCAAGCGGAATTTCCGCCTGCAATTTCAAAGTGTGAACCTAGCCTTACTTGTAGGGGAGAATCTCTCTGTAATACAATGTGGTATGGAGCATTACAAAGTGGCACACAACAAATTAAAAAGGGGCAAATTATACCTGGTGCCATTTGGGAATGATGATTTCTAACAATGAAAGCGTTCTCTTGGAAACTTGTAATCTAGAATGTGACACCTCCACATCATGGGAGATTTTATCACAACAAGCACTTAAGCAACCAGCTTTCCTTTCCCGGTCGGTCTCTGTGGGCACTTGTTCTAATAAATCTTTGCTTCCCTGCATAGAAAGCCGCGTCCTTACGCAGTCTAGCTCTGGGCCTGTGTGTGGTATAGCACTTGCCTATGATACAAATACAGGGAGAAAACAAAATGCGGGTTGTCATTTTTCTTGCAAGGATCCACATGTTTTTCTGCTGAGATCATGTGGTCACCTGGCGTGGGGGGGGGATGAGTGTTAGACTGAGAACCTCACACACTCCGGGGCTTCTCTTGTGGCCATGCACATATTTTATTCCTGGTTCCATTTGTCCAGCTTAGTCCACCAAGAAATATTAAGTCTTTCTTTTTGAAAATAGGTTATATTTTAACGACTTGAGCAGATATGCAGGGGGATTTCCTTTCTGCCGTACCAGTGGTCTCCTTCTTGACTAAAAAGCGGGCGTATGTTCCTCCCACTGTTCCTTTTGTTAGGCGGCCTGGATTAATGCAGATGCTGCCCGAGATATCCTATGGTAGAGTGAGACAGTAAAGGAGTTGTCCATCATTTTTGGTTTGTACAAACTTAACCAGAAAATGGTGATCAGCAGAAACGCACTAGGCCTTGGAAGAGCAGCAGATCGGCAGGTGAGTAGATTTTTTTTTTTACTCAGTTTGACCATTAAAAAGAAAAAAAAAAAGTACCACGGTCCAGACAGAGTGTTTTACAATCATACAATGTGAACAAAAAGGGTGACGAGGGTAAACATTAAAGGGGTAAAAAACTTTTTTTATTTTTAAAATGAACTGGTGCCAGAAAGTTAAACAGATTTGTAAATTACTTCTATTTAAATATCTTAATCTTTCAGTGATTATCAGCTGCTGTATGCTACAGAGGAAATTCTTTTCTTTTTTGTCTTGTCACAGTGCTCTCTGCTGACACCTCTGTCCGTATCAGGAACTGTCCAGAGCAGGAGAAAATCCCCATAGCAAACCAATGCTGCTCTGGTCAGTTCCTGACACGTACAGTGGTGTCAGCAGAGAGCACTGTGGACAAGACCAAAAAAAATAAATTCAAAAAGAAAAGAATGTCCTCTGCAGCATACAGCAGCTAATAAGCATTGAAAGGATTAAGATTTTTAAATAGAAGTAATTTACAAATCCGTTTAACTTTCCGGCACCAGTTCATTTAAAAAAATAAATAAATAAAAAAAAAAAAAGTTTTCCACCGGAGTACCCCTTTAAACAGAAAAACTAACCTTGATGAAAAAACGGAGTTCTGATGGTATAATAAAGACGTCTGGTGTGACTGGCATGATTGCATAGTTATAGTGTGCTTCATAGTCAATGTTAATCTCCTCGTGTGGTGGATACAAAGGATAGTAGCTGAAAAACAGAAACTCTGTTAGTAGTAGAAAATGCTAGGTAAACTGCACGCTCAAGTTTATTGTAACTGGTTGGGTTTTAACGTGGATAATAAAAATATTTATATTTATAATAATATTATTAACCTTTGCCCCTGACTACATTCTCTTCACAGGAGCAGGAATTCACTCACCTCCGCTGAGTCAGTATATGTTTGAGGATCCGGCTAAATCTGTCTGGAGCCCCCGCACTACCGCTGCAATTATTCAAAAAATGAATAAAAAAATTTGAAAAAAAATTAAATTTAAATTCCCCCCCAAAAAATAAACTTTTATGAAAATGATGTTAATGGTATAAGTTCTAATTTAATGGCTATTACCATTTGGACCTTTATTGCATATATCTACAAATAAGAGGTGCTGGACCCGTACCTGCTGATCTCCTCTGCACCCATGTGAAAGAGCAGGTCTGTGGATGTAAATCCCACTGCCACACCATTGACCGATAAAGTACAAGGATCAGCCACGAAGTGCACTCTCTGGAGAAAAACAAAAAAGACAACACTGACTCTCTGGAAACACAAAGGGGGAGATTTATCAAAACCAGTTCAGAGGAAAAGTGGAGCAGTTGCCTATAGCAACCAATCAGATAGCTTTTTTTTTTAAGCAGACCTCTAAAAATGAAAGACGCAATGTGTTTTTTTCCTCTGCACAGGTTTTGATAAATCTTCCCCAAAGATATTAATTAAGTAATAGCTGAAGCTGAACACCATGGAGCCTGGGGAAGCCCTGCTCTTTCACTCCTCCATCTGAGGTTAGTGTTCTGTGACACAGATACAACATCCTCTACACATTACTTGTACTGATATCCTTGTGGCTTCTCTACTCACATTTAGTATGAATCTGCTGCACAGACCACGACTGCATCAAGTACGATAACATCTAGAACAGCGGTCTCCAAGCTGCGGGCCTACAGATGTTGCAAAACTACAACTCCCAGCATGCCCGGACAGCCGTTGGCTGTCCGGGCATGCTGGGCGTTGTAGTTTTGCAACATCTGGAGGTCCGCAGGTTGAAGACCACTGATCTAGAATATCTCAACAAAGCAGCTAACTGTGTTGTGTTGTCTACCAGTTACAGTGTTCATATAGCAAAGAAAAAACTGTATTGGGCATTGACATTTGTGTGTGTGAATTTCACATAAAACCTTTTGATACATGTAAAACTTTTGACTGCCTGGTCGGGGGTCTCAGAGCCACCCCCAATCCACCCCAATGGCACTGATAATTAAATATAGTCAGGAGAAGGGGCCAGCTGTGCATTCCCTCCCTAGGCCTCTCCTCCATCTGCCTCATTGCAGGAGATGTACAATGGAGGCTTCAGGGCTGGCCTCCCTACGCAGAGCTTCACACGGGTTCCCACCCTGGGGGGCAGCCATTTTGTAATCACAACCTTATTTTCTGTATTTATAGTTTAAAATAAACAGAAGCCAATAAAATGGAATCACTGATTACTACATGCACCTTTAGAGCTCTGTAAATTATATTAAGTACATTCCGTATATACTCGAGTATAAGCCGACCCGACTATAAGCTGATGCCCCTAATTTCACCACAAAAACCCAGGAAAAGTTATTGACACGACTATAAGCCTAGGGTGGGAAATACATCATCCCCCCATGTCATCTTCCCCCCGTCATCATCCAGACCCCCCTCATTAACACCCCGGTCATCATTACCCTGTTATCATAACCCCTCCCTTCATCATCACTGCCTGTCATCATCCCCCCCCTTCATCATCACTGCCTGTCATCATTCCCCCCCCCCCCCCCGTCATCATCCCCGCCCGTCATCATTCCCCCCCCCCCCCGTCATCATCCCCGCCCGTCATCATCCCCGCCCGTCATCCCCATCATCCTCATCATCATCATCATCCCACACCCCCCTCCCCCCCCCTTCATCATCACCGCCTGTAAGTCCAGTGGTCTTCAACCTGCAGACTAGTGACGTTGCCTTGACGACGACGCACAGGGACGTCCCTGTGCGTCGTCAAGGCAACGTCACTAGTCCGGGGCCGGGCCCGGAGAGCGGAGAAGAGGCCCCCCCGGTGAAGATGGACAGCCCGGAACAACTATCCCTCCCCACCGGACGGTCCCTGCAGCATAGATGGCCCGGACCAGCTCACCCTTCCTTCCTGCCGAGGGGAGGAGAGTATAAAACTAAAGGGGGGGTCTGAATGATGATTAAGGCCACAGTGGTCTTCAACCTGCGGACCTCCAGATGTTTCAAAACTACAACTCCCAGCATGCCCGGACAGCCGATGGCTGTCCGAGAATGCTGGGAGTTGTAGTTTTGCAACATCTGGAGGTCCGCAGGTTGAAGACAACTGAAGGTGGAGAGTTAACTCGAGTATAAGCCGAGGGGGGTGTTTTTAGCACAAAAAAATCGTGCTGAAAAACTCGGCTTATACTCGAGTATATACAGTATTTTTTTTTTTTTTTTTTTTTTTTTTATATCACAGGTTAACAGTTACCTGCTTATCTTCTTTGGCAGTCTCATAACAGCTAAAGGGGGGTTGAGGGTACACAGGATCATGGTGGGCATCTCTGACAGAGGGAACAAACACCAAATGGGAACCAGATCTGGTGAAATATATAACACATAAGAAATAGGAAAGTATTAGGATAGCAGCAGAGCGCAGATAGTGGTTAATGCTTCCAACAATTTGTGGTGATGTGAATACAGTGTTGTCTATGGTGACAAGCCCATCAACCGCGGTAAAAGTAACCTGCAATTTAACCATCATAAATAGATTCTGAAACAAAAATATAGTAAAAAGACATCTGCTAGAAGTGTAACCGTTTTAGAATAGGTGGGTGTTCTGATGGGTGCCTTAAAGGACACACTATCCAGTTTTTAGCATGACTTACGATCGCGTTCCTTCAATGATCATTTTCAGGCAGGATTTAAACACCTCCTCAAAGGTGATTGTCAGCTGCAAGTTCTGAAAATGGAGGGGAAAAAAACATGATTCAGCGCATATAAAACGGTTTTTACATTTTAAAATTTTTTTTAAGAGTACAACAAGTCCCCGCAAGTCGACTGTTCCAGATATTAGCATTGAAAACATCTTTATTATAGGTTCTCTGAGGTGACGCCTGTTTATCTGGGAAATATTTTAGCAGACAAGGCAGCAGAGACCACACAGGTCTAACCCTGTCACTGCTTTTCAGCGCCTTATACTAGTAACAAGCAAAACAACCTTTTATGTAACAGTGAAGATTTTACCTCAACCTGCTCATGTTTTGAATCCAAAAATGGCCCAAGCTGAAAAGACATACAGACGGCATGTAAGATGTCACCTACATACGGTTTTATATTTAAGTTTCTGGCTACGTAGCCATTTCTTTGATCTCACCAGAATGCAGACATCTGGACGGTCTCTATTAATAACATCCACCAGGTCCTTTAGGGCATCATAAGTGATGGTGTCCGATGTGGTGAATGGTCCGCAGGCGGTAATTATCATCTGCTGAGAGCAGTCTGCAGAGAAGAGAAAGGAGGATTATTATAGATCATTGTTAAGGGGGGCACAATATCAGCAACATTTATATTAAAGAGGGTAGAGCTGGTTATATTGGGGCAATAAAAAGAAAAAAAAAAGACTATTTACAGACATATCAGTTATCTAGTAGCCTGGGAGGAGGTGCTCAAAACAAAGCAGCCAAAAGACAAGGTGTACACCTGATGTGTCACCCCAATGGACAGGATTAACACCGCACTGACCTCCATAGTAATAAGTCCCACACCTAATGCATTAACATATCAGAAAATACTATTTTCTAATAATACCTTCACGTCTCTTAACCCAGAGATTTTTATTATAGAAAAATATAGTGACATAAAAATGATCTTTACAAGTAGAGAGCCTCCAGGCGAGCAAGCAACAATACAATATGGATCCGTTTATGAATTTTCCTACATTTACCATCTATCTACAGGATAAGCGTCTGAATAGAGGTGGTTTAAAGGGGTACTCCAGTGAAAAACTTTTTTTTTTTTCATATTAACTGGCTCCAGAAAGTTAAACAGATTTGTAAATTACTTTATTAAAAATCTTAATCCAACCAGTACTTATCAGCTGATGAAGTTGAGCTGTTCTTTCCAGTCTTGCCCCATAGCAAACCTCTCCTGCTCCAGACTGTTCCTGAGACAGACAGAGGTGTCAGCAGAGAGCACTGTGGTCAGACTGGAAATAACTGAGCTTAAGCAGCTGATAAGTTCTGAAAGGATTAAGATTTTTTAATAGAAGTAATTTACAAATCTGTTTAACTTTCTGCAGCCAGTTGACATGATTTTTTTTTTTTTATTGGAGTACGTCTTTATCTCCTGGGACACAGATCACAAGAATGTGGGGTCCTGTGTCCAACCTCCCCAAATCTGAATGGAGTGGCTCACAGACATACGCATTGCTGCTTCATTCAACCATCTATCTTGCCAGAGTTTCCCAACCAGGGTGCCTCCAGTTGTTGCAAAACTACAACTCCCAGCATGCCTGGACAGCCAAAGGCTGTTTTATGGAAGAACAATGAGATACGATACAGTATGGGCTTCAACTATATTTTGCAGAACCCTACTAGACTAAAAACATAGAGCAAACTATTTAAATATCCAGAAAAAAAATAAAATGTAATCTGCAATTGGTGGTGGGTTCCGGCCAGACCTGTTGTAGCTCAGAAGCGGTGCCATAGCCATAACTGGAGCAGTGGTCTCCAAACTATAGACTGTCAGCTTTTGCAAAACTACAATTCCCAGCATGCTCAGACAGGCAATGACTATACAGGTATGCTGGGATTTGTAGTTTTGCAACAGCTGATGGTCCACAGTGCTAAAGGAATACATACATTATGTAGTTAACTCCCTACTGTGTATTTTATCCAATGTAAACATTCTGCAATGTTGTCCTGCTAGGATCAGTCAATGAAGTTATCCCAAACCAATCAGAACTCCGCTTTCATTTCATAAACCGCTCTGGAAAAATGAAATCTCCACAGTGATCAGCGGATATGTGCACAGTCTCTTTCTAGAATAGTGTTTCGATAGATTTGGCCCATTGTATGTACTTTATACAAGTTTGTCAACGGTGGATCAGAGAATCTGGTGAAGACGACACAAAAGACACGTCTCTAGGCCTGGCACATACGTGGAAAGGTTCAGAAGCGAAACATAACAGATTATAGTACAGAACAGTCACCAAGCATGCGCCCTCACAATCATCACTTGACCATCCATGAAGCCATTATTTTATGTCATTTTTGTTAGTATTTTACCACTACTGCTCATGTGTAGAAAGAAAGACCAGTCTGTCTATAGCAAACAATCTCAGCGCAGCTTTCATTAGAAAACTCTTCATCTTTGGTTAGTTGCCAAGAACAAGTACAATCCTCTTGTTCTACAATAATTATAGATGAGGCCGATCATGTTTTGTCTGGTGCCGGCTGGAATCAATGACTTTTAGATAGGACAATAGTGCTGTCTGTTTTCTCTATCACCGGTGCACAATAGGTTTCCCTATCTTCAGTAATAAAGTTATACACATTGAAGTATCACTTAAACTAATGTAATCTCTGACACTTTGTGTTCTCACCTCTTTCATCAGACTTTAGACGACTTGTTCCCGCTTCAATACCAAACAAAGTCAATCTAATCTAGAAATTGTAAGTAAAAACAAGAGAAAATGGTTGTCTTTTCACTGGTCCTCCGATATCTCTGATCTGTCAGCACATGACTACTTTCTCACCTCTGTGGTCAGCACCAGAGATTTACTACAGAAATTCCTCCAAAGTTTATCATATCTGTGTTGAGCTATGTTCACACCAATTTCATGGCTTTCAGCCATTATAGCAGTGCTTGACCTGCCAAAGAATGGACACAGCTGTACCCGACTTATAGTGAGGTCCCTCTGGTGTTCTTTATTCTGCTGCACGTTAACTTTCAGTCAAATCTGACACAACTACCACCAGAGTCTCCTATTCTTCCCGTGGGTAACAATTTCAGCGCTACACCGGCAGAGTGAAATTATCAGTCGGAGATGGCGCAGAGGATGGTGATAACTTTTTATTAATAGTCATAAAAAGGATCAGTTTAGGATGGACAACGCGTTTCGGAGGGGCTCTCTCCTTCGTCAGGTCCGCATGCGGACCTGACGAAGGAGGGAGCCCCTCCGAAACGCGTTGTCCATCCTAAACTGATCCTTTTTATGACTATTAATAAAAAGTGATCATCATCCTCTGCGCCATCTCCGACTGATAATTTCACTCTGCCGGTGTAGCGCTGCAGCGCCGAAATAGTTACCCACGGGAAGAATAGGAGACCCTTGCCGGGATTCCTACCTCCCATACACGCTACAGGATTGCACCAACCGTCTGACGGGACCGACGGCCAGCTGTTCCCGGCGCACCTACAGAAAAGATACCTGCTCAAGGCTCTCAATCAGCGTTGCGCCTGACAGCGCAACCAACTAAGGTGAGCAGGTTCTTATCTACCTACCTACCTACCATCCGTTATCCACGGATAACCAGCACTATTAGCGCCGCATCTGTATGTCTTTTTTGTCCCCTACATATTACAACTACCACCAGAGACTCAGAACGGAGCCTCGGACTATATTCATTTGGTGATGTACAAGAGAGTCCTGCAACAAAATGCTCCCGTTTTGGTTTGCTGCCCTGTTATCTACAAAACAACATTTTGAGAGTTTCCTAGAGATCTAGGAAGTTTGCATATTGGGGGGAGACTGGACATTTATCAATGTTTCAAGCAATAAAGAAACAGCAGCTGGCACTGCCAAAGTTCACACTCTAAAGCCCTCTTGTTGAACGGTTCAAAGGAACAGCAGCAGACCTCAGAAATGGGACCACTCTTTCATCGCTTCCCGTGCTCAACCCCTTTCATAGAGCACAGTCCAGCAACAAACAAATGAAGAAAGAAATCAGAGGGAGCACTCACGGTAAGGAAGTATCTTCTAGTAGTAGTTGCATACATCGGTGCAGTACAAGTGCTTCAGACAGCGGGACGCCACGGACCCGCGAACAGGAGGGTTCACCCCCCCCCCGCGGGTCCGTGGCGTCCCGCTGTCTGAAGCACTTGTACTGCACCAATGTATAAGGAATAAAATTACCACTAGAAGATACTTCCATACCGTCAGTGCTCCCTCCGATTTCTTTCTTCATTTGTTTATCAATGTTTGCTTAAGTATTCCTTTTTTTTAGTTTTTTTTTTCCTTACAATTTTTTTTTGCTTTTTTTACTGCTTTCAGCCCGTTGATAAATTTCTTTCACACAAGCAGTTTTTTATTTTTTTTTTGCTTCGGAAGTGTTTTTTTCTGCTCCGTGTCTGAGCTGGAGTAAATTTAGTAGGTGTTCATCATCAAAAAGTTGTACAAAAAATAGAGTAGTCGCACATGCAACTTTTTTTGCGACAATTTAAAGCAAAAAAAAAAAAAACCTACTAAAGACTTTGATAAATGTCCCCCATAGTGTTTAGTACATATAAACCAAGACAAATACATAGAAATCATTAAAGGGTTTATCCAGGAAAAAACTTTTTTTTATATATATATATATATATATATATATATATATATATATATATATATATATATATATATCAACTGGCTTCAGAAAGTTAAACAGATTTGTAAATAACTTCTATTAAAAAATCTTAATCCTTTCAGTACTTATGAGCTTCTGAAGTTAAGGTTGTTCTTTTTTGTCTAAGTGATCTCTGATGACACGTGTCTAACACTGGCTGTAAATATAATCACCCCCAACAATAAGGCTATGTTCACACGTCTGCTTGGAATGTCCACACAGATATTCTGCGGCAGTCCTGTTGAATTCCATGGGATTCTGCTGCACTGCGCACACGGTGGAATTTTCATGCCAGCATAATATGCACAGGAATTATATTAAATTTATATATATATATATATATATATATATATATATATATATATATACACACACACACACATATACACACACACACACACACACATACATACATATACACACAAACACACAGTGGTCTCTCAAGTTACAATATTAATTGGTTCCAGGACGACCATTGTATGGTGAAACCATCGTATGTTGAGACCATAACTCTATGGAAACCTGGTATTTGGTTCTGAAGCCCCAAAATGTCACCAGAAAATAGGAAAAAGTGAGGATTAAAGAAAAATAAGTAGATAACTAATACAGATAAAGCAAATCCTTACATATAAAAGTAAGAAAGATCTGCTGGGAGCTGTAAATCACTGTCTATGTCAATGGTTTATTTAGAGGACAGGAGCTTCTTCAGGGTCCTATACAGTACACATTGTCCCAAATGGAGTCGCCCTCACCTGGTGTCCAAAGGAGCAGCTAACCCTGGCACAGGTAAGGAGTAGTACAGAACTTGTAATGCCTCCCTGTACTGTAGGGGGCGCTACCAGACACCAGTCAGTGCATACACTTCAGTAATACAGGTGATTTACCAGTAAAAAGCCCATTCTGATTGGTCAGTTCTTCCAGTTGTGACACATTTCACAGATCTGGACTGTCTGTAACATTGTATGTAGAGTCTGGTTTCAGGTTACAATGGTCCAGAAAAGACCATTGTATGTTGAGGCCATTGTAAGTTGAGGGATCACTGTATATATCAGAATGCCAAATATTTACCCCAACCTTTACCATTAAGTTTGGGAAATGCCATGAATTTAACCCATTACCAGAACTGCAAGTTTATTTCCAAAACTCACAAGCTGGTTCTTGAAGGAATCTCCAGAGAAATTGTACCACACCAGGTGTTTGACTCGCAGGTACAAGCAGCAACCAGCAGGTCAGACCATCACAGATATCGGGAAACTGGTTGTTGCCTGGAGCTTAGCTTTTCTGCAGCTGCCTCCATAACCTTCATTAATCTGTGTTTGTTATATCTGTATTAGGCCTTTTGACTATGAATGTAATCTACAGATAACCTGGAGCATGTTATCGTTCAGCAAACACAGACACATCACTATGTTCATTTACCACTTGTGTGTAGTAAAAAAAACTTTACAAAAAAAAGTGTCTGTGTGTGTGTGTGTGGGTGTGTGTGGGTCTCTCTCTCTGTGTGTGTGTGTGTGTGTGTGTGTCACCTAGTCCTTGAGTGGTCATCTTTGACTAAGTAACTAATACTGCTTTCTATGCAGGATATATTATCCCTTTTCTGACACTCAGAACAGTATCCGTGTCCTCCGGCTACTATGTATATGTGTGTGTGTTCACATGGCGGAATTTCCATGCAGAAGAATTCTGCCAGAGACTACACAGAGGTGTACTGCCCATTGATTTCAATGGAATTTCAGGGTCCTATTCAGCCATTTTCCGCTGTGTGCATTCCGCATAACTATAATAAGTCCAGTCTAATATTTTGCAGAATCCCATTGAAATTTGGGCTTTAATTTCTGGAATTCCGGCCGAATTCCTCAATTCCACAATTGTGTGGAATTGTGAAAATTCCCCCATATGACTATAGCCTGAGGCTGGGTTGACACGGCAGAATTTCCTCTACTTCTTCATGCAGAAACCATATCATTTAAGGCAGATCCATGCAGAATTTTCATGTGGGAATTTTTTATAGGAATCCATGTGGAAATGAAAGCCCCATCGATGTTAATGAAAAGTTCCGGATGAGGATAATTTTCAGTGAGTAAATACTGTAGGGTGAACCCATCCTCACTTTCCCAAGCACAAGTTGGGCAATATCCAATGACAAGAAGATAAAATATAAAAAAAGGAAAAAAACACAGACATCTCATACGCCAGTGGTCTACAAACAGTAGACCTCCAGATGTTGCAAATCTACAGCTGCCAGCAGGCCCAGATAGATGTTGGCTACTTGTCAAATTTTGATTGGTGGGATCAGGATGCCGAGACCCCATTGATGTCTAACATGAAGGGGAAGAAGCTCTCAAGAGCAATATGGGGGGGGGATTCATCAAAATCTGTCCAGAGGAAAAGTTGCTGAGTTGCCCATAGCAACCAGATTGTTGCTTTCATTTTTAACAAGGCCTCTGCAAAATGAAAGAAGCGATCTGATTGGTTGCTATGGGCAACTCAGCAACTTTTCCTCTAGACAGGTTTTGATAAATCTCCCCCTATGTCATCAATGCATCCTGCACCCAACTGCTCAAGTCGAGCTGAACAGAACAAAGGGGCAGAATTGCCATTAATAGAGATGAGCGAACTTACGGTAAATTCGATTCGTCACGAACTTCTCGGCTCGGCAGTTGATGTCTTATCCTGCGTAAATTAGTTCAGCTTTCAGGTGCTCCGGTGGGCTGGAAAAGGTGGATACAGTCCTAGGAGACTCTTTCCTAGGACTGTATCCATCTTTTCCAGCCCACCGGAGCACCTGAAAGCTGAACTAATTTATTCAGGATAAGTCATCAACTGTCGAGCCGAGAAGTTTGTGACGAATCGAATTTACTGTAAGTTCGCTCATCTCTAGCCATTAATTTAACCCATTTCCAACACAACAAGTTTATTTCTAAACACTCGCAAGCTCTATTGCTCTCCTAGGAATCTGTGCCAGCGACTTAGCTTTTTAGCAGAGGATCAAACATGTTGTAATCCATCAGGTCTAGTAATTGCATAAAGTTTATCAGCACTAAAATTGACAGGCATTAATTTGTATGACCGGCCCTTTTAATATACTGCTCCCTACAGTAGTGTTTCCCAACCAGGGTACCTCCAGCTGTTGCAAAACTACAACTCCCAGCATGCCCGGACAGCCAAAGGCTGTGGCTGTCCGGGCATGCTGGGAGTTGTAGTTTTGCAACAGCTGGAGGCACCCTGGTTGGGAAACACTGCCCTGCAGAATACACTGGTGAATGTCACGTCTCAGAACTGGCTCTTATTCTGAAGACTAGTTCAGATTTACATAATCGGCTTCATTCTGTGTTAATCACATTACCCCAGTGTTACCCGCGGCTTCTGGAAAAGCAAATGTGTTAAGTATGCAAATGATTGTTTACTGAAAACCACTGTTCCCTGTCGGTTTAATAAAAATATGTTCCTTAAAAAACAGTTCCCACTCTTTTTTTTTTAAACTAGCAAGGTTTACTAAATGTGTGATGAAAAGCAATTGACAGGCATTAATTTGTATGACCAGCCCTTTAAATTAGAAGGTGTAATTCAAGAATAAAAAAAAAATAAAAAATACACAGCACCACACCTGTCCTCAGGTTGTGTATGGTATTACAACTTGGCTCCATTCACTTCAATGCAACAGAGCTGCAATACTACACGCAACCTGAGAACATGTGTGGTGCTGTTGTGTTTTTTTTTTTTTTTTCCTTTTCTATTCCTGGATAACCCCTTTTTAAAGCTAACCATACATTTAAATGTCTTTTACCCCCCCCAAAAAAACAGCTTGTTTTACCAAAATAGGGTACGTGCACACGCACAGGATCTGCTGCATATTTTTGCTACCCATTAAAGGGGTACTCTGGCTAAAAACATCTTATCCCCTATTCAAAGGATAGGGGATAAGAGGTCTGATAGCGGTGGTCCCGCCGCTGGAGATCCCCACGATTTCTGGGCCAGCAGCAGCAGAGTCTGGAAAAAGGAAGCTTTTCGTGACGTCACATCACACCCCCTTCATTCATGTCTATGGGAAGGGGTGTGACGGCTAGGGGGTAGCCATCACGCCTTCTCCCATAGACATGAATGGAGGGGGCACCTCCCGCAATCAGACATCTTATCCATTGAATAGGGGATAAGATGTTTTTTGCCGGAGTACCCCTTTAACGGTAGTAAAATCAGCTACATGAAATATGCAACAGATCCATGTGAACGTACCCTTAGTGTGTGCACATTTACATAACGACTTTACCATACTGTTTTGCATCAGTTTATTTTTTTATGACATATGCCTTAACTGACAAAACTGTATGCAAATGTGGGCTATCAATTTAAACTGCATACAGATTTAAACCGTATGCGTTTTGAATTAAGATGTCAGCTTGAATCAGTTTTTGCAAAAAAAAAAAAAAAAAAAACTTTTTTTTTTAATTAACACTTACTTGCAATAAAGTGCAGATTGTTTTATTGAAATTCCAAGTAAAGTAGGTGTGGTTTGCCATGTGCAAGAAAAAAACGCATACCAAAACCAAAAGTCGCACTGTAGAACCATCTGTTTTTCACTGACTTCAATGTTAAAAAAAAAAAAAAAAAAATAATTATATGGTTCGTATACGGTTTTTAAACATGACAAAACCATAGTAGACTGCGGTTTTGTGTACAGTAAAAACGCACAAACCTGTACACAACCAAAAACTTACACAACCGGATGCATCTTGTTACATACATTTTCGCATGGGATGTCTATGTATACGGTTTTCTATACGGCTGTATACGGTTTTCTATACGGCTGTATACGGTTTTCTATACGGCTGTATACGGTTTTCCATACGGCTGTATACGGCTTTCCATACGGCTGTATACGGTTTTCCATACGGCTGTATACGGTTTTCCATACGGCTGTATACGGTTTTCCATACGGCTGTATACGGCTTTCCATACGGCTGTATACGGCTTTCCATACGGCTGTATACGGCTTTCCATACGGCTGTATACGGCTTTCCATACGGCTGTATACGGCTTTCCATACGGCTGTATACGGCTTTCCATACGGCTGTATACGGCTTTCCATACGGCTGTATACGGCTTTCCATACGGCTGTATACGGTTTTCCATACGGCTGTATACGGCTTTCCATACGGCTGTATACGGCTTTCCATACGGCTGTATACGGCTTTCCATACGGCTGTATACGGCTTTCTATACGGCTGTATACGGCTTTCTATACGGCTGTATACAGTTTTCTATACGGTTTTATACAGTTTTCTATACGGCTGTATACGGTTTTCTATACGCCTGTATACGATTTTCTATACGCCTGTATACGGTTTTCTATACGCCTGTATACGGTTTTCTATACGCCTGTATACGGTTTTCTATACGCCTGTATACGGTTTTCTATACGCCTGTATACGGTTTTCTATACGCCTGTATACGGTTTTCTATACGCCTGTATACGGTTTTCTATACGCCTGTATACGGTTTTCTATACGCCTGTATACGCTTTTCCTATACAAAACCGTATACTGGAACTGTAGAGCAAAATTGTGATGTAAATTCACCCTTATTCAGCTCCCATCTGTAGAGTTTTGCTCATTACTTATTATTAAGTCAAGTGACGCTTTGCTCATGTAATGCAGGGCGTTCTCTCCAAGAATGAAAATAAATCACAAAATAACCCAGACAACACATTTACTCATGCAACCAGGTTTAGGGATAAAAACGGCTTCAATCCTTGAACGTGCAGAGTTTCTGAATAACTTCTGAGTAGCCCAAAAATACATTACGAGTGAGGAGAAAGTCACAACATAAAATAAAGCTCTGTAGGTAGAGCATTTTAGATAACCCTATAGCAGTGGTCTCCAACCTGCAGACCTTCAGATTAGAGATGAGCGAATTTACAGTAATTCGATTCGTCACAAACTTTTCAGCTCGGCAGTTGATGCCTTTAGCCTGCATAAATGAGTTCAGCTTTCCGGTGCTCCGGTGGGCTGGAAAAGGTGGATACAGTCCTGGGAGACTCTCTTAGGACTGTATCCACCTGTATCCAGACACTCTTACTAATTTATGCAGGCTAAAGTCAGCAACTGCCGAGCTGAAAAGTTTGTGACGAATCAAATTACTGTAAATTCGCTCATCTCTACTCCAGATGTTGCAAAACTACAACTCCCAGCATGCCCGGACAGCCAAAGGCTGTCCGGGCATGCTGGGAGTTGTAGTTTTGCAACATCTGGAGGTCCGCAGGTTGGAGACCACTGCCCTATATGATTTTCGATCCAATATCCAGTAGCAGCGTTTTTTTTCTGAAACGCTAAGGACGTTCAATTTTGGTGTTTTAATACAGAAAATTCTACCTGACACCATATGTCTCTTTACAATTAGATTGCAAATAACTAGAACAAGAAAATTCCCTCCATTCTGACCCACATCAAGTCCTAATCCTTGTGTGCAAACTGCTGCTTCCTCATCTTCTGTGTGCACCCCCTCCTAGACGAGAGAACAGACACTTCCTCTTCATTTCACCTGCTTTGTTCTCGCACCTTCCAGGCTTCTCACCTGCGGAGCTTTCATCAGGTCCGGCATCTATTGTTAGCTCTTCTTATTCATTTGCTGTCATTTCTTTGGTGGTTTAGCCTAAGGATGTGGCACCTGACCTGATCTTATGCCGACTCCTGTAAATAATCTCACGCCGGGTGTAATAGACGCTGGAGGACACATGAGGTAACTGTTTACTGCAGTAAAACCTAAATGGATACACAAAAGCTGCATCCAGATGTACGCGATATACCACCTGTTTATAACCTACTTAAGATTATTTCCATGTTCCACCATCTCAATATACTTGGGAACAATAGTTGAGAAGTTTCAATATATGAATTTATGTGTTTTATAATTAAACTATGTATGTTATGCTGTACTGTACTGAGCTATCCCCCTTGGCGCCATTTTAGTGTATTTAAAACCCATGTGAGTGTGTGTATGTTATGCCTACTATTCTGAAGAAGGGGCCCTAGAGCCCTGAAACGCGTCAATACCTGGCTGAATACATTTTTACTACATTGCAAATGGTACCTTGCCTTTGACTGGTGAATTACCTCTGAATGGTGGATTGCGCTGAAACCCGGTTCTTGTTTTTTCCCCCCTCTTCTTCTACCATAAGCATATCGGTAGGTGTATACCCTGACCGATCCCGGGCAAGCAGCACCCCTACAATCATACGTCGATACTGTGGTTGTGTCCGACACACAACCCACCTAGGTGAGCATATTGGAATTATTCGGTTATTCAGCCTATCCATATTGTGCACCAGACGGTACTGTCCTATGAGGAGCTCTGCCTTTTTGTCTCTATAGATTGTTTTATTCCTAACATCTGGATGCATGCAAACAATAGTCTATTGCGAAATATCATAGGAACTATGGGAGGGGAATTTCTCATTGCGCAAAAAAAAAAAAAGTCTAAACCAGATTGAATCTGCAGGTGGTCCAGTTTAGGTTTAGACCAACTTTTAGTAGAATCATTTTAACAAGGACAAGCCCCTCTGTCTGACCCAGAGGAAACAGTTTTTTTTTTCTTTATAAAGTGGAAAACGCTAAGGCTGGAATTCCACTGAGGTTTTTTTTATTTTTGCAAATACGCCGTCAAAAACGCCAATTTTCCCGCACAGCGTTTTTTTAAGCGAAAAAAACGCAGCGTCCAGATGTTGGCTGCAAGTCAATAGTAAACTGCAAAATGCCAGATCCACTTGGCGTTTTTCAGTTTGGCGTTTTTTTTTTTTTTTTTTTTTTTTATCCTTTTGGAGTTTTTCAGCAATTTTGGGCTCAGAGGCTGGTTTTTCAAAATGCCCGACAAAACCTAGTTTGGTGTTTTTTTCACAGAAATCGTGGCGTTTTCCTCCTATAGAAGTCTATGGGAAAGCAAAAACGCCAGGAAAAACGCCATGTTGGTTTTAATTTTGGCATTTTTCAGGCATTTTTTATTCTTTTTTGGATCCAAAAAAGTGATGGAAATACCTTTTTTTATTAAAATTTCGTAGGGTACCATAAATAAAAGAATACAAAATACAATAGTGATGGAAATTATTGTATTTAACGAAATTTTAATACATTTTTAAAACAGATCAATTTATGTGGGCGGGTAAAGCACTAAAAATGGAGCAGACAATATAAAAAAATGTAGTGTGTGTGTGTTTTTCACTTTTTTTTCAATTTTTTTTAGGTAGTACTACTACTCCCAGCATGGAACACACTGTTCCATGATGGTAGTAGTAGTACCTGTACTAATAGACAGATCACCTGTTGCGATCCTTCTGTAGAATGTATAGATGCGGGCGGCCGCTCTTCTATGGTCCCCTGCACTGACGTATATATACACATATTCATATTTACCGCAGAGAGCTGTGATTGGCCAGATGGTTCCAGCCAATCACAACTCTCTGCGGGAAATATGAATGTGTATATATATGTCAGTGCAGGGGACCATAGAAGAGCGGCCTCCCGCATCTATACATTCTACAGGACGATCGCAATGGGCGTTAGTAGTGATACCCGCTGTGATCTGTTCTTACCTGCAGGTACTACTACTCCCAACATTGAGCACACTCTGCTCCATGCTGGGAGCTGTAGTACCTGCATTAATAGACAGATCGCAGCGGGTGTCAGAAGTTACACTCACTGTGATCTGTCTATTAATGCAGGTACTACAGCTCCCAGCATGGAGCAGAGTGTGCTCCATGTTGGAAGTAGTAGTACTTGCAGTTAAGGACACATCACAGCGGATGTCACTACTGACACCCGCTGTGATCGTCCTGTCTATAGCAGAGATGGAGCGGCTGTATACATCCCTCACATTCCTGCTCTGTACTCCAGGCCGGCCACTCATTCATATTTCCCTCAGAGCTGTGATTGGCTGCAACTATCCGGTCAATCACAGCTCTGGGCAGAAAATATGAACGACCAGTGATGTGAATAGAACATCACTCAGAGTACAGAGCAGAGATGCGAGCGCTGTATAGAGCCGCATCTCTACTATATTATGGACAATCGCATCAGGTGTCAGAATGATACCCAGGGCGATATGTCTATTAGTACATGTACTACTACTCCCATCATGGAAGTGTGTTCCATGCTTGGAGTAGTAGTCCTACTTAAAAAAATGTAAAAATAAAAAATAAAAAAGAGAAAAATAAAAGTTAACATTATATACAAAAAATTTAAATTTTTTTCCATAACTTAACATCCTTTGGCTGTGGAGTTCTTCTCGTGAATGGGTTTCTTTCTACCTGTGCATTGATATTAGCTGTTGCAAAATTACAACTTTCAGCATGCCCGTATCATTTTACATGCAGTATAATATGTCAAAAGTAACATGTAATAAACCTCCTTTTCATGTAATCTCCTCACTACTGGGGGACACACTGTAACAAACCCCCTCCTCATGTAATTACCTTACTACTGGGGTGACACACTGTAACAAACCTCCTCCGCATGTAAAGATCTTACTACTGGGGTGACACACTATAACAATCCCCCTCCTCATGTAATCACCTTACTAATGGGGTGAAACTGAGGTACACACACACGTATTGACTGCAGGAAACATGTGACCTCCATCTGGCTAAGCCCAGCCTCCTCCACAGCATTGATCACTAAATGGTGACATCAAAGGACCTTAAAGTGTACCTGTCGTCAACAAAAACTTTTTACATAATGCAGATAATACCATAATATGTATATTTTTGTCCCTGCAGCTATTGCCTGTTTCTCTCTAAGAGGAGTCCAAATACAGGAAGTGAGGGTGGACAAGCGGGGCTCCGCACACAGAGGACAAGCAGGGCTCCGCACACCGAGGACAAGCAGGGCTCCGCACACCGGGGACAAGCAGGGCTCCGCACACCGAGGACAAGCAGGGCTCCGCACACCGAGGACAAGCAGGGCTCCGCACACCGAGGACAAGCAGGGCTCCGCACACCGAGGACAGCAGGGCTCCGCACACCGAGGACAAGCAGGGCTCCGCACACCGAGGACAAGCAGGGCTCCGCACACCGAGGACAAGCAGGGCTCCGCACACCGAGGACAAGCAGGGCTCCGCACACCGAGGACAAGCAGGGCTCCGCACACCGAGGACAAGCAGGGCTCCGCACACCGAGGACAAGCAGGGCTCCGCACACCGAGGACAAGCAGGGTTCTGCGCACTGAAGACAAGCAGGGTTCTGCGCACTGAAGCTCTGACATGCTGACAGGATGATTGACAAGCCAGGAGTCTGCACAGAGCCCTTCTTGTCCTGCCCTCACTTCCTGTATTTGGTCTCCTCACAGAGACACACAGACCATAGCTGCAGGGACAGCATTTTGTCAACCAAAATATACACATTTTTTAACAAATGTATATTACAAATATACATATAATGTTATTATCTACATTATATAAAAAGCTTTTGACGACGACAGGTACACTTCAACCATCACCATCTAGAATGCCTGTATGGGGATGAGGTGGAGGGAGGGGGTAAACATACTTCTAGGGTCCTGAAGGTCAAGATCATTGGATAATTGTGGTCGTGTTGTGGATGAGCGTGCAGCGGTGGTGCTACGCTCCTCTATCTGGTTGTCAGCCATCAGGGGCGCAGCACTGTCACATCACAATGAAATCCGAGGCCACAGCACCAGGAATGGAAGATTCCGTATCTGGTGAAAAGAGCTGTAATTTATTGGTTCCCCATATTCTGAGGACGTGACTGATAATTATTGTGTATGTGATGTGACAGTGCTGCGCTCCTGATGACAGCAGATAGAGGAGCGCAGTGCTGCCGGTGTTATACTTACAGCCATAGGCGGTGCCCTCATTAAGTGTGCGCTCTAGGCAGCCACCTATTCTGCCTATGGCTAGAGCCAGCCCTGATATAGAGAGATATGCTTTACATCACGCCCTATGGACATAGGCAACAAACAGAAGCGGACACATTGACATGAATGGGAGAGGCTCCTAGACATGCTCTGTGACCTGTGCTGAGGGCATGCTACCAGGAAGGGGTGGCTGAACTGTGAACATTATCTATTGTCTTATCTATCTTTATATTTAAATACAGACTTAAAACATTTCCATAATTCAATAGTTTGACTTGTTCCATAGACTTACTATAGAACCTGCCCCCTGCAATAAGACAGAGAGTAGTCCTCAGCTGCGCACTTCTTCCACCTCAGTACAGGTCTCCACACCCAGACCCCAACCAATCAAAATGTTTGACATGTTTGTGTGACATTCTCTAAATGGTTTAGAAAATAACAGATTTGGTTGCAGCTATGCCTGGGATTGCAGGGAAGTTCCACTGAGCTACATGTAGTTCTTCTCACAGCCGCTTTGTATGAAGCTGTTCATGGTAATAAGTAGCCTGCAGATCTCCCCTCCCACCATGCGTACTACGGTGGGGAAAAAAAAAAAGTTTTCAAATCAATTGCTGGCATAATTGTAAATTACTTCTATATAAAAATCTTAAGCCTTCCAGTACTTATCAGCTGCTGTATACTACAGAGCAAGTTGTATAGTTCTTTCCAGTCTAACCACAGTGCTCTCTGCTGACACCTCTGTCCGTGTCAGGAACTGTCCAGAGCAGGAGCAAATCCCCATAGCAAACCTATCCTGCTCCTGACAATTCCTGACAGAGGAAATGGCAGCAGAGAGCACTGTTGTCAGACTGGAAAGAACTACACAACTTCCTCTGTAGTATACAGGAGCTCATAAGTACTGGAAGGATTAAGATATTTAAATATAAGTAATTTACAAATCTGTTAAACTTTCTGGCACCATCTGATTTAAAAACATTTGTTTTCCACCGGAGTACCCCTTTAATATTGATTTCTGGCACCCCCACCAATCAAATAATGTAAAGTCCTGAAATGCATTACATTATCCTCGCTCTGGACTGAATGAGAGAAGGGAACAGAATGTCTTTAGTTGTACAGGATATGGAGGATGCAGTCACTCCTTTCTTCTTTAATGACCACTACAGGAAGTGTCAAATAGCATCACATTTATGATCAGTACCGCTGACTGCAGCACTTGTGTACAATGACTGCAAGCTTCATACATTTTTCTCTATTTCCTGATTTATTCAATGATTAAATGACTATTTCCATCAGTGACAGTCAGCAATTTGAATGGCTATGAGTGTGAAAAATCAGACTGTCAGCCCCATATTAGGTCACATACTGAGGTAGGAAATCATAATCCATGTATATTGCTGTAAAATATTTAGTTGCCTTAGATGCATATATTATTTACCATGAATATTTGCTTTATACATGGACATTCATTTTTAACAAGTATAGGAGCACTGAAGAGCGATTCATGTTTAAAGGGGTACTCTGCCCCTAGACATCTTATCCACTATCCAAAAGTATAGGGGATAAGATGTCTGATTGATGGGGTCCTGCCGCTGGGGACCCCCGCGATCTCCTGGTGCCGGAGGATCGTGACGTCACGGTCACGCCTCCTCAATGCAAGTCTATGGGAGGGGGCGTGATGGACGCCCCCTCCCATAGACTTGCATTAAGGGGGCGTGGTCGTGACGTCACGAGCCTCTGCCCCGCATCGCCAGTCATCCAGGACGGAGCGAAGTTCGCTCTATGTACCGGATGTCTGGGGTGCCGCAGCCGAGATCGCAGGGGTCCATAGCGGCGCATCAGAAATCTTATCCCCTATCCTTTGTATAGAGCATAAGATGTCTAGGGGCGGAATATCCCTTTGATATACATTTGGCACTACATGTAACCACCTCACAGGTTGGCCCTTCCCAGCCTCTGCTATGTTGGTCCCTATAAAGCCCTCTAGAAAAAACTACACAACTTCCTGTGGAGCATATAGCAGCTGATAAGTACTGGAAGGATTAATGTTTTTAAATATTTAATTACAAATTTACAATAACGTGATTTTTACTTAATTTATAAATCTTTATAACTTTCTGGCACCAGCGGATTTTTTTTTTTTCCCCCACTACACTACTATTCCATTACTGTCCAGCCTCTTGCCACTATAGCCCATTTCAAAAGCTAAGGGTAATTTCACACATAGCAGATTAGCTGCTGAACCTTTGCAGCAAAGAGCTGCTGTAAAATTGTGTTATAGTAGGCCCCCCCACTCCTATTTAAGGGTGCGTTCCCACAGGGCGTATACGCAGCGTATTTGACGCTGCGCAAAATTTATGGCAGCAGCGGGAAATACGCTGCGTATCCCTTGCTCACTATACACACAGGGCTTTCCGGCGGCAGCCCTATGTGTGTAGTGAGTTTTGGAGGCGGAACCGCGTGTCACAGACAAGCCGGCATATGGCTCCGCCTCCAAAACTCACTACACACATAGGGCTGCCGCCGGAAAGCCCTGTGTGTATAGTGACCAAGGGATACGCAGCGTATTTCCTGCTGCTGCCATACATTTTGCGCAGCGTCAAATATGCTGCGTATACGCCCTGTGGGAACGCACCCTAAAACACAATTCAATGATGTTCCGGCGACTGGACATCTGTTTAAATCTCCCGGCATCTACATAGCCCGAAACAAACGCAATTACATTTGCCAGAAGTCTGTAAGACTTACAAGGAACTGACGGCAAATCTATATTCTGATTGCTTTTATCTCGGGCAAGTCTTGGACTACAAAGTGGCCAGACGAATAGAACAGATCCTGATGCTGGATTATCATCAGATTTATACTTTAAAAAAAGGGTATTCTATGGCTCTAGCAAACAGATGATCAGCGATTGTGCAGAGAGGTTGGACCTTACCGATCAGATATCGATTTCCTACCTACTCTTTGGAAATGTCTTTTCACATATGTCCCTTTCCCAGTGAGTGTTTGGAAGCCACAAATGCTTGTTGTATCATAGCAAAGCTTTACACCCTGAAGGTGGTCATCCTTAGATACGGACAAACAGCTATTCCTCCCTACCCCCACATGCACTTAGTGGTTGGCCAAACATGCATGTACTGTGCAGAAGAAGCAGGCACAGGTTTTTAAAAGGTCCATGCACTTTTAGCTAAAAAAAAATTCGGACAATATACTTCAGTGTGCCTTCTGCTGTCACCACAGACTCCAGGCAACATCTCCTTCTATAGTGCTATCTCACACCATGTATGTGAGATAGCAGGGTTATGACGGATCCCATCTACAGTGTATGCCCATCTCCGGGCCTGATCTGCCAGTGTTCTCACTGTCCATGGCCATATTCTGCCTCCACCAAAAATCAAACACCCAATCAAGCACCCTGTACCCACTGATGCCAAAAGCAAAGCCAACACAGGTCCTGCGCTCATCCTATCCCCACCTCGTGGCCTTGTTAGCCCCTCAGTCTCCTCCTCCTGCTAAAAGTAACCTAGCTGATTATCCCAAACTTGCCGAAAAACTGGAAGTTGCCCACTCCTCTCCTTGGCTAATAATTGCAGTGAAGGCTCGGAGCCTATATCTGGTAAGAGGAGAGAGCTCCTCGAACACAACACTACGGCCTGTAGATGTTTAACTGGGTCTCCATTCCATACAGGACCCCCATAGAGGCAGGAGTGCTGGGGTGAGACTTTTGTCCCCCTTTATTCCACACAAAGTAGAAAATATTAACCCCATTCTGCTCTAGAACACCAACTTAGTTATTTTTCTTAGATAATCAGGAAAGATATTTGTACAATATTGCTTTCCAATTTCCTAAAGCACCAAAAATACATGTTATGTGTATGATGTGGGACTGCCAGTGTTTATACCAGGGCATAAAAAGGAGATGTCTCATACCAAAAATGACAGAAAAACGTATCCCCTATCCTGCAGATAGAGGATAAGTTTTAGATTTCAGGGGGGTCCAACCGCTCGGGCCCCCAGGATCTATTGTAAGGAGCCCCAGCGTTCCTCTGGAGCGGTACGTCACAACCCCCGCACGAAGCTGGGGCCGCCACGCCCCTCCATAGATCTCTATGGGAAAGCTGTTCTATCTTCGGGCTCTCCCACAGATTTATGGGGGAGGCATGGCGGCCTCGGCTTTGGGAAGAGGTCATGAAGTGCCGCTCGCAGGAGAGTCCAGAGCTCCGTACAGGCCTCAGGGGTGGGAGTCCTTGCATTTTGGATAGGCTTTTCTATCATTTTAAGTATGAGACATCTCCTTTAACAGAAATATGAATAATATAAACATTCAAAGAGAACATGTGTTCCCGGTACCTTATAGATGTGGTGAATGGTGATGTGACTGCTTTCATATCCTCTAAGTCAGTGGTCTTCAACCTGCGGACCTCCAGATGTTGCAAAACTACAACTCCCAGCATGCCCGGACAGCCGTTGGCTGTCCGTGCATACTGGGAGTTGTAGTTTTGCAACATCTGGAGGTCCGCAGGTTGAAGACCACTGCTCTATGTGAAGAAAAAAAACTGCCCTTTTTTATAGATGTGCTAAGCAACATTCTGATGATTAAAAAGCTTTTAATGGTGCTTGCGTTATATACTGACAGATTGGTTGACATCTCTGAGTGCTGGGCTTCAGGTGACATTCACTGCCATGTCAATCAAGTTGTTCTACGAGGTAGAAGAATGTAGCCAGTGCACTTTAAAGTGGTCACGTCTCCTCCTCCATGACCGGATTGAAGTAAATTGCATACAGTGCAACCACAGTTAAAGGGGTTATCCAGAAAAAAACTTTTTTTCATATATCAACTGGCTCCAGAAAGTTAAACAGATTTGTAAATTACTTCTATTAAAAAAATCTTAATCCTTTCAGTACTTATGAGCTTCTGAAGTTAAGGTTGTTCTTTTCTGTCTAAATCCTCTCTGATGACACGTGCCTCGGGAACTGCCCAGTTTAGAAGCAAATCCCCATAGCAAACCTCTTCTAAATGGGCCAGTTCCCGAGACACGTGTCATCAGAGAGCACTTAGACAGAAAAGAACAACCTTAACTTCAGGAGCTCATAAGTACTGAAAGGATTAAGATTTTTTAATAGAAGTAATTTACAAATCTGTTTAACTTTCTGGAGCCAGTTGATATATGAAAATAAGTTTTTTCCTTGAATACCCCTTTAACTGTGGTTGCACTGTATGCAATTTACTTCAATCCGGTCATGGAGGAGGAGACCTGACCACTTTTAAGTGCACTGGCTACATTCTTCTACCTCGCAGACCAACTTGATTGACATGGCAGTGAATGTCACCTGAAGCCCAGCACTCAGAGATGTCAACCAATCTGTCAGTATACAATGCAAGCACCATTAAAAGCTTTTTAACATCAGAATGTTGCTTAGCACATCTATAAAAAAAAATAAAAATAAAAAATAAAAAAAAAAGATACTGAGGACAGTTTGTGGAGGTTTAAGGTAACCCTTAAAGGTTTTAAAGTGAACCTGTCAGCTCTTGATCAAGCTCAGAACTCAAGTGTCATGCCTCGTCCTCCACCACCCCTTCCTGACTGATGTACCGAGAGTCAAAGCAGGGACAGGTGGGGGAAGGAGGTGGAGTGTATCCTGCACTTCGGCCTAGCCTCCGCGACACTTGAGCTCAACAACAACAGCTTTAGGGACACGTACTCTCGCCTAAGCAGAGTCACCATTATTAAACCATATTTAGATAGTACAGTTCTTAGGATATACCTTCAGGATCAATGTTTGGTTGGTAGAAGGGAAGTGGAACTCCCTAAAGAAAAAGAAAAAAATATAGATTAGTTCTAGGAAATGTATATAATGCTATACTGTACCTATACACACACATTTATCTAAATATGTAAAAATCCCATTTACCTTATTTTACCTCAATTAACCTTCTGCAAATGTTAGGATAGAAGTAAGCCTTTTCTAAACTGCAATACATTGCCATCAAAGATGTAACCACAACAAAATATTGGGTGTGACTTTTTTTGACAGAATTACATTGTGCAATACTTTTAGTGAACGATCTTAATGAATAAATGGGAAACAGAGCATCAACAATCCAATACAAGTACAGTAAATAGCCCAAGTTATTTATTTTTCTCACATATTCTAGAACTAGAGGATTCTAACTGGGGAGTCAACTTGTTCTGGCTGGTCGGGACCATAATAAAAGGCAACATGTGCCACTGAGCTCATTCACGAAGGATTGGCGTTTAACCAAGATCAAGATGTTGTACTTTAACCCCTTAAGGACCAGAGCGTTTTTTGCACATCTGACGACTGTCACTTTAAACATTAATAACTCTGGAATGCTTTTAGTTATTCTGATTCCGAGAGTGTTTTTTCGTGACATATTCTACTTTAACTTAGTGGTAAAATTTTATGGTAACTTGCATCCTTTCTTGGTGAAAAATCCCCAAATTTGATGAAAAAAAAAAAATTAACATTTAGCATTTTTCTAACTTTGAAGCTCTCTGCCTGTAAGGAAAATGGATATTCCAAATAAAAAATCTTTGGGTTCACATATACAATATGTCTACTTTATGTTTGCATCATAAAATTTATGAGTTTTTACTTTTGGGAGACATCAGAGGGCTTCAAAGTTCAGCAGCAATTTTGAAATTTTCCCCCACAAAATTTTCAAACTCACTATTTTTCAGGGACCAGTTCAGTTTTGAAGTGGATTTGAAGGGGCTTCATATTAGAAATACCCCATAAAAGACCCCATTATACTGCATACTGCACCCCCCAAAGTATTCAAAATTACATTCAGTAAGTGTTTTAACCCTTTAGGTGTTTCACAGGAATAGCAGCAAATTGAAGGAGAAAATTCACATTCTTCATTTTTTACACTCGCATGTTCTTGTAGACCCAATTTTTGCAAGGGGTAAAAAAGGAGAAAATTTTTACTTATATTTGAAACCCAATTTCTCTCGAGTAAGCACATACCTCATATGTCTATGTTAATTGTTCAGCGGGCGCAGTAGAGGGCTCAGAAGGGAAGGAGGGACAAATGGTTTTTGGGGGGCATGTCACCTTTAGGAAGCCCCTATGGTGCCAGGACAGCAAAAAAAAAAAAAAAAAACACATGGCATACCATTTTGGAAACTAGACCCCTCAGGGAACGTAACAAGGGGTTAAGTGAACCTTAATACCCTACAGGCGATTCACGACTTTTGCATATGTAAAAAAAAAATAAAAATATTTTTTTACCTAAAATGCTTGTTTTCCCAAAAATTTTACATTTTTAAAAAGGGTAATAGCAGAAAATACCCCCAAAAATTTGTAACACAATTTCTCCCGAATACGGCGATACTCCATATGTGGCCCTAAACTGTTGCCTTGAAAGACGACAGGGCTCCAAAGTGAGAGCGCCATGCCCATTTGAGGCCTAAATTAGGGACTTGCATAGGGGTGAACATAGGGGAATTCTACGCCAGTGATTCCCAAACAGGGTGCCTCCAGCTGTTGTAAAACTCCCAGCATGCCTGGACAGTCAGTGGCTGTCTGGTAATACTGGGAGTAGTTTTGCAACAGCTGGAGGCTCTGTTTTGGAAACAGTGGCGTACCAGACGTTTTTCATTTTTATTGGGGAGGGGGGCTGTGTAGGGGAATGTGTATATGTAGTGTTTTTTACTTTTTATTTTATTTTGTGTTAGTGTAGTGGTTTTAGGGTACAGTCGCACGGGCGGGGGTTCACAGTAGTTTCTCGCTGGCCGTTTGAGCTGCGGCAGTATCCGGCAGCTCAAACTTGCAGCCGGATACTTACTGTAAACCTCCGCCCATGTGAGTGTACCCTGTACATCCAGCTGTTGAAAGACTACAACTCCCAGCATGTACGGTCTATCAGTGCATGCTGGGAGTTGTAGTTTTGCAACAGCTGGAGGCACACTGGTTGTGAAACACCGAGTTTGGTAACAAACTCAGTGTTTTGCAACCAGTGTGCCTTCAGCTGTTGCAAAAGCTTCAACCCCCAGCATGTACGGACAGCGGAAGGGCATGCTGGGTCTTGTAGTTATGCAACAGCCGGAGGCATACTACTTTGGCTGGGGATTGTAGTTATGCAACAGCTGGAGACACACTGGTTTGCTACTTAACTCAGTGTGCCTTCAGCTGTTGCAAAACTACAACTCCCAGCATGCACTTTAGCTGTTTGTGCAAGCTGGGAGTTGTAGTTATACAACAGCTGAAGGTACACTTTTCCATAGAAAAAATGTGCCTCCAGCTGTTGCAAAACTATAAGTCCCAGCATGCCCATAAGGGAATGCTGGGAGTTGTGGTGGTCTGCCTCTTGCTGTTGCATAACTACAGCTCCCAGCATGCCCTTTTTGCATGCTGGGAGCTGTTGCTAAGCAACAGCAGGAGGCTGTCACTCACCTACTGCTGCTGCTCCACGCCGCCGCGGCTACTGGGGCCCCGATCACAACAGGGACGCCGGGGATCGGGGTCCCCAGCACCCGGGGTCTTCTTCCCGCTCACGTACTCCGGAAGAAGGGCGGAGCGGGTTGCGGGAGTGACAACCGCAGCAGGCACCCTGATTGGTCGGCCGGTAAACCGGCCGACGAATCAGGGCGATCGTGAGGTGGCACCGGTGCCACCTCACCCCTGCTGGCAATGGCTGTTCGGAGCAGTCTCTGACGGCCCCGATCAGCCAGTAATTCCGGGTCACTGGAGACCCGATTGACCCGGAATCCTCCGCAGATCGCTGGACTGAATTGTCCAGTGATCTGTGGCCATCGCCGACATGGGGAGACATAATGACCCCCCTGGGCGATATGCCGGGATGCCTGCTGAACGATTTCAGCAGGCATCCGGCTCCGGCTAGCAGCTGGGGCCGGAAATGCGCAGGGTGTATCCATACGCCCTTAAGGACTTGGAAACTGGGGCGTATGGATACTTAAGGGGTTAAAGGGGTATTCCAGGAAAAAAATT
The DNA here is from genome assembly GCF_029499605.1 of Hyla sarda. Taxonomy (NCBI): domain Eukaryota; kingdom Metazoa; phylum Chordata; class Amphibia; order Anura; family Hylidae; genus Hyla; species Hyla sarda. The sequence goes on along the minus strand of NC_079194.1, from coordinate 253,318,958 downwards.
TTTTTTATATATCAACTGGCTCCAGAAAGTTAACCAGATTTGTAAATTACTTCTATTAAAAAAAATCTTAATCCTTTCAGTACTTAATGAGCTTCTGAAGTTGAGTTGTTCTTTTCTGTCTAAGTGCTCTCTGATGACACGTGTCTCGGGAACCACCCAGTTTAGAAGAGGTTTGCTATGAGATTTTCTTCTAAACTGGGCGGTTCCCGAGACACTTCTCATCAGAGAGCACTTAGACAGAAAAGAACAACCTTAACTTCAGAAGCTCATAAGTACTGAAAGGATTAAGATTTTTGAATAGAAGTAATTTACAAATCTGGTTAACTTTCTGGAGCCAGTTGATATATAAACAATTTTTTTTTCCTGGATAACCTCTTTAAGTTAATGCCAATTAGCAATATTGAGGACAGGTTAGGAGGACCTATTTTGGTGGATGGCAGAACAGCTTGAAGCCTATTCAAGCAGCACCGTAAGACTGGGTTGACAGTAACTGGTTGCATTTTCATTTCCATATTAGGGCTGCAAGTCTCACTGGCCATGGGTCTGATGACCTCAGCTGACAGCGGTCATCAGATTTGTGGTCAGCGTAGGAGGAAGGTGGCCAAACCAGAGATGATGTAGGAGGGGCGGAGCTGGTGTCTCCCCCGACTGAACTGGAGACCGGAGGTCCGCGGTGTTTCCGGTGGAGTCAACTTCCTGCCGCCCCTGTGTGACCTTGCAGCGTTTCGTGGGGTGCTCCCAGACGCGCTGCCGCTGCCTTGCCCTGCCGGGCTGCTATCTGTGCGGACAGACTCTGTTGCAGTGGTAGGGAGCAGGCGATAACTGCTGATAACACGCTGCCGCTGCATGCTCGTGATTTAGTAAAGGCGCATGATGATGAACTAGTGGATCTAAAAGGGAGGAGACACAGCTGACTGTAAGACCTATAGACTAAGAAATATTGATAATCTTGTATACTGGGCCAGTGATATATTTTTTGTGAACCAACCATATTGCTCAGCACTTGTGAGGTGCTTTAGATTAAGTGCCTAATAATGGGGCCCAAGAAGAGGGTGATACAGGCTGTCCAGGAACAATTAACTACAATAGAGGGGTCAAATACTTTATATATATGTCTCAATCTGCTATCTCTCCCAGACAGGATAGCTGCGCCCAACGTTTCGAGCACTTTGCATATGTGCAGAACAATGTTTTAAATACTTTGGACACTAGCGCTTTATGTGAAACAACCAGAGTGCCTCTATGACTATCTAGAAAGGAGCAGGAGCGGCATGCGCAGGAATTGAGAGTTGTGTGGTGGGGGCGAAGAACAGAATTTCATAGATGAACCGCAGTCGCATACACAAGAATTATCTCTAAAGGATATATTAATTGCTATAAATGGTTTAACAGCTCAAGTGGATCATGTGCAGCAATATATTTCTTTATTACGCACGGACTTGTATAAAATATCTGCACGTGTGACGGAGGCGGAACAACTAATAAGCAATGTGAAAGATTCTGTTTCAGTAGTTGTTAAAGACGCTGCAAAATCCACGAAAGATATTTCCTCTTTAACTGCTAAGCTAGATGAAATGGAAAACAGACTCCTGAAAATGTGGAGGGCAATAATGTAATTGATTTTGTTGCAATTTGGAAAGGAATCTAATTCTAATATATTTGCTGTGGAGCAAGCACATAGAATTCCTCAGACCCCTACAACCTGGGCGACCTCCCCGTCCAATTATTGCAAGGATTCCTCATTACAGAGACAAAGAGACAATCCTAAATGAAGCTAGAGAAAGTCAGGAAATGCAATTCAATGGTTCAAGAATTTCAATCATTGATGACTATTCAAGTGAAGTTCAGAGACAGCAGCTTAAAATTTCAGATATACCGTATATACCGACCCCCGACATTTACAGTTAAAATAGAGTTTGGGATATACTCGCCGTATAAGACTACCCCTCTACTGCGATATGGTACCTTACCATTGTTCCCCCACGCTAGGTTGTCAACATAGTTGCCCCACATTAGGTAGGCAGCATAGTTCCCCCGACATTAGGTTGGCAGTATAGTTCCCCCCACATTAGGTTGGCAGTATAGTTCCCCCCACATTAGGTTGGCAGCATAGGTCTCCCCGACATTAGGTTTTCAGTATTGTTCCCCCCCACATTAGGTTGTGAGCATAGTTCCCCGACATTAGGTTGTGAGCATAGTTCCTCCACATTAGGTTGTCAGCATAGTTCCCCCACATTAGGTTATAGTTCCCCCACATTAGGATGGCAGTATAGTTTCCCCCCCATTAGGTAGGCAGTGGACCCCACAGACATATAGTGTACTGCCCAACTTCAGTGCTCCGACCACCGCTCCTCCGGTCAGGGGTCACGATCTACTGCTACGGCCTATAGGAGCAGTGGTCGTTGCACTGAAGATGACGTGCTGCTGGTAACTTACCATGCTCGCGCGTCCTCTCTGCTATGCTGTTGCTATGGGCGCACACACGGAACATCCATGACGTCCCTGCCTGCGCTACCTCCCAGCAGCCCCAGCATTTTTAAAGTTAACGCGGGGCCGCAGAAATGTAACCAGGACATCCCTTTGTCCCGAAAAGATCTTTTGGGACATAGGGATGTCCAGAATGTGACGGGGAAGTTCATCTCGGCAGGAACGCCCGGGTATGGATAATCCATGCACCGGGCATCCCGGCCGACTGCAGCACCCGGCGTATAAGACGACCCCCGACTTTTGAGAACATTTTGCAGGGTTAAAAAGTAGTCTTATATGCCGGAAAATACAGTAAAGAAAAAATCTCCGCTCACTACACATATCTTATGCTATACCCTGCACGTTTCAGAATAATATTTGAGGGATCTACTTTTTTTTCAATAATCCTAAAGATGTAAATGACTGGTTAGAACGGAAGTCACTTACACTCATAACGAAAAATAGTATGATTATTGTATAATCTGTGGGTGGAATTTTTTTCTTCTCTCTTCCATATATTAATATGAATATATAAAAATATTGATCTGTATGTTGGGAGATGTTATATGTGTTAGATAAAAGAAAAAAAAAAAAAGAAAAAATATATTTTTTTTCTTTTCCTTCCCTTTTCTTTAGTTTTTTGGGAACATATATATATGTAATGCGGGAGACTGAGTTATTTCTCTATGTTCCTACCTATGTTTATAGCCAGTATTCAGGCAGAATGGTCTGATGCCTTCCGCCTTCCAGGGTGGAGAGCTGCTCGCGGGTGGGTTCCCAGTGCTGCAGAAATAATTATTTTTTTCTTTTATTTTTTCTCTCCTTTTTCTTACTTTACTATTTTTTTTCTTTTCTTATTTCTTGCAGATTAAATGAGTTTTTCAATATTTTGTTGGAATGTTAGAGGGATGCTGAATGCGATATTTCATGAATTATTAACCCCTTCCCGCTATTGGACGTATGCATACGTCCAGGCGAACTACACGTTCGCGCAAATGGACGTATGCATACGCCCAAGCGATCTCCTGCTCTGCCGCGGGCAGCGCAGGAGATCGCGGGTGAGACTCAGCTGTCAATCACAGCCGGAATCCCACTGCAGCTGCCGGGGCCGCGATCGCGCCGGTCCCGGCAGCATTAACACCATAGATGCCGTGATCAGTTCTGATCACGGCATCTATGGTGTTTGCAGGGGGAGCGCTCTCCCCCTGCCCATCAACGGCGGCGCCGCGATAAAATAAGGGGGATCGGGGGTGTCCAAGACACCCTCGATCCCCCTTGAAGAGATAGGAGTGAGGTGGCAGGGTTGCCACCCCTCCTATTGATCGGCCGAGCGACCGACCAATAGACTGGGGGCGGGGGGGGTTAAAGTTCGGTTCCCCCCGCTATGCCCACCCATCGGTGTCCGGGCACAGCGGGGGGAATAGTGTAGTAGCGGCGGCAGCGGCGGTCACTCACCCGGCGGAGGCTGTGATCATGGCGGCGGTGGAGGTGAGTATGGCGCCGCGTGTCCGGGAGTCTGTTGTCTAGCAACATCTGCAGGGCTACAGTTTGGAGAGTGATCTCTAAACTGTGGCCCTCCAGATGTTGCAAAACTACAACTCCCACCATGCCTTGACAGCTGTTTGCTGTGTTGGCATGCTGGGAGTTGTAGTTTTGCAAGATTTAGAGGGGTTCAGGCTAGAGATCACTGACAGTGGTCTCTAAACTGTAGACCTCCAGATGTTACAAAACTGCAACTCCCAGCATGCCCAGACAGCAGTTTGCTGTCTTAGCATGCTGAGATTTGTAGTTTTGCAACATCTGGAGGGCCACAGTTTAGAGACCACTGTCAGTGATCTCCATACTGAACCCCTCTAAATCTTGCAAAACTACAACTCCCAGCATTCAGGAACAGCAAATGGCTGTCTCGGCATGCTGGGAGTTGTACTTGCGTGCCTCCAGGTGTTGCATAACTACATCTCCCAGCATTCCCTTTGGCAATCAGTACATGCTGAGAGTTGTAGTTCTGCAACAGCTGGAGGCACACTGGTTGGGAAATACCGAGTTAGGTAATAGGTTCTATTACCTAACTCAGTATTTTCCAACCAGTGTGCCTCCAGCTGTTTCAAAACTACAACTCCCAGCATGCACGTTCTGTCAGTGTATGCTGGGAGTTGTAGTTTTGCCCCCGCCCCCCCCCCCCCCCCCTCCCATGTGAATGTACAGGTTACATTCACACTGGCGGGGGATTACAGTGAGTTTCCTGCTTCAAGTTTGAGCTGCAACCGCAGCTCAAACTCCTAGCGGGAGACTCAGTAAAATAAAGAGTAAAACACTACATATACACACGTACACTGACCCCCCCCTCCCCCCACATATGAGGTATGTGCTTACTCGAGAGACATTGGGCTACAAATTAAAGTATACATTTTATCCTTTTACCCCTTGTAAAAATTCAAAAATTGGGTCTACAAGAACATGCGAGTGTAAAAAATGAAGATTTAGAATTTTCTCCTTCACTTTGCTGCTTTTCCTGTGAAACACCTAAAGGGTTAAAACACTTACTGAATGTCATTTTGAATACTTTGGGGGGTGTAGTTTTTATAATGGGGTCATTTATGGGGTATTTCTAATATGAAGACCCTTCAAATCCACTTCAAACCTGAACTGGTCCATGAAAAATAGCGAGTTTGAAAATTTTGTGAAAAACTGTAAAATTGCTGCTGAACTTTGAAGCCCTCTGGTGTCTTCCAAAAGTAAAAACACGTCAATTTTATGATGCAAACATAAAGTAGACATAGTGTATATGTGAATAAAAAAAAAAAATGTAATTTGAATATCCATTTTCCTTACAAGCAGAGAGCTTCAAAGTTAGAAAAATGCAAAATTTTCAATTTTTTCATCAAATTTGGGGATTTTTCACCAAGAAAGGATGCAAGTTACCACAAAAATTTATCACTATGTTAAAGTAGAATATGTCACGAAAAAACTATCTCGGAATCAGAATGATAACTAAAAGCATTCCAGAGTTATTAATGTTTAAAGTGACAGTGGTCAGATGTGCAAAAATGGGCTGCGTCCTAGAGGTGAAAATGGGCTGTGTCCTTAAGGGGTTAAAGGTTCTTTCTGCAATTTACTGTTTACAAGAAACTCATCTAACTCCTGATAATCTTCACCTTTTGGAGGAACCTTGGTTACAAGCTCAATTTCATGCTACTCATACAAACTACTCTAGAGATGTTAGTATCTTGGCACACCAAAGTATTCCAATAAAGTTTCTGAAAAGCTACGTGGATAATCAAGGTCGATATGTGGGATTATTTTGAGAGATATAGAATATGGAAATTTATATGTTCCTCCTCCATTTTCTTCAAATATATTTTGTACAGTTTTAGCTATTTCCTCACAGAGTTCAGATATTCCTCTGTTGCTAATTGGGGATTTTAATATTATAGACCCTATGCTTGATAGGTATTCTCAATCCCAGGCCTCGATGAGGTTGGTCTGAAGCGATCTGATTGGTTGTTATGGGCGACTAAGCACAGGTTTTGATAAATCTCCCCTAATATCTTTATATAAAAACATCAGGTCACATTGGATTTAAAAATATAATTGTTAACTTTTCATTTCCTTTTTTTTTTTTTTTTTTTTTATAAAAAAAAAAAAATTTTTAGTACAAAAAAAATTTGAAAACCTTATGTAAGGTCAGAGTGTTTGCGGAAACTTATTTTTTCTTATACTTATTAATTAATATTCTGTGAACGTTGTAAAATGTGTCAATTAAATAAAAAAAGATTTGTGGTCAGTGTGGTACTTGTGGCCACAATATAGACCTAAACACTCATCTGTAATAGGTTGGTGTGAACCTTGCCTAAGAGTACCGTACATGTTTTTTGCCTCATAGGACGAGTGTTCATCAGGGCACTGATTATATATCCTATACTAAAGGGGTCTCTGTCATGCTCCCTTTAAAGTAAATCTATAGAAATACATTGCTCAAAAAATAAACGGAATACTCAAACAACACAATGTAACTCCAAGTCAATGACACTGTGAAATCACTGTCCACTCAGGAAGCAACACTGATAGACAATCAATTTCACATGCTGCTGTGCAAATGGAACAGACAACAGGTGAAAATTTATAGGCAATTAGAAAGACACCCCCAATAAAGGAGAGGTTGTGCAGGTGATGACCACAGACCACTTCTCAGTTCCTATGCTTCCTGGCTGATGTTTTGGTCACTTTTGAATGCTGGCGGTGCTTTCACTCTACTGGTAGCATGAGACGGAGTCTATAACCCACACAAGTGGCTCAGGTAGTGAAGCTCATCCAGGATGTCACATCAATGTGAGCTGTGTCAAGAAGGTTTGATGCGTCTGTCAGCGTAGTGTCCATAGCATGGAGGCGCTACCAGGAGACAGGCCAGTACATCAAGAGATGTGGAGGAGGCTGTAGGAGGGCAACAACCCAGCAGCAGGACCGCTACCACTGCCTTTGCACAATGAGGAGCACTGCCAGAGCCCTGCATAATGACCTCCAGCAGGCCACAAATGTGCATGTGTCCACTCAAACAGTCAGAAACAGACTCCATGAGGGGGGTATGAGGGCCCGAAGTCCACAGGTGAGGGTTGTGCTTACAGCCCAACACCGTGCAGGTCGTTTGGCAAATTCGCCACTGGCGCCCTGTGCTCTTCACAAATTAAAGCAAGTCCACACTGAGCACATGTGAGTCTGGAGATGCAGTGGAGAACGTTCTGCTGCCTGCAACATCCTCCAGCATGACCGGTTTGGCGGTGGGTCAGTAATGTGTGGGTCAGTAATGTGTGGACAATTGCAAGACAACGCATTGATGCTATGGACTGGCCCTCCCATCCCCCAGACCTGAATCCGATTGAGCACATCTGGGACATCATGTCTCGCTCGATCCAACAACACTACGTTGCACAACAGACTGTCCAGGAGTTGGCAGATGCTCATCAGGAGCATGCCCAGGCATTGTAGGGAGGTCATACGGGCACGTGGAGGCCACACACACTACTGAGCCTCATTTTGACTTGTTTTAAGGACATTACATAAAGTTGGATCAGCCTGTAGTGTAGTTTTCCACTTTGATTTTGAGTGTGACTCTATATCCAGACCTCCTTGGGTTGATAAATTTGATTTCCATTGATAATTTTTGTGTGATTTTGTAGTCATCACATTCAACTATGTAAAGACGAAAGTATTTCATACGATTAGTTCATTCATTCAAATCTAGGATGTGTTATCTTAGTGTTCCCTTTATTTTTTTGAGCAGTGTACTTTAATTTCTCTGGATGTTTAGGAGAAAACATTTGTGTGTTGTACCCCCACCCTTTCATTTACTCATATCTTCTCCCTTTCTCTGGCTGAACCTGAACATCATATCATAGGGCCCTCTTACATGGGCCAATAGGCTGCAAATTATCCACCTTAATTATGGGGCACATACACCTTCAATAGCTGGTCCCTCCATAAAACATAAATGTAATCTTGGCTAAACAGCTGAATGGGGAGATGGAGTAAGCTGCTGTCAGACAGCTCTGGCGAAGGCTTATCTACTCAAGAACAAAAGAATAAGATGTTCTAATACTACTGCCTGATCATTCTCTGACAGGGGGAGAGCAGGGAGCTCCATACATATTAGATTGGTTAGCCTATTCCTCTAAAACCTCCTGATTCAGCCATTTTATCAATAGGGTTCCAAAATCTAATAACTTTTCCAGTCCAATCTGGGTAAACTTGCCAACTTTTTCAGTGTTTTTGATAAATTTTAGATTTTATTACATTTTTTTTCCCCCAAGAGAAGACAATAATACATAAAGGCTACACAACCAGCAAGTGTATACAATGTGAAGAGTATAACTGACAATGATTCTTCAATTTCCTTTGTAAAGTGCAGGACAATATAACAGAGGAAGAGCATTCATCCCAAATCCAAAATCATAAGCAGCAACAGAATAGAACCTGAGCTAATGTGCCAAGGGATCAAATAAAAACAGGGAGAGAGTACAAAGGAAAACAACAAACAAAGGCATTGGGCTTCACAATCAACTCCAAGAAAGATAAATCCCCAACATAAGGATTCAAGATAAAAAAAAAAAAACACTTAGCAAGGCTAAATGTACCAGGAAGAGAAAACGGATTTATATTTAAAAAGAGTAGCTGTCACCAAACTAAACTTTTTATATATTGTTCATTATGTAATTATTAGACACTTTGCTATTTACTTGCTGTTAAAATTCTAAACCTTTACATGTTTCTAATGTGAAAAAAAATGGCCACTAGGTGGCTCTGTTCTGTGGTCTTCTCCCGGCCTGGCAGGAGACCAAACTCAGGAAGTGTGTATGGGCATGGTGAGGTACAGCTCCTGCAGGCTTCAGTGATGTCGTGCCTGCTGGGGAACGCCCACTTTCTCCTGCTGGGAGCTTACACAATGTGAGCAAGGGGAAAGGTATCATACACAGCATTTTAAAGCTATTAATTTTTTTTTAATCAAGTTCATCTAGAAGCTGTTAATAGATGCAATATCTATTTCAAATAGGCTTGCAGAGGTATGAAGAAAAAATATTCAGTAAGCAAGCCTTTCTATAACATGATTATTTTGGGGGTCATTATTTATTTTAATTTTTTTAATGTCTAAAAGAAATATATAGAAAAGATGCAGGAAAAAAAAAAAAAAAAAAAAGGCCTACCTAGACCATGTTGCAATATTAACCCCTTCCCACTATTGGATGTATACATACGCCCAAAGCTGCCAACATGTTCGCGCAACTGGACGTATGCATATGTCCTGCGTTTCTATTGCACCTCTGCGCAGGGGATCAGCATACAAAAAAAAATTAATTAAGAAACAAGTACTTGTCTATGCATACCTCATACAGTTTTGAAGTAACAAATTTTCTTCCAGTGCTGTTCGTACCTTCCATTACTACAACCTGAATTAGATAAAACAGATGCAGAGGTTGACAATGTAGAAGGATACAATGATAACAAATACAGATCTCCAACTTTTCATTAAAGGAGTAATTCAGCCATAGACAACTTATCCCCTCTCCGCAGGATACCTGTACAGGGACCCGGCACTGCGCGGCTAATACTTGTGTCATCGTCCTCACTAAAAGGTCAGACACGCCCCCTCCATTCAGCTCTATGGGAGAGGCAGGAATGCACAAATGCTGCATCTCCGCCTCTCCCATAGAGATACATGGAGGGAGCGTGCAGAGCTGGGGCCCCGTACCGGAGATCGCGGGGCGGGGGGGGGTCCCAGCATTCTGACCCCCCGCGATCAGACACTTATCCCCTATCTTGAGGATAAGGGATAAGTTGTCTATGGTTGCAGTACTTCTTTAAATATTTTATTAAAAGGTGATTATTAAGTCAATACCTGTCCAGGAAACAGTGAATATTCCTTCAACTCTGACAGGTCGACTGGAACCTGCATTCCTGATGAATGCTCCCGATCTCCCTCAAGAATGACCGATTTGGAGTTCAATTTACCATTGCTATCACAGCCAATCTGTCCAAGCACGGTCACAGTCTCCTAAAAGCAGAAGATTAAAAAGTCTAATGATTTCTCATACATTATGTTAGGTAGAAAAAGCAATATGTCTCTTAAATATGTAAACAGTTTTGCATTGTGGTGCAGCTCAAAGCTGAATCATATACACACACAAAAAGGGAATTTGCATAACTATGACATCTGTTTGCTACCTACAACTTGTAGATCCTTATCCCCTAAAGGACCCAGGGCGTATGGGTATGCCCTTGCTCCTTGGTACTCTGGGCGGGGACCGGACCAGGAAGACTGCTGAAATCTATCAGCAGGCATCCCCTGCAAATGCACAGGGGGGGTCCTGAGACCCCCCCATGTAAGTGATCACTGGTGAATTCCCTTGTGACCCGATTACCCAGAATTAGAAGGAAATAGACGATGTACTATACACCGCTAATCACCTCCTGTAGCTAGGGGGAGGTGGCGATCTAGTCACCCCGTCCAGGAGCGCTGCTATCGTCCGACCAATAGCAGCCGACAGAGGAGGGGTTAATGTCCCCTTCTCGCAGCTCTGCTCGCCCACCACATTCAGTCAGCGGGCAGAGCTGTGAGAGATAGCCAGAGACCCCTAACCCCCCCTCTCTGCCGAGATCTGTGCCCCTCAGGGTTGAAGAACTGTCTGTAGTGTGGGGTGAGTTTACAGTAAAGGGAAAGGTAGGAGGTTAAAAAAAGTAAAATAAAAAAAATGTTGTCCCGCCTGACCTCCTAATAGGTCCTCACGGACGCCAGCAGGCGAGGCAATGCAACCCCCATGAAAGTGACCCAGTGGCCGACACTAGTACGAGCGTCCATGCTGCTCGTAGGAGTCCGACCCCCAGACAAGCCGGTGAACGTGTCTGGAGACCCCCAGAGGGTTTATTAGCCACGGACTCAGGAATCTGGATTTACACGGCTGGATACACTGAAATTTACTATTTTAGTAATTTTTTCTGCGACTGCTTTGTCAATCTAATGGTGGAGCAGACGAATCTGTACGCCCAGAAGTTCATTGCCCACCACTGATTCGTTTTTGGCTAGGTCCAATGAATGGTACGCTGTCAGTGCAGCAGAAATGAGGACATTTTGGGGCCTCGTGCTGCATAAGGGCCTGGTAAAAAAAAATATATATATCAGGCAGTACTATAGCGGGGATGTCCTCTACCAGACCCCACTTTACAGTATGGCCATTACAAGGAAGGGGGTTCGAGGCCATTTGGAAATGCCTCCATTACACCGATAATGCGGTGTGTCCCCCCGAGGTGATAAAGCCTACGATCTGCTTTACAAAGTGAGGCCGGTCATAGATCACTTTGGGGCCAAATTTTGTGAGGCCTAAGTACCTCTCAGGGAGCTCTCGGTAGATCAGTTTTAAGGGGAGACTCATCTTCTGCCAGAATATTCCCTCGAAGCGGGCGCGGTATGGCGTGAAACTCTACAAACTTTGTGAGAGTACCTCCGGGTAAACTTACAAGTTTAGAGTATAAGAGGGACGAGATTCCCGTATTGAACCCCCAGAATGTCCCCCCACTCTGGGTGTTCGTGGGAAAATTGTTTGGGACCTTATGCGCCCATTGCTGGATAAGTGTTACCACGTGAACATGGACAACTTTTATACCAGCATCCACCTCTTCACATCCCTTGCCGCCAGATCCACGTCCGCTTGTGGGACCGTGCGGAAGAACCAAAGAGGCCTCCCTCTAAATTTGATCCAGACACCTATGCCCAAGGGTGAGTCCCGTGCCCTGACCCATGAAAACCTGTTGCTAGTCAGGTATAAAGATAAGAGGGATGTCCCTATGCTGACCACAATTCATGGTAACGGCAGCACCCCTGTCCCTGTGCGAGGTACCACAACACTGGTCCTCAAGCCCAATTGTATTCTGGACTACAATCAGTATATGGGGGAGTTGATCTTTCTGATCAAGTCCTCAAGCCATACATGGCCATGCAGAAAAGACTGATATGGCACGAAAAAGTTGCGGTCTACTTGGTACACGTTGCCATGTACAACTCTTTTGTACTGTCCCAGTACGCTGGCAACACAGGGACATTCCTCTAGTTCCAAGATCCTAGGGTCCTAAGGGCCCTGATCTTTGGCGACCAGAAACTGGAAATATAGGTGCCAGGATCATCCCCGGCCCAGAAAAAATGCAGTGTGTGTCACAGAAGGGGGATACGGAAGGACACCACCACTTAAATGTGACACTTTCCCCGATAATCCGGGCCTCTGCATTAAAAACTGCTTCAGGGAGTATCACACTTCCATGCAGTACTAAATTTTCCCTCTTCATTTACATTTTCCATAATTTTACCCCAATGTACCAAGTCCAGACTACATTCCAAATGTTAACCCAATAAAACCACTTAAATTGCCCAAAAAAATAAAATAAAAAAAATGGGTCATAGGTCACTGAGTCACTATCATCGTGAACTTTTTTTTATGTTGCCTCAAATGCGCAGCGCTCTCTCCACCTGAGCGGGGTGCGCATTTGAGGCAACAGTTTAGGGATGGCCACTCACATCACATTCTCTTAATGATGATACAGAGTATAGGGTTTGGGGTGGGCATATTTTTTTTGTTTTGGCTATACTCTGGGTCATCATTCTGGGAACATAACCTATTTTATCATTTTACATCCCACTGTATGCTACTTTAGTAATTTACCCCATATAACGCTCCTTGAGGGGGGGTCCCACTGTTCTGGCTCCATAAGCAGCTATGTAAATGCTCAAGGCCCTGACTGCGCTCCTGCTCTTCCAAGACCTGTGTGCACCCGCAGAGCTGTTTACGTCCAGACTTGAGGTATGTCCTTACTCCAAAGAAATGTGTTTACAAATTTACGGTGACATTTTCTCCTGTTACCACTTGTGAAAATATAAAATATGGGGTAACCCCAGCATTTTAGTGTAAAAATCTAATTTTTCCTTTTCACATCCCACTTTAATGAACATTTATCAAACACCTGTGGGGTGTTAAGGCTCACTGTACCCCTTGTTACTTTCCTTGAGAGGTATGCCATGTGGGGTTTTATTTGCTGTTCTGGCACCAAAGGGGCTTCCTAAATGCGACATGCACCCCCCATTTCAACAAAATTAGCAAATGTGACTTCTCTTCTGAGCATCGTAGTACGCCCGCAGTGCACTTGATGTCCACACATGGGGTATTTCCATACTCAGAAGAGATAGGGTTACAAATTTTGGGGGGCATTTTCTCCTATTACCCCTTGTAAAAATGTAAAATTTGGTGGAAAGCCAGCATTTTAGTGGAAGAAAAAAAAATAATAAAATCATTTACACATCCAACTTTAACGAAAAGTTGTCAAAAACCTGTGGGGTGTTAAGGCTCACTGGACCCCTTGTTACTTGCCTTGAGGGGTGTAGTTTCCAAAACAGTTTGCCATGTGTTTTTTTTTTTTTTGCTGTTCTTGCACCATAGGGGCTTCCTAAATGCGACATGCCCCCCAAAAACCATTTCAGCAAAATTTGCTTTCCAAAAGCCAAATGTGACTCCATGTCTCTTGTGAGCATTGTAGTGCGCAAGCAGAGCACTTAACATACACAGATGAGGTATTTCCTTACTCGAGAGAAATTGGGTTACAAATTTTAGGAAGATTTCTCTTTTACCCCTTGTAAAAATTTAAAAACTGGGTCTACAATAACATGAATTTTCTCCTTCACTTTGCTGCTATACCTGTAAAACACCTAAAGGGTTAAACTCTTTGAATGTCATTTTGAATACTTTGAGAGGTGCAGTTTTTTATAATGGGGTAATTTATGGGGTATTTCTAATATGAATGCCCTTCAAATCCACTTCAAAACTGAACTGGTCCCTGAAAAATTCAGATTTTGAAAATTTTGTGAAAAATTGGAAAATTCCTGCTGAACTTTAAAGCCCTCTGATGTCTTCCAAAAGTAAAAACATGTCAACTAGATGATGCAAACATAAAGTAGACATATTGCATATGTGAATCAATATATAAATTATTTGGAATATCCAATTTCCTTATAAGCAGAGAGCTTCAAAGTAAAAAAAAAATGCAATTTTTCATCAAATATTGGAATTTTTCACCAAGAAATGATGGAAGTATCGACGAAAATTTACCATTAAAAAATTAGAATGTCATGAAAAAACAATCTCGGAATCAGAATGAAAAGTAAAAGCATCCCAGAGTTATTAATGCTTAAAGTGACAGTGATCAGATGTGCAAAAAAGGCTCGGGTCCTTAAGGTGAAAATGGGCTTGGTCCTTAAAGGGTTAAATAGGTTTTCTCACCAATAATTGACAACATTTGAAGCCATACTACAACCATAAAAGGTAAATGCAAAAGAAAAAAACCTTAGTAAAATCTAGACAAGTAGCTCAAGTCCTGAAATACATTTGGGTTTCACTAAAGTGTTTGATTCGCCGGTCTTATGGAAGTACAATGCAGTAAGCAGAGAAATTAAAGAGAACCTGCAGTTATGTTCATGCTGCCTGAATCACAAGTCATAAGGTAAGCCGTGGTGTATCCTGCTGTATTATTTTTGGAGAGACAGACATTTAACCCCTTAAGGACCAGAGGTTTTTTCGTGTTTGCACTTTCATATTTTCCACCTCACCTTCTACAAATAAAAACACCTAAAAAGATACGCTCATGGTCGTTAAGGAGTTAAAGAATCAACAAAATTGGCAAGTGTTCCCAGATCCTGCTTGGCAAGAAGGGCCCTGATCTATAATGAGGTCCACTGGGATCAAAAGTATTGATCATTTAAAAAAAAAACACACACACCAAGAGGTGAGAACTGCAAATCCTCTAAGGCTGCATTCACACCACGTTTTTGCAATACAATTCCCGTATACGTTTTCTATTTGAATTATGGAACCGTATTGAAAACCGTATGCATTGACTTTCTATTGAAAACCGTATGCCAAAAAGATGCATCCAGTTGTATCAGTTTTGCGTCTTGTATGGTTTTTTCCCCCCGTACCCAAACCATAGCCTATCACGGTTTTTGGTCCAGGTGAAAAACCGTATTGAAACCGTATATTTTATTTTTTTTTTTTAAACACGGGAGTCAATGGGAACCGTATGAGAGTACGGTTCCAGCCAGTTTGCCCCATACGTTTTTTAGATTGCAGTTATTTTTCTAGGAATTTCAATCAAACAAGTGAAACTTTATACATAATGAAGTGAATAGTTAGAAACGTATACTTTTTTTCTTTAAAAAAAAAAAAAACAGATGCAACAGGACATTATTTTTCAAATCATATCCACCGAAATTTTTGCAGTCACACAAACTTACTTGAGCAGGAAAAGAGACAGATGTTAATTCTTCAATATGGAAATGATTCTTCAGTGCTTCACCAAGCTCTTCAATTCTACTTCCCACAGCTATATGGGGAACACAAGTAGAAAAAAAAAAGTGAGGGAAGGCGGAAACTACAGAGCCATGGATCATATGGTAAAACAGAGTCCCCTGCGGTCCATACAGCGGAGCTGTAGAAACATAATAGACATATTATATCATTTTTCTCTATGTAATTCTGTGCCTGATGCAATAGGCCACAATTTGTTTACAGGATATATTCAGGGCCCCAGATATATTTATAGTTGCAGTATTACTGCTCTCTACAATTGGGAGGTCATAACAGATTTCTGTGCACGAGCCCTAAATCTAACCTAAACAAACTACATGAATCCAAACAAGACCTGTCTACACTACAGAATAAAGGGGACCTGAAAGCAGGTTTATGTGGCCCTATCTGACTGCAGCAACAAACCTGGTGCTGCAGTTTTGTGATAACCCCCTTAAGTAACTTTGTGTTGATATTTTGAATAGAGAGCTGTCAAGCAGGGGCAGGTGGGTGGTCCAGAGGGGAAATGTCATGGCATACAGAACATGCACACAATCTGAACCACCAGGCAATAAATGGTGTTTCTACAAAAAGGACTGTACCAAAAAATAAATCGTGATAGTCGTCTGCTGCAAAACATCCATGTCAATGCTGATGTCCTCCATAAACACAATGGCCCTCATTTACTATTGCAAACCCGACATGTTTTGTCGGGTCGTGCGCCAGATTCTGTCGCATTGCGCCAGAAATTCTGTCTGCGCCAGAATCTGGGCCAGAATTGTAAAAACCCTGACTAACTCTCCATTTTGCTAAGAAAACCCGAAAAAGGGGCGTGGCTTCCGGGATATGGGGCGTGGTGTCCAAAAAGGGGCGTGTTCCCGAAATTTTCACAAAAACCCAACATATTTACTAAGGTTTCCACTTAAAATGTGGTGGATTTGAGCTGAGGAAAACCCGACAGATCAGAGCATGTGTAAAAAAGCAAAGTGTAGGGAAAGTGGAAAATGTAGGGAAACTTTAGTAAATACCATGGAAAATAAATTGCAGGGAATTAAAACCCACAAAGAAACCTACACAACACTCTTATAAATGAGGGCCAATGCACATTACTTGGGGAGTTATGATGGATCAGTCTGCAGAACTAAGTCTAATGAATTCCAAGATATTCAAACAGTAACATGAAGACTATTAATCTGAGGTCATTTATATTTATAAAAAAAACAAACAAAAAACGACAACTTAGTTTTACATTTAACATTTACCATCTCTGATATCTGTCAACTTCTGAAACATGTACTTGTATGATTTAGTCAGTGACTCTTCCTCTTGTAGAGTTATGAGTTCTACTTTAGTATACTTGCCACTTCCACCACTCCATGACGTTCCTTGCGTTTCTCCAAATGAGGTCACTATTTCACCACGGTTTGAGCGAGAGCTATACTTCTGTGATGGGGTGGCACTTAAGCAGAAAAATAAGAAAGAGGAATCAGGTGTGTCCAGAATGCCTAGTGAGTTGTGCCGACTATACAATGCCTCTGCTGCCTTCTTAAAATTTACCTATAACTTTTTTCTTCTTTATTGTTTAATAGAGATAGATAGAGAGTTCTTAAAGTGGTACTCCAGTGGAAAACAAGGTTTTGCAAATCAAATGGTGCCAGAAAGTTAAAAAGATTTTTAAATTACTTCAAATAAAAATCTTAATCCTTCCAGTACTTATCAGCTGCTGTATACTACAAAGGAAGTTATTTTCCTTTTTGAATTTCTTTTCAGTCTGACCACAATGCTCTCTGCTGACACCTCTGTGCATGCCAAGAACTGTCCTGAGTCGGAGAGGTTATCTATGGAGATTTGCTCCTACTCTGGACAGTTCCTGACATGGACAGAGGTGTCAGCAGAGAGCACTGTGGTCAGAGAAAAAAAAAAAAAAAAAGAACAACTCCTCGGGAGCACAGAGCAGCTGATAAGTACAGGAAGGGTTAAGATTTTTTTAATAGAAGTAATTTACACATCTGCATAACTTTCTGGTACCAGTTGATTGGGGGGGGGGGGGTAACGGGGAAGAAAAAAAAATAAATAAAAAAAATTAATAAATAAATAAATAAAAAACACACCTTTTCCACTGGAGTACATCCTTTAGGAGGACTAGTCTTGTCTCATGTGTTTTAGTAACTGCTGTCTATGATATAGATATATAGATATATATTATATATATTATATATATATATATATATATATATATATATATATATATATATATATATATATATATAAAAAGTCTGGAACATCTTAAATTAGACTTCTGCATTGTACCATTGCTCTACCACCCCTCTTGGAAATGTATGCATCACCTGTCAATATGGCAGGAATGGAAAATGTTTATTTACACACTTTAAAACTGGTCCAGTTTCTTTCACCTACCAGAAGAAACACTGAGGAGGAAAGAAAGTTTTCCTATGACCGATGTAACAAACGCTAACTACCCATACGACACAATAACCCATTGATATGACGACATTGCAGCACTACTGCTAAATAAAAGACTCCATTTTCTAAGTAACTACTGCAATAAATTAAGGGGAAAAAAAAAGGCTAAATACATAATGTTTGTAGTTGGGAGGCAAGAATGGAAAATGGGCGTCTCGTCATAGACCGTCTCTTTCTATATGGAAGCCACCACAACCTCACAGGTGTCAGGATTTGGTCTCTTGGGTGACTAGTTTAGTATTGTGAGGATACCAGAGAAGGGATTACAATCTTCACAGCAACAAGCAAGACATTATTTTGCTAAGGTTATTAAATGTGCTCTTGATAAAATGATAAAAAGTTTGGTTTGATCATGACATGGGCATTTATATTACCAACTTTGACTTTCAAAGATATCAGCTGGGCTGGAACAGCAAATGCAGAAGTGGATCAAGCAGGAAGGAGAAGTACAAGACCTTCCTGTAATCTGTTATTAGACTAGTCGGTGTATTTTCTGAATTTACAAATCTACAAATATGTTCTTTGTACAGGATTGGTGGGTAACTGTTCCGGAAAATACAGACAATTTGAATAGCTGATAAAATTTTGCAATATATATATAAAAAATAAAAAAGGAATTCAGCTGCAATATGAGAACGCAACCTTATTCTGGGAAAGATGTGTTACCTGCTCTTCCTACCAACATCAAGTATCTTTGTGCAGGTTGAAATAATTTTTGCCATCTTTATATTCATATTTATATTTTTGCTGTGGAAACCATGACTGGTTGTTGGGATACATCAGTTTTAACTGGATTTCCTTCGTAAATCTACATAAAAATTATATACCTGGGTGAGAAAGTGGCCGGTGAGAAGAGGAGATGGGGACTCCGGGTCATGGAAGGAACACGTTTCGATTGTGGATTCTCAGGTGTAGATAAGATGCGTTTCTGAGATCCCTGGAGAAAACAATGGAGGCAATATAAGGAATATGGCTGCCGTATGATCAGACAGATTCATGTAACTATAAGTAAAGATGCACAGTGAAATGGTCTTAAGCAATATGCAAACATTACCCCAAGACACAGGATCCTGGACACAACTAAACTGCTCTTCAAATATTTATTTATGAATTGCTCTGATAAATATTTACTGAATCAATATAAGAGCGCTACTGGTAGTTACAAATAAGTGGATTATGAATAAGAGCTCTGGAGAAAACAATAGGACTCTTTACACCATGTTTTGCATAAGTATCTGGTAATCTCCTTCCACATGCAGTAAATATATATGTAAACCCACCACCAGGCAGAGGCCAAGAGAGGATCATCTTGGCATCTTGGTTTTCTAGTTGAATAGTGCATTTGTTGTTTTTCAAGTATCTATTCTATGAAAAATAATATTTTTGTTACCTTGTTTTGGATCTTCCCCAACTTTCTACATAAATCTAGCTCTTTACGTCTTTTCTGATGGGTCTTATGCTTTTGTTCCAAACGTTGAACAGCGGAATACCCCTTTAAGACCTTCCACCATTTTTGTTGCCCATTTGCAGGTGAAGTCTCCAGTATGGACCCCAGTATGCCAGACGTGGTCTCAATAGCGCTCCATACAGCAGGATCACAAACTCCCTCTTCCTAATTATACCTCTAGCTACACATGCAAGCATTCAACCTGCTTACTTTACTGCCAGGCTGCACTGGTGTGAAACCACTACCCGTTAAAGGGGTTATCCAGGAAAAAAAAAATTTTTTTATATATCAACTGGCTTCAGAAAGTTAAAAACAGATTTGTAAATTACTTCTATTAAAAAATCTTAATGCTTTCAGTACTTATGAGCTTCTGAAGTTGAGTTGTTCTATTCTGTCTAAGTGCTCTCTGATGACACGTGTCTCGGGAACTGTCCAGAGTAGAAGCAAATCCCCATAGCAAACCTCTTCTACTCTGTGCAGTTTCCTAGACAGAGATGTGTCAGCAGAGAGCACTGTTGCCAGACAGAAAAGAACAACTCAATTGCAGCAGCTGATAATTATTAGAAGGATTAAGATTTTTTAATACAAGTAATTTACAAGTCTGTTTAACTTTCTGGAGCCAGTTGATATATAAAAATATATTTTTTTCATGGAATCCTTCTCTACCGAAGTCTTCACTTACACAACACTGCATATACAGATTTTTGGAACAGTGGGCTGTGCAAATGAAAAATTTAATTTTTCATTTTCACGGACCACTGTTTCAAAAATCTGTCAGACCTGTGGAGGGTAAATGCTCACTGCACCCCTTATGGGAGTTTTATTTTTTTAGCGTTTATGTCTAAACCTCTGGTACAATCAGCCACTCTTGTGCAAATGCCCAATTTAGGCCTCAAATGTACATGGTGCTCTCTCACTCCTGAGCCTTGTTGTCTGCCCACATATGGGGAATTTCTGTACTCGGAGAAATTTTGTTACTTATTTTGGGGGGGCTTTTTCTCCTTTTACATCTTGTGAAAATGAAAAATTAAGAAAAGAAAAAAAGCATGTTAGTATAAAAAAAAAAAAATTTAAATTTTTTTTATGAACATGCTGGCGTAGCTCCAATTCTTTCATTTTCAGAAGTGGTAAAAAGGCCCCCCCAAAATTTGTAATTTTCTCCCGAGTACAGAAATACCCCACATGTGGCCCTAAACTGTTGCCTTGAAATTCTACAGGGCTCTTGAGTGAGAGAGCGCCATGCGCATTTGAGGCCTTAATAAGTGATTTGTTTAAGGGCGGCTGAGGCTATGTTCAGACGGTGAAATGTCCGCACGTTGAAGAGATTCCCTTACATTTCTCTTGCTTTTTCTTCCTTTGCTCTGGCCTGCATCTTGGGGCTCTGTGCCCTGCTACTTGTTCTTGGTCACACCCCAGTTTATCTCCTCTAAGGAGTCCGCACTTCTGCCCATTACCTGTGGCTGTAGGGTGCAGTGTAATTTCCTTTGGTGAACTGGTACTGGTATAATCTCTGCCTTGATCACTTTGGTGTTATTATATGTGCGGTCCTGCGTAATTGCTTTCTATGTGTATTCTGTGTGTGACCTATTGCTATCTATATATATCATTGCTTATTTTGTTACTAGTTTATAAACACAAATTTGCCATAAAAATGCATCAATCTGCTTTCACACATACTGGTCATTCAAGGTTTTATTGACTAATTTTTTTATGGGGTTCTCTGTTGTTACTATTAATCTCATGCTTCAAGTCATTTATTTGTAATGTTTTCTATAATTTGTCTTTAAGAAATAGTGTGAAACCAAACACTGCATCTCCTTCTCATACTTACTTTTGCAGGAGTGGAATATGAATCTAGAAGGTTTTCCTCTTCAGTCTCTACCTCAATACTGAAATAAGTTAAGGGCATGAAATAGTTACTTATGGTTTAATGCCGAAACATTTGTTTAAGAAGTCGACATAGTAGAATCTAAGCTGGTGGAGAATAAAAGGATACAGCTCTTGAATGCTGTTAATGTCCCAACTGCCACAATGTTTCTCTTTTTTTACATTTGGACGTCTCAAATTTTTTTTGTTGAGAACCTAAAAAGGAAACGAACAAAACATGCTAAATAAATTCACCATTGTCCTATTACAGAAGGATGTGGCCCACCAAAACAGTCTTAAAGGGATTCTCCGGCGCTAAGACATCTTTTCCCCTATCCAAAGGCTTGCATTGAGGGGGCGGAGCGTGACGTCACACAGGGGCGGGGCCGTGAGATCACAACGCTCCGGCCTGCCATGATCGCCAGTAATCAGACCCGGAATGAACGTGCTCCGGGGATTGATTATAACGGGGTGCTGCGTGAAAGATCACAGGGGTCCCCAGCGGCAGGATAGGGGGATAAGATGTCTTAGCGCCGGAGTACCCCTTTAAATTCCAGTCACATGACCTGTTACATAGTGTTGATCCTTAGCCCGTTGGCTGAGAAAGATGGTGTGCCACTTAGGACAGGTTCACACCACAGAATGTTCACAGGAGATCCCAAGGGCAGCACTAGAACCACGCGGCCAGCACTGCCATCCCCATAGATGGCAATGTATTTATGTAATTCTTTCAATGATTCTGCTCAGAAATGAATTGCCACCTATGGGAAAGGCAATGTGGTCCTAGTGACACCCTCGCTATCTCTGGCAGAAATTCCTTTGTCTATGCCTCTCTGTTTCCAAGATATAGGAATTTTACCATTTTGTGAACTGGGAAGTGTAGCACGGAAGTAAAAACACCATTGTAATCAGGGCCACCAAGGCTACAAAGTGACAAATATAGAGTTACATTTTTCTGGACTGACCACAGGGCCTCTTTAAATAAATTAGAAGTCTTTGTCAACATTCTTTTTCAAGCGCTGTGTAAGCTAGGAGTGTAAGTGCATCAGGCTCCCCCAATACCATGCAATTTCTTTTTTACATGCTCTTAAAAATGAAGATAAGATGTACAGATGTAGACTAAATTGTTGGTACCCTTCTGTTAAAGACAGAAAAACCCACAATACTCCCTGAAATAACTTGTGACTGATAAAAGTAATGAGGTTTATCTTCTAAAAATTAGTTGAGAAATCAGACACTGCTTTTGAATTCACCCTTTAACGACAAATGGACGCACAAAGTACATCCTGATGCCCTGGTACTTTTGCGCACAAGGACGTACATTTACATCCTGTACATGAAAGGAGCCCAGGAGGTGCAATCTTTTCATGCACGGTAAGTCCCTGCTGCGGGGGTCCAATGAGTCAAGACGGTGGCCGAAGGTCTCACCTGCCTCCTGTCGTTCTCAGGGGATCTTCTCTGGCCTAAGCATTGCACTGAACAGTATAAGTTGACTCCTATGAGGACATAAAACAAATCGTAAAAAAGATCCTCCCAATAAAAAAATTTAAATCACTCCTTTTTTTGTTTTTACAAAAAAATTTAAATAAAATATGATTCTCTTGAACCACAATTCAAAGGCAATGTCTGATTTTCATCCGTTACTTTTCAGTAAATTGTTATTCATGGGCGTACTCTGATACATAACAACATGAGCGCTTATCTCTGGCTCTCCCATAGATATGCATAGATAAGGGATAAGTTGTTAAGTACCAGAGTACACCTTTAACTAATGGGTACCAGCATTTTTGTCCACGTCTGTATGAGACAGGTTTTGAGCACTAAGGGTGCTATTGTACTCTTATAATAAAATGATATTAGTGCACAATATATGTCCTTGATTTATTCGGTCTAGCCTTAACAAAATACCAAGGTTTAAATAGATATTTCAACATATAGTCTATGGCCACAATGGTAAGACAGTAACTACTTGTGAAATGCAAGGCAAAGTCTGTAACCTAAAGAAAATACTTCTTGATTTAAAAGCGCACACATTCCAAAATAGTTATCGTTACAGAGAAACATAAATAAAACCTTTATACAATTTACACAAGAGACCGATAGAGGAGAAGAGGAGGAAAACTTAAATGCACTGATGTGTGAAGGGGGTATAAGGGCTGAACAAACACTAAGAATTAATAAGTACATGCTCCAATGTCTGCCAAAGGTTTGTATGAGAGAGGTTGGTGAATGTCACGAGAGTGGATGTGGAAGGGGTTTAAGTAGGAGTAAAGTTCGTCATACACATTACATAAAATGTCAGCCAAATCCAGCAGTCTCTACGTTTGGATGATCATCTATTGTGCAAGGGGGGAGGAGGGGAGGTCTCCTAAATCTACCATGATAGAAGAGGTCATTGGAGAGAATGATTGAGTAGTTGGAATGGTTGTGTACAATGTACCCTTAAGAAGGGAAGGAGTGAGCACAGCCAGTCCAGCCGAAGAGAGACTTCTTTGGCTGGATATTGTCTCAAAGGGGGGGGTCTTTGGAACTGTCTATATTTCGGTTGCGATGTGATGACATATCCCCGTCACCAAGCACTAGCAGGTGGTGAGGCTGCTGCACCCAGTCAAGGGGCTGGAGCCGCTGTCATGGTCAGAGAATCACCAGGTGTTAGTGTGCGCCAGCAGTAAGGTAGGTAATCAGGTATGAGAGAAAGATAGGAGAGGGCAGCGCATGGTGTTCCCGTGGGATGAAACAATTGTATGGGTATCCTCTGTGAGGAGCGTCGTCACCTGTGTGGATCTCCAGGTGTGAAGAGATTTGGGTGGTATGCTGACCAACAGAGTTCTTGATGAAGCCTTAGCAGAGGTCCGTAGCGTAGAAATAGTAAATAATAGAAAAATGCAATGCAGTGGCGCTCTCACCAGTTGGGATGAATATGCAAGCAATGGTAGGTTTCATGTAAGCTCCCTTATTGAAGTACAGTACAGATAACGACAGGAAGGAAAGACGCGTTTCAGGAGGTTAATCTCCCTTTATCAATTGCAGGTAAGGCTTGGTGTAAGTGTAGTGGGAAAGTGAGAGGCTATAAATAAACTTCGAAATTATGGGAATTTGGGGCCAAAAAGCAGGTCAGTGACATTAATTAGCATAATGCATCACTAACATGAAATAACAGTTTAATACAGGTGCATACAGATATAAAAGTCCTTGGAATAAAAACAAACAAATTTGGTAATTGAGGAGCTGTTGATCTTATCTTTTTCTCTTTCTCCATTAATTTGAGCAGATCCGGAGGAATAAGGTGGGGGGTCAATGTGATGGGCAGGGGAGCGGGTGAGTGGTATGTGGTGCAGGGTGGGGGGGGACGGGTTTCCGGAAGGTCCTTGAGGGGGTCTTGGAAGTCCTCAGGGGTCTAGGCGGGTGGTATGCACGTGCAGGTCTCTATGGGGTCAGTTTGTCATTTTTGGTGTTTGTTACCCGACTCCAGTGTCTGACTTTATGAGCGGGGAGGGGTGGATCTTTCTTTAGTCAAAACTTGACATTTCCAGTTTTGTAGTCTGTGTGATCATGGTTTAATTTCTCTAGTTTGGCGTTTGCTACATCTCTTTCATATTTGTGAATTTTAATGCCACATGCCGGCATTAGTTGCTACTAGCAACTACCAGTAGACTTTACCGACGGTGTTAGCGATTTCCCAAACATGGAACTGAAGACGACACGTTGGACCAAGAGTGATCTTTATAAAAGCCTAATTGACAATACTACCTCCACTCCACACTCCATCCCTAACATGGAAACTACCAATCATGTGAAAGATGTCAAGTCTATGAGCGATCTGTTTATTTAACTGGGATACAGTTACAGAGATACAACACCAGCTCGATCGCTTCTTTCTATCTGTTTACCTGGTGGAAAACATCTTACCCCGTGGCCTTAGACTACATGCCGCACCGGCTTTCTCCAACAATGATGAACCGCAAAGAGCTAATCAGACTTACTCAACAGAGGGCTCTCCAAAGAAATATTATCCAAACCGGAATACAAACACATCAACATCCCTGAACGCGACACCCCTCTCGTTCTACTTTCTCCCTGAGATTCACAGAGACTTGTCCAATCCACCTGGCAGACCCATAATTTCGGTAATTAACTCACTAACCTCAAATCTATTCCAGTATGTGCAAAAAAGAAAGTTGCAACAGCACTCTAGGTCAAAAAAATGGAGGCTCTCAGCGCACCTTTTGATCAAAATGTGTCCCCCCAACTTTCTTTTTTGTACATTTTGTATTTGCCACAGCAGCGGGCACCTGTGTATTAGGTTGTTGTGCTGGCTATTTTTCCATTTGTTTTTATTTTGTAAGTTGGGGGTATGGCACCCTATTTAGCCGTGCACCCCACCCCTATCAGACTGGAGGTGGTTTAGTCAATGGCTGATCCAACATGTCACACAGTCAGAGGCTATATGCACAGCAGAGGTGAGTTATCATATTAGGGTCCCAGCCGATATGAGGCCACCTCCGCGTGGTGGATGGGGGGACACATTTTGATCAAAAGGTGCGCTGAGAGCCTCCATTTTTTGACCTAGAGTGCTGTTGCAACTTCCTTTTTTGTACATTTTGTATTTGCCACAGCAGCGGGCACCTGTGTATTAGGTTGTTGTGCTGGCTATTTTTCCATTTATTCCAGTATGTGGATATCCTTCTTCAACAATGTCATCACGTTTACTACTACACCAGGGTCACCACCAACTTCATAAAATCCATAATAGACATGGAATGGAAGGACCACTACAGTTTTCTCACTATGGACATCACATCTCTCTACACCATCATCGATTATCAACTTGGCATTATTATCGGTGTTGCTCATTTTCTTAATAGAGACGTCAAAATGCCACCACCACAACAACAGTTCATCCTGGACAGCATTTTATTAATTCTTCAACTTAATGTATTTCAATTCAACGGAAACATCTAACAGCAACCCAGCTTATCTTACCTTTTTATGGGCCATTTCGAGGAATCTGTCATCTATCAACATGAACTGTTTAACCACTGTATTCTCTACAAGAGGTACATTGACGATATTTTCAGAATTTGGGACAGTACTGAACAAAACCTGCCTTCATCAACTTACTCAACAAAAACACCTGGAATATCCACTTTACCTTTAACCACTCATACAGCAGCATAGAGTACCTGGACGTCATAGCCTACCATACATCCGATCACACCAACAAAACTAAAACTTTCCTCAAACCCATCAACTGGAACAGCAATCTAGATTCTAGTAGCTGCTAGGGCTGGGCGGTATACCGGTTCATACCGAATACCAAATTTTTTGGGCTGCACGATATGAATTTTCCCCCCATACCGCAATACCGGTTGGGCCCCCCCCCCCCCCCTCCCCCCGTGAATGTATTATGAGCCCAGCGCAGCGCTGTCCCCACATCGGGGAACTAATCCTATGCTACCCGCCAGCACTCTTCTGCCCCCCCCCCCCGCCAATTAATTATCAGCCCAGCGGGGTACTACTCACATATGTCAAGCACTGCCCTCCTCCTCTTTGTTGGGGGCCGCCGGAACTCTATACTGTACGCAAGTGGTATCCCTATGCCCGGGCTGCAAAAGATAAAGAAAATAAACTGTAACTTACCTACGTCGGTCACACGCTGGGGACGAGAACGTCGGACAGCCGTCAGCCTATCACCGGCCGGAGCGATGTCCCTTCTTACATGACAGTGCGTTTAACCTATCATTGGCCGGGGCGGGACATCGCTGCAGCCGATGATAGGCTGACGGCTGTCCGACGTTCCAGTCCCCAGCGTGTGGCTGACGTAGGCAAGTTAAAGTTTAATTTTCTGTATCTTTTGCAGCCCGGGCATAGGGATACAGCGTACAGCAGTGGTCTCCAACCTGCAGACCTCCAGGTGTTGCAAAACTACAACTCCCAGCATGCCCGGACAGCCATTGGCTGGAGGTCCGCAGGTTGGAGACCACTGGCGTACAGTGAGTTCCATCGCCGGCGGCCCCCAACAAAGAGGAGGAGGGCAGCGCTTGAAGGTGACATGCGAGTAGTACCCCGCTGGGCTGATAATTGGGGGGAGCAGAACAGTGCTGGCAGGTCACATGATTTGGGGGAAGCCGAACACTGCGCGCAAGTCACATGATTGGGGAGGGGATGGGGCAGAACAGCGCTGGCGGGTCACATGATTTGGGGGGTGAAAATACTGTTATATACCGTGGAGCCGCCGCAAGTAAAAAAAATACCGTGATACACATATTTGGTCATACCGCCCAGCCCTAGTAGCTGCCACTACAAGAAATGAACCAACATCACCTTCGGACAATATAAGCGCATAGGGCATAATTGTACTGACACCAAAGACAATCAAACACAAAGTACCATCCTAGGCCGACGTTTTGGAGCTAAAGGTTACCCACACTCCCTCATCAAACAAAGCAGAGAGAGAGCTAAAAACCTTAACCAGTAAGACTGCCTAATATCCAAGAAAAGGACCGACACCCACTCAACAACCACCAAAAAGAACAAGGAAACTGAACACAAGTACACTTACATTTTCATCACCACCTACAACAGCGATCAACAAATCAAAAACATCTTACATACTCATTGGAAGATCCTGCAACTGGACCCCTTTCTCAGATATCCTTCTAGCTAAACCCACCATTACCTTCAGAAAAAAAACCTACCAGAACATACTAGCACCCAGCAAATTAAGAGCAGAGCCAAAGCAGCTTACCCTACAGGACAGCTCACAGGTAATGGGGAGTTACAAATGCAACAGAGCCGGATGCAAATGGAGCAGAAACCTCTCCAGCAAGAGCAAAACCTTCACCTCCAATGTCACGGGTGTCACATACCCCAAATATTTCATGAACTGTAGTACCACCTACATCGTTTACCTCCAATGCCCCTGTGGACTCCAGCGCCCGCAGGTTATATATGATTAGTTCGGAGTATGGTGGTAAGGGGGAAATTAGTGGGGGGGGGGGAAAATGTCAAATACCGTGGAACCGCCATAAGTTTGAAAAATACCGTGATACACATTTTTGGTCATACCGCCCAGCACTAGGAGATACTAATTGAATGTAGCAGATACAGTACAATCATTTATTAAGATGTAACTCAGGATGAATCCAGGATAAGTAATGTAAAGGGGTACTCCAGCGTTTTTACTTCTAATCCCCCGCATTTGTTGGTGGCTCTGATGACAATACTCGGGTCATTGGCCAGTGCTTTTATTGCTTGCAATTTAAAACTAGAACATGTGATTTTTAAAATCCTGATCCATTGTAACACTTGGAAATAAGCTGCTGTCTCTCCTCTAAACTCGCGAGTTTCCATGTTTATAGGGCGGTCAGGGGACAGTTCAACACCACTCACCGCTGTTTCCTTTTTCCATCGACGCATTGACCCTGCAGGACAGCTCTCTCCCCTCAACTCTCACTGACTCGAGTTTTGTTTATTTTTTGGGGGTTGGAATACCTCCTTAAATCCTCATTTAATTATCCCTGCAGTACAACCAATTCGTCAAACACTAGCCATAGTGATTTTTGTGCCTCAAAATTCAAGGTGTGAACATAAACTAATGTGCATGGCCAGCTTTGAGGTACTTTTCATTGCTACATAACAGAATTTTGCAGCAGCATGGCAATATAAATCTGTAAATACCACTTACTTCATTCTCCATAGAACAGAGATTGGAAACAGTGAGTTGTACATTTCTAGTAGTACTGTAAGCCATCCATTCACAGACCAGCTTTTCTTCGGTAAGCCGATGAAGAGAACAAAGTTCTACCACTGCAGAGAAAATTAAAGGACAGTCCTATTAAGTGCTTATAGCAAAGGAAAGGTTTCTATTTTACTAAGATATGCAACATTAGTATTCAGACTCTTCACCATGACATTTTATTTTGATCATCTCTGAGATGTTTTTGCACCTTGGTTGGAGTCACCTTTGGTAAATACAGTTCATCAGACATAATTTGGAAAAAAAACAGACCTGTCTACATAAGGTCTCACAGCTGACAATGCATATCAAAGCAAAAACCAAGCCACGAGGAGGAAAGAATGGCCTGTAGTACTCAGATATAAGATTGTGTGAAGGAATAGATCTGAAAGACACAAATAACCTTCTGATGCAGCGATTGGGCCAAAGGCTCGCCTTTAAACCAGACAGACAATGGGGGAGATTTCTTCAAACCAGTGCAGAGGATTATAATTTTATTTTTTTCTCCTTAAAGGGGTACTACCATGCTGACAACTTATCCCCTATCTAAATCATAGGGGATAAGTTGCCTGATCGCGTTGGGACCCCCGCGATCTTGCACGCAGCACCCCGCTCTCATCAGGCCCCGAAGCGAACATCCCGTGTGACGTCACGCTCTGCCCCTCAATGCAAGTCTATGGCAGGGGGCGTGACAGCTGTCTCGCCCCCTGCCATACACTTACATTGAGGGGCGGAGAATAGCGTCACATGGGGACGAAGCAGTGATGCACAATACTCCGGCCCTGTGATCGGCAGTCATCAGACCCGGAGCGGATGTTCGCTCCGGGGCCTGATGAGAGCGGGGTGCTGCATGCAAGATCGCGGGGGTCCCCAAGTGGCGGGACCCCACGAGATAAGGCAAATTATCACCTATCCTTTAGATAAGGGATAAGCTGTCAGCACGGTAGTACTCCTCTACGGACTTTAAGTAATAAAAGCAGCACCATTTTCCCTATACACAAGTTTTAATAAATCTCCCCCAATGACTCCAAGAACACAGCCAAGACAACACAGGAGCAGTTTTAGGCCAATTAACCCCTTAAGGACCCAGCCATTTTACACCTTAGGACCCGGCCATTTTTTGCACATCTGACCACTGTCACTTTAAACATTAATAACTCTGGGATGCTTTAACTTATCATTCTGATTCCGAGACTGTTTTTTCGTGACATATTCTACTTTAACATAGTGGTAAAATTTTTGTAGTAACTTGCATCCTTTCTTGGTGAAAAATCCCAAAATTTGATGAAAAATTTGAAAATTTAGCATTTTTCTAACTTTGAAGCTTTCTGCTTGTAAGGAAAATGGATATTCCAAATAATTATTTTTTTATTCACATATACAATGTCTACTTTATGTTTGCATCATAAAATTGACGTGTTTTTACTTTTGGAAGACACCAGAGGGCTTCAAAGTTCAGCAGCAATTTTCCAATTTTTCACAAAATCACAATTTTTTTGGGACCAGTTCAGGTTTGAAGTGGATTTGAAGGGTCTTCATATTAGAAATGCCCCATAAATGACCCCATTATAAAAACTGAATCCCCCAAAGTATTCAAAATGACATTCAGTCAGCATTTTAACCCTTTAGGTGTTTCACAGGAATAGAAGCAAAGTGAAGGAGAAAATTCACAATCCATTTTTTACACTCGCATGTTCTTGTAGACCCAATTTTAGAATTTTTTACAAGGGGTAAAAGGAGAAAATGTATACTTATATTTGTGGCCCAATTTCTCTTGAGTAAGCACATACCTCATATGTCTATGTAAAGTGTTCGGCGGGCGCAGTAGAGGGCTCAGAAGGGAAGGAGCGACAAGGGGATTTTGGAGAGTACGTTTTTCGGAAATGGTTTTTGAGGGGCATGTTGCATTTAGGAAGCCCCTATGGTGCCAGAACAGCAAAAAAGTAAAAATAAACCACATGCCATACCATTTTGGAAACTAGACCCCTTGAGGAACGTAACAAGGAATAAAGTGAGTCTTAATACCCCACAGGGGTTTCACGACTTTTGCATATGTAAAAAATTTTTTTTTTAAATTTCACTAAAATGTGCGTTTCCCCGCAAATTTCACATTTTTGCAAAGGGTTAATAGCAGAAAAGACCCCCCAAAATTTGTAACCCCATCTCTTCTGAGTATGGAGGTATCCTATAAGTTGACCTGAAGTGCACTACGGGCAAACTACAATGCTCAGAAGAGAAGGAGTCATATTTGGCTTTTTGAGAGCAAATTTTGCTCGGGGGGCATGTCGCATTTAGGAAGCCCCTATGGTGCCAGGACAGCAAAATAACCCCCACATGGCATACCATTTTGGAAACTAGACCCCTTGAGAAACGTAACAAGGGGTACAGTGAGCATTTACCCCCCCACTGGTGTCTGTCAGATCTTTGGAACAGTGGGCTGTACAAAATGTTTAATTTGCGCAGCCCACTGTTCCAAAGATCTGTCAGACACCAGTGGGGTGTAAATTCTCACTGCACCCCTCATTACATTCCATGAGGGGTGTAGTTTCCGAAATGGGGTCACATGTGGGGTTTTGTTATTTTTGCGTTTGTCAAAACCGCTGTAACAATCAGCCACCCCTGTGCAAATCACCTCAAATGTACACGGCGCACTCTCCCTTCTGGGCCTTGTTGTGCGCCCCAGAGCACTTTGCGCCCACATATGGGGTATCTCCGTAGTCGGGAGAAATTGCATTACAAATTTTGGGGGGGCTTTTTTCCCCCCCTTTTCCCTCTTGTCAAAATGAAAAGTATAGGGCAACACCAACATGTTAGTGTAAAAAAAATGTTTTTTTTTTTGTTTTTTTTACACTCACATGCTGGTGTAGACCTCAACTTCACCTTTTCATAAGGGGTAAAAGGAGAAAAAGCCCCCCCCAAAATTTGTTAGGCAATTTCTCCCGAGTATGGCGATATCCCATATGTGGCCCTAAACTGTTGCCTTGAAGTACGACAGGGCTCCGAAGTGAGAGCGCCATGTGCATTTGAGGCCTGAATTAGGGATTTGCATAGGGGTGGACATAGGGGTATTCTACACCAGTGATTCCCAAACAGGGTGCCTCCAGCTGTTGCAGAACTCCCAGCATGCTTGGACAGTCAACAGCTGTCCGGAAATACTGGGAGTTGTTGTTTTGCAACAGCTGGAGGCTCCGTTTTGGAAACAGTGGCGTACCAGACGTTTTTCATTTTTATTGGGGAGGGGAGGGGGCTGTGTAGGGGTTTGTGTAAATGTAGTGTTTTTTACTTTTTATTTTATTTTGTGTTAGTGTAGTGTTTTTAGGGTACAGTCACACGGGCGGGGGATTACAGTGAGTTTCCCGCTGCAAGTTTGAGCTGCCGCGCAAAATTTGCTGCATCGCAAACTTGCTCACTGTAAGCCCCCTGCCCATGTGAATGTACCCTGGGGGGGGGGGGGGCGTCACCTGTCACCGCCACCATCGCCGGGATCCGGGTCTTCAGGGACGAGGTAAGTGCCGGGGCCGGGCCCCAGCACTCCCCCGTCCCCCGCCGGTCTTCCTCCTGTCCTCTCCGGACTGCCAGGGGCCGGGCAGGACGGGAGGAAGTAACCCCCCCCCTGCAATTGGTCGGTTAGCTAACCGACGGATCGCAGGGGATAGGAGGTGGCAGGCTTGTCACCTCGCTCCTATACTCCAGCATGGTCCTGGCTGTCTGTGACAACCGGGATCATGCAAAATTACCGGGCGGTCGGGTCCCAGAGACCCGATCAGCCCAGTATCGCCGCAGATCGCAGGGGCGATTTCCCTTGCGATTTGCAGCGATCGCCGACATGGGGGGCCTACATGGCCCCCCTCGGCGTTTGCCCTGGATACCTGCTGAAGGATTTCAGCAGGCATCCGCTTCCGATCTCTGCCCGGCGAGCGGCAGGGACCGGAATACGCCAGGACGTCACAGGAGGTCCTGGGTCCTTAAGGGGTTAAAGACATTCAGAGTTGACCCTGACAGACCCCTTGAACCCAGTCAAACTATGGAGAGACCAATGTTATAGCCCCCATAGGGCGCTTTAACACTGCACACACTGATCAATGTTTTGTTATACAATAGCATTGATCAGTGTTATTGCCACTTGACTGTTCCTGCCTGGATCTCAGGCACGGAGCAGTCATTCGGTGATCAGACGCGCAGGAGGCAGGTAAGGCAACCTCCTGCTGCGTCTTAGCTGATTGGGACATTGAGATTTCACCGTGATGGTCCCAATCAGCCCGACTGAGCTGTCGCGAGAGTATTTTTGTTACTTTAGACGCGGTGATCAGCTTTGAACGCCGCGTCTAAAGGGTTAATAGCCGTTGTTGGAGGCCGGGCCTGACCCGCTATGACACGGGGCCTCGGCGTGGCGCCGCGTTATAGAAAGGAAGCGGGCAAAGGGCGTACAGGCATGCCCTTCGTCCCCAACAGATTAAAAAGCGATGAGGAAAAAAACAATGCAAAAATAAAATTGGCTGTGGCCTTAACCACTTAGGGCGTACAGGTACACCCTGGGACATAAGGAACCAGGGCATACCTGAACGGCCGTGGGAATTTCAGTCCCCGCCGCGTGGGATGCCTGCTGAGACACCCCCCCCCCCCCCCATGTGAGCAATTCAGATTAGCGATTTGCAGTGATAGGGATGAAGGAAGGAAGGAAGAATAGAAGCGAGGTGGCAGGGGTGCCACCTCCTCCTATCCCCTGCGATTGGCCGATCAGGAGTGACAGGTGGGGGGGGGGGGGGCTGACAGTGTTCATTTCCCCTGCTCTGCCTGCCCCTAGAAGTCCGGGCAAAGCAGGGAAAGATGGCGGCGATTGCTGCGGGGGCCAGCGTGGCAGGGATCGGTGGCAGTTACCTGAGATCACGCAGGGACCGGCGCAGGCAGCAGTCAGATACAAACTCCAAGCATGGCCAAAAGCCTTTGGCTGTCTGGGCATGCTAGGAGTTGTAGTTTTGCATCATCTGGAGGGCCACAGTTTGGAAACTACTGTGCAGTGGTCTCCAAACTGTGCCCTTCAAGATGTTGCAAGACTACAACTCTCAGCATGCCCAGACAGTCCAGGCATGCTAGGAGTTGTAGTTCGGCAACATCTGGCCCTTCATCTGGGCATGCTTGGAGTTGAAGTTTTACAACATCTGGAGGGCTACAGTTTGGACACCACTATAATGTGGTCGACAAAGAGAGAGAGACATGTAGATTTGAGGCGATTTGCACAGGGGTGGCTGATTGTTACAGCAGTTCTGACAAACACACAAAAAAAAAAAAAAAAAAAAAAAATATCCACATGTGAACCCATTTTGGAAACTACACCCCTCCCGGAACGTAACAAGGGGTATAGTGAGCCTTAACACCCCACAGGTGTTTGAAGAAGTTGGATGTAAAAATGAAAAAAAAAATATTTTTTCACTAAAATGCTGGTGGTATCCCAAATTTTTCAATTTTACAAGGGGTAACAGGAAAACAGCCCCCCAAAATTTTACCCCATGTGTGGACGTAAAATGCTCTGGGGCGAACTACAATGCTCAGAAAAGAAAGAGCACCATTGGGCTTTTGGAGAGAGAATGTGTCTGGAATTGAAGGCCATGTGTGTTTACAAAGCCCCCCACGTGACCCCCTTTTGGAAGCTACACCCCTCACGTAATGTAATAAGGGGGGCAGTGAGCATTTACACCCCACAGGTGTCTGACAGATTTTTTAAACAGTGGTCCGTGAAAATGAAAAAATGTAAATTTTTCATTTGCACAGCCCACTGTTCCAAAGATCTATCAAGCGCCAGTGGGGTGTAAATACTCACTGCACCCCTTATTAAATTCTGTGAGGGGTGTAGTTTCCATACAAATAAAAATTTGGGGAGGATGTTTCTGATATTACTCTGATATGGAAAAAAACTGCATTTTAGTGAAAAAAAAAAATCATTTACACAGCCAACTTTAACAAAAAGTTGTCAAACACCTGTGGGGTGTTAAGGCTCACTGGACCCCTTGTTACATGCCTTGAGGGGTTCTTCCAAAATGGTATGCCATGTGGGGGGGGGGGGTTATTGCTGTAATGGCACCAGAGGGGCTTCCTAAATGTGACAAGACCCCAAAAACCATTTCAGAAAAAACTCCCTCTCCAAAATCCCATGGTCGCTCCTTCCATTTTGAGCCTTGTAGTGCGCCCACAGAGCACTTTACGTTGACATATGAGGTATTTCCTTACTCGAGTGAAATTGGGTTACACATTTTAGGATGATTTCTCTCCTTTTACCCCTTGTAAAAATTCAAAAACTGGGTCCACAAGAACATGCGAAAAATGAAGATTTTGACTTTTCTCCTTCACGTTGCTGCTATTCCTGTGAAACACCGAAAGGGTTAACACACTTTCTGAATGTCATTTTGAATACTTTGGGGGGTGCAGTTTTCATAATGGGGTCATTTATGGGATAATTTTAATAAGAAGGCCCTTCAAATCCACTTCAAAACTGAACTGGTCCCTGAAAAATTCCGATTTTGAAAAGGTTGTGAAAAATTGGAAAATTGCTGCTGAACTTTGAAGCCCTCTGATGTCTTCCAAAAGTAAAAACATCTCAACTTTATGATGACAACATAAAGTAGACATATTGTATATATGAATCAATATATAATTTGGAATATTCATTTTCCTTATAAGCAGAGAGTTTTAAAGTTAAAAAAAATTGTTACATTTTCTAATTTTTCATCAAATTTTGGAATTTTTCAGTATCGACAAAAATCTACCAATAACATAAAGTAGAATATGTCACGAAAAAACAATCTCGGAATCAGAATGATAGGTAAAAGCATTCCAGAGTTATTAATGCTTAAAGTGACAGTGGTCAGATGTGCAAAAAATGGCCGGGTCCTTAAGGTATAAATGGGCTGGGTCCTTAAGGGGTTAAAAAATATTTATCCTTCCAGTACTTTTTAGCAGCTGTATACTACAGAGGAAATTCTTTTCTTTTTTTCTTTCTTTTTTGTCTTGTCCATAGTGCTCTCTGCTATCAGGAACTGTCCAGAGCAAGAGAAAATCCACATAGCAAACCTATGCTGCTCTGGACAGTTCCGGACATGGACAGAGGTGTCAGCAGAGGTGTCAGCAGCACTGTGGACAAGACAAAAACGAAATTCAAAAAGCAAAGAATTTCCTCTGTAGCATACAGCTGCTAATAAGTACTGGAAGGATAAAGATTTTTTTAATCAAAGTAATTTACAAATCTGTTTAACTTTCTGAAGTCAATATACCGTATTTATCGGCGTATAACACGCACTTTTTAGGCTAAAATTTTTAGCCTAAAGTCTATGTGCGTGTTATACGCCGATACACCCCCAAGAAAGGCAGGGGGAGAGAGGCCGTCGCTGCCCGCTTCTCTCCCCCTGCCTTTCCTGGGGTCTAGAGCCCTGCTGCTGGCCCTTCTCTCCCCCTGGCTATCGGCGTCGCTGCCCGTTCTGTCCCCCTGACTATCGGTGCCGGCAGTCAGGGGGAGAGAAGCAGCACCGACAGCCAGGGGGAGAGAAGGGGCAGCGGCACCCATTGCCGGCGCCGCTGCCCCATTGCCTCCCCCCCATCCCCGGTGGCATAATTACCTGTTGCCGGGGTTGGGTCCGCGCTGCTGCAGGCCTCCGGCGTGCGTCCCCTGCGTCATTGCTATGCGCTGCACGGCGTGGCGCCTGACGTCAGTGCGCCGCGCATAGCAACAACGCAGGGGACGCACGCCGGAGGCCTGCAGCAGCGCGGCCCTGACACCGGCAACAGGTAATTATGCCACCGGGGATGGGGGGAGGCAACGGGGCAGCGGCGCCGGCAATGGGTGCCGCTGCCCCTTCTCTGCCCCTGGCTGTTGGCGCCGGCAA
This sequence comes from Hyla sarda, assembly GCF_029499605.1. Classification (NCBI taxonomy): domain Eukaryota; kingdom Metazoa; phylum Chordata; class Amphibia; order Anura; family Hylidae; genus Hyla; species Hyla sarda. The sequence continues at coordinate 253,282,214 of NC_079194.1, read as the reverse complement.
TGGGGCGCCGGCACCGATAGTCAGGGGGACAGAACGGGCAGCGGCGCCGATAGCCAGGGCTCTAGACCCCAGGAAAGGCAGGGGGAGAGAAGCCGGCAGCGACGGCCTCTCTCCCCCTGCCTTTCCTGGGGGTGTATCGGGGTATACACGCGCACACACGCACCCTCACTTTACCATGGATATTTGGGTAAAAAATTTTTTTTTACACAAATATCCTTGGTAAAATGAGGGTGCGTGTTATAGGCCGGTGCGTGGTATACCCAGATAAATACGGTATATATAAATAAAAAATTTTTTTCCTGGAATACCCCTTTAAGGTCAAAATGGACTGTGTCCTTAAGGGGTTAAAGTATCCAGCATGTGAAAGTATGTTGCCAAACCGTCATGGAGGCCCCAATCTGCTCCAAACCTGGAACACAATCTGGGCAGATTTTTCCCTAGCAAAGCAGTGTAGTCAGTCTTAACCCTTATGCAGCAAAGCCAAAAGACAAGACTGTAGACTTAGGACCCAGCAAGACAGTGGGCTGCTATGGGGTTGTCTTGTTAGGGCATACAGATGGCACAGAGTGGGCACCCTGCTCCAGACCCCCTACTACGAGCCAGGAGAGCATCTCTACATAAGCGGTTGGCAGGTGGCTATCCTCATATTACTGAGCACCACATATCCTCTACAGAGAGCTGATCAGACATGGATCCGCTTGGTTTGTGGGTCGCAGAGCAATCAGCTCCCATCATACAAAATCACCACATTGTAAGGGTGCATTCACAAGGCATTTATGTATCGGTTTAACATATGTTTTGTTTTTATTTTTGTTTGTTTATTTTAGGGGGAAGTGTGAGCATTAAATGCTATGAATTGATCTGCTGTATGCCATCCATTTCCCATTGACTTTCCCATTCACACCATGTTTTTGCATTAGTTACCGTATACGGTTTCAAGTTAAAAACCGTACGGAACTGTATAGAAATCTGTATGCGTTGACTTAACATTGTAAACCGTATGTCAAACGCATCATCCGGTTTAGTCCGTTTTACGTCTTATACGGTTTTGTCCGTTTTTTTTTTTACTCGTACCCAAAACCGTGTCTACCATGTTTTTTGGTCCGGGTGAAAAACTGTATACTTTTTTTTTTTTTTTTTTTTTTTAACATGGGAGTCAATGGGAACCCTTCAGAACTGTATGTGCTTACGGTTCCATCCAGTTCTCACCATACGGTTTTTGACTTTGCACAGTTTTTTTTCTTGGAATTTCAATCAAACAAGTGAAACTTTATTCATAATGGAGTAAAAAGTTATTAAACATATACATTTTTTTTCTTACAAAACGGATGCAACCGGACATAATTTTTCAAACCGTATACGGTTTTCAACCGTATATGGGTTAAAATTTGTACACACTTTTTGATACAGTTTAGGCTACATTCACATTTCGTTTTGTACATACGGGCGCCCGTAGCCGACCGGAGTCAAACGGTGACTCCGGTCGGCTCAGTTTTGACCCATATGCGGTTTTGGACTGGACCTCAAACCGTAGTATACTATGGTTTGAGGTCCGGTCAGGAAACCGCATACGGGTCAAAACTGAGCCGACTGGAGTCACCGTTTGACTCCGGTCGGCTCATTAAAGTAAATGGACTTACGGGCTGATCCGGCAGGGGTACGGGAGCGCCCGGTTTGCCCCTCCCCCGGCGCCCGTATGTACAAAACGAGATGTGAATGCAGCCTTTGTCAGGTTTTGAGGAATCCGTTTTTTTCATCAAAAACCTGATACGGGAACTGTATTGAAAAAACGTGGTGTGCATGCACCCTTTGCCTCCAGCTGTTGCAAAACTACAACTCCCAGCATGCCAGGACAGCTGGGAGTTGTAGTTCTGCAACAACTGGGGGCACCCTGGTTGGAACACAATGAATTATCATTAATATATAATTATAATTCAGTGTGTTCCAACCAGGGTGCCCCCAGCTGTTGCAGAACTACATCTCCTATAACTACAACTGCTGAAGTTGTAGTTTTGCAACAGATGGAGGCTCCCTGGATGGTAAATATTAATGTAAGTCAATGGGAAACGGAAAGCATACTGCAGATCTTAACATTCGTTAATGTACACCAGTGTTTCCCAACCAGGGTGCCTCCAGCTGTTGCAAAACTACAACTCCCAGCATGCCCGGACAGCCGAGGCACCCTGGTTGGGAAACACAAGTACACACTTTCCCCTAAAACCCGTAAAACATAAACGCAGTGTGAACGCTCCCCAACATGTCTTCCTTACGTTTTTCGGAGACGTCTTCATCTTCAAAACTGACGCCGAAGACACCGAGCTCCTCCTGGATTTTCTCCACAGACACAGGCATGACAGTGATGGACGACAAGAAGCAGAAATCGTAATGTTGGATCCAGACAGGCCTAAAAACACAAATAAGAAGATATATCTATTACTATCAGGGTCCCAATATGTCTGGCAGCAGCACTGGGCTCTGAATACTCTCAGACCGACCTTAGCCTTGGTGGACAAGCCCGGACGGAGGCAGACGGAAGATTAGACCGTAAACACAGAGAGCCAGCAACCGGGACCCGGTAACTGCGCGTATACACCCGACAATACGGTAGAAGCTTCACTGGGTCTCGACTGAATGGAAATTCCCGCGCTCAGACACTGTAAGCAATGGCGCGAACGGTAACAGGACTCGTTGTCCTGACAGGCAGCCAATCAGCGACGCGTTGCTAAGACACTTATGGGCGTGGTTACTGTACTTCAGCCTGACGTAGGTGACAAAACGCTGCACGAGAAGGGACTGTGGGAGCGGACCATGTGACCAAGGTATAGCGCGAGAGCAGATGTTTACGCATGCGCGATTTTCTAAGGAGAAAAGTTACCGAATTTTGAGTAATATAAACAGTCCTGGCAAGTTTCCCGTTATCGTTACATTATTTGTAGGTGTGGTAAGATATAGCAGCTACAATATACTAGTACAATATACTTGTCATTGTGCGAAAACCCATATGGAATAATGAAAACAAACCACTGTGAAATTCTGCACCATCATGCAACATTTACATGTTCTTATATCAACCAGAGCAGTGTTCAGCAACAGGTGGCTCAGGCTGAACAACAGCTTGGAGAATACTATGCTAAAGTCAGGATTGTATCAGAAATTATACATAAGGGTGCAAGCACACCACGTTTTTGCAATACAGTTCCCGTTTCCCGATATTATCGGCCGATATTCACGATTTTGGACGGTATCGGTAATTACCTTGCCGATAATCCGATAATGCCCTGCCGCACCGTTTTTCCGTTTTTGCATTTTCATTTTTTCCTCATCACCTTCCAAAAATCATAACGCTTAAAATTTTGCACCTAAAAATCCATATGAGGGCTTATTTTTTGCGCCACCAATTCTACTTTGCAGTGACATTAGTCATTTTACCAAAAAATCCACGGCAAAATGGAAAAAAAATCATTGTGCGACAAAATTAAAGAAAAAATTTAATTTAGTAAATTTTGGGGGCTTCCGTTTCTACGCAGTGCATTGTTTGGTCAAAATTACACCTTCTCTTTATTCTGTAGGTCCATACGGTTAAAATGATACCCTACTTATATAGGTTGGATATTGTCGTACTTCGGAAAAAAATCATAACTACATGCAGGAAAATTTGTTAAAAATTCTCATCTTCTAACCCCTATAACTTTATTTTTTTTCTGCGTACGGGTCAGAATGAGGACTAATTTTTTGCGCCGTGTTCTGAAGTTTTTATTGGTACCATTTTTGTATTGAACAGACTTTTTGATCGCTTTTTATTAATTTTTTCATGATATAAAAAGTGACCAAAAATACACTATTTTGGACTTTGGAATTTTTTTGCGTGCACGCCACTGACCGTGCGATTTAATTAACGATATATTTTTATAGTTCGGAGATTTTCGCACGCGGCGATACCACATATGTTTATTTTTATTTACACAGTTTTTTTTTTTTATGCGAAAAGGGGGGTGATTCAAACTTTTATTAGGGAAGGGGTTAAATGTCCTTTAACTTTTTTTTTCACTTTGTTTTTTGCTGTGTTCTAGGTCCCATAGGGACCTATAACACTGCACACACTGATCTCTTATGCTGATCCCTGCAAAGCCATAGCTTTGCAGGGATCAGTCAGATAGGCGGTCGATTGTTCAAGCCTGTAGCTCAGGCTTTGAACAATCAATCGACGATCGGATGCCGCAGAGAGAGGTAAGGAGACCTCCGCCTGCGTCCCAGCTGATCGTCCCGATCAGCCCGACTGAGCTGCCGGGAACGGTTTACTTTTGTTTTCAGACGCGGCGATCAACTTTGATCGCCACGTCTGAAGGGTTAATAGTGCGCCGCACTGCGATCAATGCCGCGCGCTATTAGCCACGGGTCCCAGCTGTTGATAGAGGCTGGGACCGGCCCCGCGTTATAGATTGGGAGCGGACTCATGACGTAGCAGTACGTCAGGAGTCCTTAAGGGGTTAAAAGAATGTATACGTTTTTAACTTTTCACTCCATTTTGAATAAAGTTTGACTTGTTTGATTGAAATTCCAAGAAAAAAACTGTGCAAAGTCAAAAACCCTATGGTGAAAACCGGATGGAACCATACGCACATACGGTTCTGTACGGTTCCCTTTGACTCCCATGTTAAAAAAAAAAAAAAGTATACAGTTTAATACAGTTTTTCACCCGGACCAAAAAACTTTGTCGACTACCGTTTTGGGTACGGGGGAAAAAAAAACTGACAAAACCGTACAGGATGCAAAACGGACACAACCTGATGCATTTTTTAGCATACGGTTTTCAATGTTTTCATTGAAAACTTATACGGGAACTGTACTGCAAAAACGTGGTGTGAATGCACCTAAGTCACATAGGCAGGAGCATAACTATAGGAGGTGCAGATGTAAAGGTCGCAGTGGGGCCCAGGTGCCTATGAGGGCCCCAAGGAACATCTACCCCAATAAGGCTGGGTTCACACCACGATTTCTTAAATACGGTTCCCGTATACGGTTTGGAGGAGGGGGGCGGGGCTTAATCGCGGCGCCCGCACTCAGCCGTATTCGGGAACCGTATTTAATGTATGTCTATGAGCCGACCGGAGTGAACCGCAGCCTCCGGTCGGCTTCGTTTTTGGCCGTATGCGGTTTCCCGACCGTAGGCAAAAACGTGGTCGACCACGTTTTTGCCTGCGATCGGCAAACCGCATACGGACGAAAACGAAGCCGACCGGAGGCTGCGTTTCACTCCGGTCGGCTCATAGACTTGCATTAAATACGTGTCACGATTCGGCTGGCAGGAGGTGGATCCTCTGTGCCAGAGAGGGATTGGCGTGGACCGTGCTAGTGGACCGGTTCTAAGCTGCTACTGGTTTTCACCAGAGCCCGCCGCAAAGCGGGATGGTCTTGCAGCGGCGGTAGCAACCAGGTCGTATCCACTAGCAACGGCTCAACCTCTCTGACTGCTGAAGATAGGCGAGGTACAAGGGAGTAGACAAAAGCAAGGTCGGACGTAGCAGAAGGTCGGGGCAGGCAGCAAGGATCGTAGTCAGGGGCAACGGCAGGAGGTCTGAACACAGGCTAGGAACACACTGGGAAACGCTTTCACTGGCACGATGGCAACAAGATCCGGCAAGGAAGGGAAGGGGAAGTGAGGTTATATAGGGAAGTGCACAGGAGAATTCACTAATTAGAACCAGGCGCCAATCAGCGGCACACTGGCCCTTTAAATCGCAGAGACCCGGCGCGCGCGCGCCCTAGGGAGCGGGGCCGCGCGCGCCGGGACAAGACCGACGGAGAGCGAGTCAGGTACGGGAGCCGGGATGCGCATCGCGAGCGGACGTCTGCCGCATAGCGAATCGCATCCCGGCTGGGAGAGGTATCGCAGCGCACCCGGTCAGCAGGTCTGACCGGGGCGCTGCAATTGCGAGAATGTTGCGAGCGCTCCGGGGAGGAGCGGGGACCCGGAGCGCTCGGCGTAACAATACGGTTCCCGAATACGGCTGAGTGCGGGCGCCGCGATTAAGCCCCGCCCCTCTCCTCCAAACCGTATACGGGAACCGTATTTAAGAAAACGTGGTGTGAGCCCAGCCTAAGAGACCACTATTATAACCCCTTAAAGAGGCACGGTCATTATGAAAACATTTTTATATTCTGTAGTACTACTGATAAGATGACTTTTTTAAATATACATTTATTTAAAGGGTACCTCTCATCAGTGGCGTTGCGACCCGGGTGCGGGGGGTGCGGCCCGCACCGGGTGACACCAACCTTATGGGGTGACACCAAGACGCTCCGCAGCACCCACCCCCCCCATCTGTGCCCGACCGGCCTCCCATCCGTCAGCACCCCCCCCCAACCCCCCCCCCCCGCGCTGTGTGTGCGGTGCGCCCGTCCGTCAGCAACCCCCCTCTTTCTCCGTCCATCATCACACCCCCCCCTCACCTTCACCAGCACTGTGCCCGGCCTCCGCTCCCACGTCTGCGCCGGCATGACGTCACACCGCATGGCCGCGCAGGAGGACGTCAGTTACGTCACTCGCACGGCGCCCGGTGAGAAGGAGCGCTGCGCTGGATGGGTGAGTGTGTGTGTCTGTCTCTATCTATGTTTGTGTATGTGACTGTGTGTGTGTATGAGACTCTGTGTGTGTGTGTGACTCTGTGTGTGTGTGTGTGTGTGTGTGACTGTGTATGTGTGTGTCTGTGAGTGTGTGTGTCTCTCTGACTGTGTGTGTTTGTGTGTGTCTCTCTCTCTGTGTTGTATGTGTTTTGTGTGTGTGTGTGTGTGTGTGTGGGGGGGGGGGGGTGGTGGTGGTGGTATAACCAGCAATCTATTGTGGGGAGACTTTGACCCATTGTGGGGAACCTGCAAGGGAACCTGCGGCCTAATGTGGGGAAACTACTACCAAGTGTGGGGAGTCTATGCTACCTTATGTGGGGAGTCTATGCTACCTTATGTGGGGAATCTGTGCTACCTTATGTGGGGAGTCTATGCTACCTTATGTGGGGAATCTGTGCTACCTAATGTGGGGAAATTGCTACCTAATGTGGGCTGTGCTACCTAATGTGGGGAAATTGCTACCTAATGTGGGGTAACTGGTACCTACCTAATGTGGGGGAACTGGTACCAAATGTGGGGAATCTATGCTGCCTAATGTGGGGAATAGATGCTACCTAATGTGGGGAAACTGCGACCTACCTAATGTGGGGGAACTGCTGCCTACCTAATGCTCCCCCCTGGCAGTAGCACCCTCATCATCCACCAGAAACACCCCCCCCCCCCCCCAGCAGCACCTCCATCAGCAGATCCTGATGGTGGATGATGGCGGTGCTCCTGCCAGGAGGATGATCCTGCGGATGGATGATGGGGATGATACTGCCAGGGGGGATGGCCAGAGTAGCACCCTCATCATCCTCCGGCAACACCCCCCGAGTAGTAGCACCCCCATCATCCACTAGCAACACCACCAATACCCCCCTCCCGTCGTAATAGCATCAGCTAACGGATGTTGAGGGGTGTTACTGAGGTTGTGGTATTATATTCAGAGGGTGCACTGTATGGCAACGTTATATTCAGAGGGCGCAGTTTGTGGTAGTATTATATTCAGAGGGCACAGTGGGTGGTAGTATTATATTCAGAGGGCGCAGTTTGTGGTAGTATTATTAGAGATGAGCGAACTTACAGTAAATTCGATTCGTCACAAACTTCTCGGCTCGGCAGTTGATGACTTATTCTGCGTAAATTAGTTCAGCCTTCAGGTGCTCCGGTGGGCTGGAAAAGGTGGATACAATCCTAGGAAAGAGTCTCCTAGGACTGTATCCACCTTTTCCAGCCCACGGGAGCACCTGAAAGCTGAACTAATTTATGCAGGAAAAGTTATCAACTGCCGAGCAGAGAAGTTTGTGACGAGTTGAATTTACTGTAGTTTGCTCATCTCTAAGTTTTATATTCAGAGCGGGCACCTGTGTATTAGGTTGTTGTGCTGGCTATTTTTCCTTTTGTTTTTACTTTGTAAATTGGGGGGTGTGGCACCCTCTTTAGCCGTGCACCCCACCCCTCTCAGACTGGAGGTGGTTTAGTCAATGGCTGATCCAACATGTCACACAGTCAGAGGCTATATGCACAGCAGAGGTGAGTTATCATGTTAGGGTCCCATCCGATATGAGGCCACCTCCGCGTGGTGGATGGGGGGACACATTTTGATCAAAAAGTGCGCTGAGAGCCTCCATTTTTTGACCTAGAGTGCTGTTGCAACTTTCTTGTTTGTACATTTTGTATTTGCCACAGCAGCGGGCACCTGTGTATTAGGTTGTTGTGCTGGCTATTTTTCCTTTTGTTTTTACTTTGTAAATTGGGGGGTGTGGCACCCTCTTTAGCCGTGCACCCCACCCCTCTCAGACTGGAGGTGGTTTAGTCAATGGCTGATCCAACATGTCACACAGTCAGAGGCTATATGCACAGCAGAGGTGAGTTATCATGTTAGGGTCCCATCCGATATGAGGCCACCTCCGCGTGGTGGATGGGGGGACACATTTTGATCAAAAAGTGCGCTGAGAGCCTCCATTTTTTGACCTAGAGTGCTGTTGCAACTTTCTTGTTTGTACATTTTGTATTTGCCACAGCAGCGGGCACCTGTGTATTAGGTTGTTGTGCTGGCTATTTTTCCTTTTGTTTTTACTTTGTAAATTGGGGGGTGTGGCACCCTCTTTAGCCGTGCACCCCACCCCTCTCAGACTGGAGGTGGTTTAGTCAATGGCTGATCCAACATGTCACACAGTCAGAGGCTATATGCACAGCAGAGGTGAGTTATCATGTTAGGGTCCCATCCGATATGAGGCCACCTCCGCGTGGTGGATGGGGGGACACATTTTGATCAAAAAGTGCGCTGAGAGCCTCCATTTTTTGACCTAGAGTGCTGTTGCAACTTTCTTGTTTGTACATTTTGTATTTGCCACAGCAGCGGGCACCTGTGTATTAGGTTGTTGTGCTGGCTATTTTTCCTTTTGTTTTTACTTTGTAAATTGGGGGGTGTGGCACCCTCTTTAGCCGTGCACCCCACCCCTCTCAGACTGGAGGTGGTTTAGTCAATGGCTGATCCAACATGTCACACAGTCAGAGGCTATATGCACAGCAGAGGTGAGTTATCATGTTAGGGTCCCATCCGATATGAGGCCACCTCCGCGTGGTGGATGGGGGGACACATTTTGATCAAAAAGTGCGCTGAGAGCCTCCATTTTTTGACCTAGAGTGCTGTTGCAACTTTCTTGTTTGTACATTTTGTATTTGCCACAGCAGCGGGCACCTGTGTATTAGGTTGTTGTGCTGGCTATTTTTCCTTTTGTTTTTACTTTGTAAATTGGGGGGTGTGGCACCCTCTTTAGCTGTGCACCCCACCCCTCTCAGACTGGAGGTGGTTTAGTCAATGGCTGATCCAACATGTCACACAGTCAGAGGCTATATGCACAGCAGAGGTGAGTTATCATGTTAGGGTCCCATCCGATATGAGGCCACCTCCGCGTGGTGGATGGGGGGACACATTTTGATCAAAAAGTGCGCTGAGAGCCTCCATTTTTTGACCTAGAGTGCTGTTGCAACTTTCTTGTTTGTACATTTTGTATTTGCCACAGCAGCGGGCACCTGTGTATTAGGTTGTTGTGCTGGCTATTTTTCCTTTTGTTTTTACTTTGTAAATTGGGGGGTGTGGCACCCTCTTTAGCCGTGCACCCCACCCCTCTCAGACTGGAGGTGGTTTAGTCAATGGCTGATCCAACATGTCACACAGTCAGAGGCTATATGCACAGCAGAGGTGAGTTATCATGTTAGGGTCCCATCCGATATGAGGCCACCTCCGCGTGGTGGATGGGGGGACACATTTTGATCAAAAAGTGCGCTGAGAGCCTCCATTTTTTGACCTAGAGTGCTGTTGCAACTTTCTTGTTTGTACATTTTGTATTTGCCACAGCAGCGGGCACCTGTGTATTAGGTTGTTGTGCTGGCTATTTTTCCTTTTGTTTTTACTTTGTAAATTGGGGGGTGTGGCACCCTCTTTAGCCGTGCACCCCACCCCTCTCAGACTGGAGGTGGTTTAGTCAATGGCTGATCCAACATGTCACACAGTCAGAGGCTATATGCACAGCAGAGGTGAGTTATCATGTTAGGGTCCCATCCGATATGAGGCCACCTCCGCGTGGTGGATGGGGGGACACATTTTGATCAAAAAGTGCGCTGAGAGCCTCCATTTTTTGACCTAGAGTGCTGTTGCAACTTTCTTGTTTGTACATTTTGTATTTGCCACAGCAGCGGGCACCTGTGTATTAGGTTGTTGTGCTGGCTATTTTTCCTTTTGTTTTTACTTTGTAAATTGGGGGGTGTGGCACCCTCTTTAGCCGTGCACCCCACCCCTCTCAGACTGGAGGTGGTTTAGTCAATGGCTGATCCAACATGTCACACAGTCAGAGGCTATATGCACAGCAGAGGTGAGTTATCATGTTAGGGTCTCATCCGATATGAGGCCACCTCCGCGTGGTGGATGGGGGGACACATTTTGATCAAAAAGTGCGCTGAGAGCCTCCATTTTTTGACCTAGAGTGCTGTTGCAACTTTCTTGTTTGTACATTTTGTATTTGCCACAGCAGCGGGCACCTGTGTATTAGGTTGTTGTGCTGGCTATTTTTCCTTTTGTTTTTACTTTGTAAATTGGGGGGTGTGGCACCCTCTTTAGCCGTGTACCCCACCCCTCTCAGACTGGAGGTGGTTTAGTCAATGGCTGATCCAACATGTCACACAGTCAGAGGCTATATGCACAGCAGAGGTGAGTTATCATGTTAGGGTCCCATCCGATATGAGGCCACCTCCGCGTGGTGGATGGGGGGACACATTTTGATCAAAAAGTGCGCTGAGAGCCTCCATTTTTTGACCTAGAGTGCTGTTGCAACTTTCTTGTTTGTACATTTTGTATTTGCCACAGCAGCGGGCACCTGTGTATTAGGTTGTTGTGCTGGCTATTTTTCCTTTTGTTTTTACTTTGTAAATTGGGGGGTGTGGCACCCTCTTTAGCCGTGCACCCCACCCCTCTCAGACTGGAGGTGGTTTAGTCAATGGCTGATCCAACATGTCACACAGTCAGAGGCTATATGCACAGCAGAGGTGAGTTATCATGTTAGGGTCCCATCCGATATGAGGCCACCTCCGCGTGGTGGATGGGGGGACACATTTTGATCAAAAAGTGCGCTAAGAGCCTCCATTTTTTGACCTAGAGTGCTGTTGCAACTTTCTTGTTTGTACATTTTGTATTTGCCACAGCAGCGGGCACCTGTGTATTAGGTTGTTGTGCTGGCTATTTTTCCTTTAGTTTTTACTTTGTAAATTGGGGGGTGTGGCACCCTCTTTAGCCGTGCACCCCACCCCTCTCAGACTGGAGGTGGTTTAGTCAATGGCTGATCCAACATGTCACACAGTCAGAGGCTATATGCACAGCAGAGGTGAGTTATCATGTTAGGGTCCCATCCGATATGAGGCCACCTCCGCGTGGTGGATGGGGGGACACATTTTGATCAAAAAGTGCGCTGAGAGCCTCCATTTTTTGACCTAGAGTGCTGTTGCAACTTTCTTGTTTGTACATTTTGTATTTGCCACAGCAGCGGGCACCTGTGTATTAGGTTGTTGTGCTGGCTATTTTTCCTTTTGTTTTTACTTTGTAAATTGGGGGGTGTGGCACCCTCTTTAGCCGTGCACCCCACCCCTCTCAGACTGGAGGTGGTTTAGTCAATGGCTGATCCAACATGTCACACAGTCAGAGGCTATATGCACAGCAGAGGTGAGTTATCATGTTAGGGTCCCATCCGATATGAGGCCACCTCCGCGTGGTGGATGGGGGGACACATTTTGATCAAAAAGTGCGCTGAGAGCCTCCATTTTTTGACCTAGAGTGCTGTTGCAACTTTCTTGTTTGTACATTTTGTATTTGCCACAGCAGCGGGCACCTGTGTATTAGGTTGTTGTGCTGGCTATTTTTCCTTTTGTTTTTACTTTGTAAATTGGGGGGTGTGGCACCCTCTTTAGCCGTGCACCCCACCCCTCTCAGACTGGAGGTGGTTTAGTCAATGGCTGATCCAACATGTCACACAGTCAGAGGCTATATGCACAGCAGAGGTGAGTTATCATGTTAGGGTCCCATCCGATATGAGGCCACCTCCGCGTGGTGGATGGGGGGACACATTTTGATCAAAAAGTGCGCTGAGAGCCTCCATTTTTTGACCTAGAGTGCTGTTGCAACTTTCTTGTTTGTACATTTTGTATTTGCCACAGCAGCGGGCACCTGTGTATTAGGTTGTTGTGCTGGCTATTTTTCCTTTTGTTTTTACTTTGTAAATTGGGGGGTGTGGCACCCTCTTTAGCCGTGCACCCCACCCCTCTCAGACTGGAGGTGGTTTAGTCAATGGCTGATCCAACATGTCACACAGTCAGAGGCTATATGCACAGCAGAGGTGAGTTATCATGTTAGGGTCCCATCCGATATGAGGCCACCTCCGCGTGGTGGATGGGGGGACACATTTTGATCAAAAAGTGCGCTGAGAGCCTCCATTTTTTGACCTAGAGTGCTGTTGCAACTTTCTTGTTTGTACATTTTGTATTTGCCACAGCAGCGGGCACCTGTGTATTAGGTTGTTGTGCTGGCTATTTTTCCTTTTGTTTTTACTTTGTAAATTGGGGGGTGTGGCACCCTCTTTAGCCGTGCACCCCACCCCTCTCAGACTGGAGGTGGTTTAGTCAATGGCTGATCCAACATGTCACACAGTCAGAGGCTATATGCACAGCAGAGGTGAGTTATCATGTTAGGGTCCCATCCGATATGAGGCCACCTCCGCGTGGTGGATGGGGGGACACATTTTGATCAAAAAGTGCGCTGAGAGCCTCCATTTTTTGACCTAGAGTGCTGTTGCAACTTTCTTGTTTGTACATTTTGTATTTGCCACAGCAGCGGGCACCTGTGTATTAGGTTGTTGTGCTGGCTATTTTTCCTTTTGTTTTTACTTTGTAAATTGGGGGGTGTGGCACCCTCTTTAGCCGTGCACCCCACCCCTCTCAGACTGGAGGTGGTTTAGTCAATGGCTGATCCAACATGTCACACAGTCAGAGGCTATATGCACAGCAGAGGTGAGTTATCATGTTAGGGTCCCATCCGATATGAGGCCACCTCCGCGTGGTGGATGGGGGGACACATTTTGATCAAAAAGTGCGCTGAGAGCCTCCATTTTTTGACCTAGAGTGCTGTTGCAACTTTCTTGTTTGTACATTTTGTATTTGCCACAGCAGCGGGCACCTGTGTATTAGGTTGTTGTGCTGGCTATTTTTCCTTTTGTTTTTACTTTGTAAATTGGGGGGTGTGCACCCTCTTTAGCCGTGCACCCCACCCCTCTCAGACTGGAGGTGGTTTAGTCAATGGCTGATCCAACATGTCACACAGTCAGAGGCTATATGCACAGCAGAGGTGAGTTATCATGTTAGGGTCCCATCCGATATGAGGCCACCTCCGCGTGGTGGATGGGGGGACACATTTTGATCAAAAAGTGCGCTGAGAGCCTCCATTTTTTGACCTAGAGTGCTGTTGCAACTTTCTTGTTTGTACATTTTGTATTTGCCACAGCAGCGGGCACCTGTGTATTAGGTTGTTGTGCTGGCTATTTTTCCTTTTGTTTTTACTTTGTAAATTGGGGGGTGTGGCACCCTCTTTAGCCGTGCACCCCACCCCTCTCAGACTGGAGGTGGTTTAGTCAATGGCTGATCCAACATGTCACACAGTCAGAGGCTATATGCACAGCAGAGGTGAGTTATCATGTTAGGGTCCCATCCGATATGAGGCCACCTCCGCGTGGTGGATGGGGGGACACATTTTGATCAAAAAGTGCGCTGAGAGCCTCCATTTTTTGACCTAGAGTGCTGTTGCAACTTTCTTGTTTGTACATTTTGTATTTGCCACAGCAGCGGGCACCTGTGTATTAGGTTGTTGTGCTGGCTATTTTTCCTTTTGTTTTTACTTTGTAAATTGGGGGGTGTGGCACCCTCTTTAGCCGTGCACCCCACCCCTCTCAGACTGGAGGTGGTTTAGTCAATGGCTGATCCAACATGTCACACAGTCAGAGGCTATATGCACAGCAGAGGTGAGTTATCATGTTAGGGTCCCATCCGATATGAGGCCACCTCCGCGTGGTGGATGGGGGGACACATTTTGATCAAAAAGTGCGCTGAGAGCCTCCATTTTTTGACCTAGAGTGCTGTTGCAACTTTCTTGTTTGTACATTTTGTATTTGCCACAGCAGCGGGCACCTGTGTATTAGGTTGTTGTGCTAGCTATTTTTCCTTTTGTTTTTACTTTGTAAATTGGGGGGTGTGGCACCCTCTTTAGCCGTGCACCCCACCCCTCTCAGACTGGAGGTGGTTTAGTCAATGGCTGATCCAACATGTCACACAGTCAGAGGCTATATGCACAGCAGAGGTGAGTTATCATGTTAGGGTCCCATCCGATATGAGGCCACCTCCGCGTGGTGGATGGGGGGACACATTTTGATCAAAAAGTGCGCTGAGAGCCTCCATTTTTTGACCTAGAGTGCTGTTACAACTTTCTTGTTTGTACATTTTGTATTTGCCACAGCAGCGGGCACCTGTGTATTAGGTTGTTGTGCTGGCTATTTTTCCTTTTGTTTTTACTTTGTAAATTGGGGGGTGTGGCACCCTCTTTAGCCGTGCACCCCACCCCTCTCAGACTGGAGGTGGTTTAGTCAATGGCTGATCCAACATGTCACACAGTCAGAGGCTATATGCACAGCAGAGGTGAGTTATCATGTTAGGGTCCCATCCGATATGAGGCCACCTCCGCGTGGTGGATGGGGGGACACATTTTGATCAAAAAGTGCGCTGAGAGCCTCCATTTTTTGACCTAGAGTGCTGTTGCAACTTTCTTGTTTGTACATTTTGTATTTGCCACAGCAGCGGGCACCTGTGTATTAGGTTGTTGTGCTGGCTATTTTTCCTTTTGTTTTTACTTTGTAAATTGGGGGGTGTGGCACCCTCTTTAGCCGTGCACCCCACCCCTCTCAGACTGGAGGTGGTTTAGTCAATGGCTGATCCAACATGTCACACAGTCAGAGGCTATATGCACAGCAGAGGTGAGTTATCATGTTAGGGTCCCATCCGATATGAGGCCACCTCCGCGTGGTGGATGGGGGGACACATTTTGATCAAAAAGTGCGCTGAGAGCCTCCATTTTTTTACCTAGAGTGCTGTTGCAACTTTCTTGTTTGTACATATTATATTCAGAGGGCGCAGTGGGTGGTACTATTATATTCAGAGGGTACAGTATGTGGCGGTATTATATTCAGGGGTACAGTATGTGGCAGATTTATATTCAGGGGTACAGTAAGTGGCAGATTTATATTCACGGGTACAGTATGTGGCAGATTTATATTCAGAGGGTACAGTATGTGGCAGATTTATATTCAGAGGGTACAGTATGTAGCAGATTTATATTCAGAGGGCGCAGTTTGTGGTAGTATGATATTCAGAGGGTACAGTATGTGGTAGTATTATATTCAGTGGGTACAGTGTGTGGCGGTATTATATTCAGGGGTACAGTATGTGGCAGATTTATATTCAGAGGGTACAGTATGTGTTGGTATTATATTCAGAATGTACAGTGTGTGGTAGTATTATATTCAGTGGGTATGGTGTATGGAAGGTTTATAACCAAAGAGTATAGTGTATAGTAGTATTATATTTAGAGGATACAGTGTCTGGCAGGTTTATAATAATAATTGTTTTCATATAGAGGATGAGAATGCGCTGACATAGTGAGGAGACGTCTGGGCATCACATTCTGCAGAGAGAAGTTTTAGCTGGATCAAGTCCTGGCGGTATGTACCATCTGAATTAGATAAGGAAAGACTATAGAGAAGACGTCACCTGTAGTCACTGATATCATTGTGTATTCTCCTCACTATAGAGAAGACGTCACCTGTAGTCACTGATATCATTCTGTATTCTCCTCACTATAGAGAAGACGTCACCTGTAGTCACTGATATCATTGTGTATTCTCCTCACTATAGAGAAGACGTCACCTGTAGTCACTGATATCATTGTGTATTCTCCTCACTATAGAGAAGACGTCACCTGTAGTCACTGATATCATTGTACATTCTCCTCACTATAAAGAAGACGTCCCCTGTAGTCACTGGTGTCATTGTGTATTCTCCTCACTATAGAGAAGACGTCCCCTGTAGTCAGATATCATTGTGTATTCTCCTCACTATAGAGAAGATATCACCTGTAGTCACTGATACCATTGTACATTCTCCTCTCTACATCAGAGCTGTAGTCACTTGTCATTTCTACAGTTAGGTCAGTGAAACTACAACTCCCAGCATAACCTCACCACTGCTCAAAGGGGTACTCTACTGGAAAACATTTTTTTTAATCAGCTGGTGCTACAAAGTTAAACAGATTTGTAAATTACTTCTATTTAAAAATCTTAATCCTTCCAGTACTTATTAGCTGCTGTATAAGCGATTCACAGGAAGTTATTTTCCTTTTTAATTTATTTTCTGTCTGACCATAGTGCTCTGTGCTGACACCTCTGTCCATGTCAAGAACTGTCCATAGTAGGAGCAAATCCCCATAGCAAACCTCTCCTGCTCTGGACAGTTCCTGACATGGACAGAGGTGTCAGCAAATAGCACTGTGGTCAGACTGGAAAGAACTACACAACTTCCTGTGGAGCATACACCAGCTTATAAGTACTGTAAGTATTAAGATTTTAAATAGAAGTAATTTAAAAATCTGTTTAACTTTCTGGCACCAGTTGATATAAAAGTAAATGTTTTCCAGTGGAGTACCCCTTTAAGTAATTCTGGGAGCTGTACATTTAAATGGTGAAAACTTCTTTAACACTTTCCTATTCTGTGGAAACTGGTATATCTGATTATTATACTGGAATTTCTCACAATGCGCTACAACAGTGGTGTCTGTCACAACAGGCTAAAAACTTACTGAGGGGGGGGGGGGTAGGTATGGGGGTGACACCATTTTCTACCGCACCGGGTGACACCAACCCTAGCAACGCCACTGCCTCTCATCAAATAAACTTTTGATATATTTTAGATTAATGAATGTTGAATAACTTACCAATAGCATGTTAATGAAAAATATGCTTCTTTCTATTGTATTTTTCCTGATCAGTCCTGTCAGCAAGCATTTTTGACTCATGCTGGAGTCCTAAACACTCTGGCTGTGAACAAAGCAGGCTGGCAGCTCTAACAGGCTGTTAACAAAGCAGGATGGCAGCTCTGAGTGTTCTCCTTTGTGAACAAAGCAGACTGGCAGTTCGTAGTGTTTAGGACTCCAGCATGAGTCTGAAATGCTTGCTGCCAGGACTGGTAGGGAGACCCCTAGTGGTCATTTCTTCAAAGTGGAAAATTAAATAGAAAGAAGCATATTTTTTAATAACATGCAATTGTAAAGTTATTCCGCATACATTAATCTATAATATATCAAAGATTTTTTTGATGAGAGGTACCCTTTAACCCCTTAATGACCACAGACGTAAATGTACCTCCTGGTTTGGCAGTACTTCGCGCACCAGGATGTACATTTAGGTCCTGTGTATAACCGCGAGCATCGGAGCGGTGCTTGTGTCATACACGGCAGGTTCCAGCTGCTATCAGCAGCCGGGGACCCGCCGGTAATGGTCGACAACCGCGATCGCGCGGATGTCCGCCATTAACCCCTCAGATGCCGTGATCAGTACAGATCACAGTATCTGCGGCAATGCCCATGTTAAAATAGATGATCGGAACGCCCACAGCGCTGCCGCTGCGATCCGGTCATCTGTAGTGGCGGTCGGAGGTCCCTTCACCTGCCTCCGTCCGTCTCCCGGCGTCTCCTGCTCTGGTCTGAGATCGAGCAGACCAGAGCAGGAGATAGCCGATAATACTGATCAGTGCCATGTCCTATGCATAGCACTGAAGAGTATGAGCTGAGCAATCAAATGATTGCTATAAATAATCCCCTATGGGGACATAAAAAGTGTAAAAATAAATAAATAAAAAAAACTGTTGAAAAATGAAAAAAAAAATAGGAACCATAAAGTGAAAAATCCCCTCCCCCAATTAAAATGAAAATTTTCCCATTTTACCCCCAAAAAGCGTAAAATTATATATTTTTTATTAAACATATTTGGTATCGCCGCGTGTGGAAATGTCCGAACTATCAAAGTATAATGTTAATGATCCCATACGGTGAACGGCGTAAACGTGAAAAATAAAAAAAAGTCCTAAAATGCTGCTTTTTTATATATTCAAATGTGATATTGATAAAAAATACAGATGACTGCGTAAAAATGAGCCCTCATACCGCCCTATATACGGAAAAATGAAAAAGTTATAGGTGGTCAAAATAGGGCGATTTTAGATTACTGATTTTGTACAAAAAGTTTTAGATCTTTTGTAAGCTATTTTTTTTCATATCCCGTCCCTCTTATCGCGTCCCTCTTATCGCGTCCCTCTTATCGCGTCCCTCTTATCGCGTCCCTCTTATCGCGTCCCTCTTATCGCGTCCCTCTTATCGCGTCCCTCTTATCGCGTCCCTCTTATCGCGTCCCTCCTATCGCGTCCCTCCTATCGCGTCCCTCCTATCGCGTCCCTCCTATCGCGTCCCTCCTGTCCTCCTATCTTGACCTCTCATCCCGTCCTCCTATCCCGACCCGTAATATGTGTACCAGGTATTGAAATATCTCCAGCCGTACAGAAGTTATGTGAGAACATACATTTCCCATTGATTTGCATGGGACTTTAAACAAAACCCCCAACCCTCACAAATGGGGGTAGTTAAGGGTTAAATTAACTATCCTATATTTTAAGTGGACATATCAGTAACATGTGACCAAGTATTGTCGAAATATCTCCAGCCGTTTGGAAGTTATGCAGTAATATATATTTCCCATTGACTTGTATAGGACTTTAAACATAAACCCCGCTCCTGGCAAATGGGGGTGAGCAAGGGTTAAATTACTTATCCTATGTTTGTTGTTGACATATAAGTAACATGTGTGCCAAGTTTCAGGTTAATATCTCTAGCCGTTTGGACGTGAATCTGGAACATACACACACACATACATACATACATACACACATTGAATTATATATATATATATATATATATATATATATATATATATATATATATATATATATATATATATATATAGATAAACTCACCATAATGGCCCTTATTTACTGTTGCAAACCCGACATGTTTTGTCTGCGCCGGAATTTGCACCAGAATTGAAAAAACCCTGACTAACTCTCGATTAACTTCCCGACATTTTCACAAAATCCCAACATATTTACTAAGGTTTCCACAGAAAATGTGGTGCATTTCAGCTGAGAAAAACCCTACAGATCAGAACATATGTAAAAAAAATAAAAAATAAAAAAATGTAGGAAAAGTGGAAAATGTAGGGAAACCTTTAGTAAATACTGTAGAAAATAAATTGTAGGGAATTAAAACCCACAAAGAAACCTACACTCCACTCTTTGTAAATTAGGGCCAATGTCTTAGGAATACTGCAGGCAAACTCCAATAATCTTCCTCTCTGTGTAACATGTACAGCATTAATACCAGAGAGGAAAGGGTCACAGAATACAGTGATTTGCAGACTGCCAGAAAGGAAAGGGTTACAGAGTGCAGGGTTTTGCAGACCTCTCCCAGACTTAGGTTAGGTTAAGACTACGGAATTTCCGTCTGTAATTCCGCTTTGAAATTGCAGGCGGAAATTCCGCTTGCTGAAATGTATAGTGTAGTGAATGGGTTTCCGTTCACAAATTCACATTTCGGAATTTGTGAAGCAGAATTTGTGATCGGAAAATCCGCTTGGAAATTTCCGCCTGAAGAATGGGGTTGCTCTTTCTTCAGGCAGAAATCCGCGTGGAACACATTGCAGTCTATTGGAGACTGCATTGTCCGCGTGGTCCTAGCGCCGACTGACTCAGTCACCACTGGCTGCACTCGGAATCTCCGGGCGGAAATTTTCTACCCGGAGATTCCGTAGTCTGAACCTAGCCTAAGGGTGCATTCACATCACGGTTTATCTATATTGGGACCGAATCTGGATGGGAAAACCAGTGCTCCCGTACCCCCAGCCGGACCCAGCCCGTATCTCATTCATTTCAATGAGCCAACCGGAGTCAGATAGTTATTCGGTAACAAACCGGACCTAAGACCGTGGTATACTATGGTTTTAGGTCCGGTCCGGCTTATTCCCATTTTGCTTCTTTTTTTTTTTTGCCCCCATAGGAGGCTATACCATGAAGTATATACTGTTCAATGCTGAGCTTTGGCTCAGCATTGAGCAGTGTTATCGGTGCTCTGCTGCTGCTGCCTGGAAGCATCAGACCACCGATCGGAATGGTGAAGAGGTGGGTAAGGGCCCCCCCCGCTGTCCTTTCGGGTGATCTGGACACTTCTGAGCTGCCAGGAGCATTTAACTTTCATTTTAGATGCCACGGTCAACTTTGATCACAGCGTCTAAAGGGTTAATGGCGAGTAACGGCCTGATCGGCGATGACCAGCATTAACCCCTTAAGGACTTAGGGCGTACCTGTACGCCCTGAGTCCTCTTCCGTTCTATAACGTGGGGCCCACGGCGGGTCTGATCGTGGTGCCGCGCACTATTAACCCTTTAGACGCGGCATTCATAGTTGATCGCCACGTCTAAAGTGAAACGAAACTACCCCCGGGTAGTTCAGCGGGCTGTTCGGGATCGCTGCGGTGAAATTGCGGCATCCCGAACAGCTTTAGGACAGCAGGAGGGGTCCCCTTACCTGCCTCCTGGTGTCCGATTGCCGAATGACTGCTCAGTGCCTGAGATCCAGGCATGAGCAGTCAAGCATCAGAATCATCGATCAATGGTTTCCTATGAGAAACCAATGATCAATGTAATAGATCAGTGTGTGCAGTGTTATAGCCCCTTATGGCAGCTATAACATTGCAAAAAAAAGTTAATAAAGATCATTTAACCCCTTCCCTAATAAAAGTTTGAATCACCCCCCTTTTCTCATTTAACCCCTTAAGGACAATGGACGTACTCCTACGCCCCCGTTTCCGAGTCCTTAAGGACCGAGGACGTAGGAGTAAGTCCTGTCCATTCCCGGACCCCCGCCGCTAGCCGGAGGGGAGCCGGTGCCCGATGCCTGCTGAAATAGTTCAGCAGGCATCGTGGCATATCGCCCAGGGGGGTCATTATGCCCCCCCATGTCGGCGATGGCCGCAGATCGCTGGACAATTCAGTCCAGCGATCTGCGGCGATTGCGGGTCAATCGGGTCTCCAGTGACCAGGTGACCCGGAATTACTAGCTGATCGGGGCCGTCAGAGACGGCCCGAACAGCCAGAGCCAGCAGGGGTGAGGTGGCACTGGTGCCACCTCACGATCGCCCTGATTCGTCGGCCAGCCAATCAGGGCGGCCCGGCCGACCAATCAGGGCGCCTGCTGTGGGTGTCACTCCTGCACCCGCTCCGACCCTCTTCCGGAGGACGTGAGCGGGTGCGGGACGTGCACCCCGGGTGCTGGGGACCCCGATCCCCGGCGTTAATGTTGGGATCGGGGCTCCAGGAGCGGCGGCGGGACTGACCTGCGCGGCGTGGATCAGCAGCAGCAGGAGGTGAGTGACAGCCTCCTGCTGTTGCTTAGCAACAGCTCCCAGCATGCAAAAAGGGCATGCTGGGAGCTGTAGTTATGCAACAGGAGGAGGCAGACCACCACAACTCCCAGCATTCCCTTATGGGCATGCTGGGACTTATGGTTTTGCAACAGCTGGAAGCACATTTTTTCTATGGAAAAGTGTACCTTCAGCTGTTGTATAACTACAACTCCCAGCTTGTACAAACAGCTAAAGTGCATGCTCGGAGTTGTAGTGGTGCATCTGGTGGTTGCATAACTACAACTCCCAGCATGCCCGTTGACTGTCGGTGACTGCTGAGAGTTGTAGTTTTGCAACAGCTGAAGGCACACTGAGTTAAGTAGCAAACCAGTGTGTCTCCAGCTGTTGCATAACTACAATCCCCAGCATCCCCTGCCAAAGTAGTATGCCTCCCGCTGTTGCATAACTACAACACCCAGCATGCCCTTCCGCTGTCCGTACATGCTGGGGGTTGTAGCTTTTGCAACAGCTGAAGGCACACTGGTTGCAAAACACTGAGTTTGTTACCAAACTCGGTGTTTCACAACCAGTGTGCCTCCAGCTGTTGCAAAACTACAACTCCCAGCATGCACTGATAGACCGTATATGCTGGGAGTTGTAGTTTTGCAACAGCTGGATGTTTCTTCCCCCCCCCCCCCCCCCCCCCCAATGTGAACGTACAGGGTACACTCACATGGGCGGAGGATTACAGTAAGTATCCGGCTGCAAGTTTGAGCTGCGGCAAATTTTCTGCCGCAGCTCAAACTGCCAGCGAGAAACTACTGTGAACCCCCCGCCCGTGTGACTGTACCCTAAAAACACTACACTAACACAAAATAAAAAGTAAAAAAACACTACAAATACACATTCTCCTACTCAGCCCCCCTCCCCTCCCCAATAAAAATGAAAAACGTCTGGTACGCCACTGTTTCCAAAACGGAGCCTCCAGCTGTTGCAAAACAACTACTCCCAGTATTACCAGACAGCCACTGACTGTCCAGGCATGCTGGGAGTTTTACAACAGCTGGAGGCACCCTGTTTGGGAATCTCTGGCGTAGAATACCCCTATGTCCACCCCTATGCAAGTCCCTAATTTAGGCCTCAAATGCGCATGGCGCTCTCACTTTGGAGCCCTGTCGTATTTCAAGGCAACAGATTAGGGTCACATATGGGGTATCGCCGTACTCGGGAGAAATTGTTACAATTTTTGGGGGGGTATTTTCTGCTATTACCCTTTTAAAAAATGTAAAAATTTTGGGAAACCAAGCATTTTAGGTAAAACCTTTTTTTTTTTTTTTTTACATATGCAAAAGTCGTGAATCACCTGTGGGGTATTAAGGTTCACTTTACCCCTTGTTACGTTCCCCGAGGGGTCTAGTTTCCAAAATGGTATGCCATGTGGTATTTTTTTTTTTTTTTGCTGTCCTGGCACTATAGGGGCTTCCTAAAGGTGACATGCCCCCCAAAAACCATTTGTCGCTCCTTCCCTTCTGAGCCCTCTACTGCGCCCGCTGAACAATTAACATAGACATATGAGGTATGTGCTTACTCGAGAGAAATTGGGTTTCAAATATAAGTAAAAATTTTCTCCTTTCTACCAATTGCAAAAATTCAAAAATTGGGTCTACAAGAACATGCGAGTGTAAAAAATAAAGATTGTGAATTTTCTCCTTCACTTTGCTGCTATTCCTGTGAAACACCTAAAGGGTTAATACACTTACTGAATGTCATTTTGAATACTTTGGGGGGTGTAGTTTTTATAATGGGGTCATTTATGGGGTATTTCTAATATGAAGGCCCTTCAAATCCACTTCAAAACTGAACTGGTCCATGAAAAATAGGGATTTTGAAAATTTTGTGAAAAATTTCCAAATTGCTGCTGAACTTTGAAGCCCTCTGGTGTCTTCCAAAAGTAAAAACTCATAAATATTATGATGCAAACATAAAGTGGACATATTGTATATGTGAACCCAAAAATGTTTTATTTTGAATATCCATTTTCCTTACAAGCAGAGAGCTTCAAAGTTAGAAAAATGCTAAATTTTCATTTTTTTTCATCAAATTTTGGGATTTTTCACCAAGAAAGGATGCAAGTTACCATAAAATTTTACCACTAAGTTAAAGTAGAATATGTCACGAAAAAACAATCTCAGAATCAGAATGATAACTAAAAGCATTCCAGAGTTATTAATGTTTAAAGTGACAGTGGTCAGAATTGCAAAAAACGCTCTGGTCCTTAAGGTGTAAAATGGCCTGGTCCTTAAGGGGTTAAAAATAACAGTGTAAATAAACGTGGTATCGCCGCGTGCTGAAATGTCCGAATTATAAAAATATATAATTAACCCCTTAAGGACTTAGCCCTTTTTCACCTTAAGGACTCGGACGTTTTTTGCACATCTGACCACTGTCACTTTAAACATTAATAACTCTGGAATGCTTTTAGTTATCATTCTGATTCCGAGATTGTTTTTTTCGGGACATATTCTACTTTAACTTAGTGGTAAAATTTTGTGGTAACTTGCATCCTTTCTTGGTGAAAAATCGCAAAATTTGATGAAAAATTTGAAAATTTAGCATTTTCCTAACTTTGAAGCTCTCTGCTTGTAAGGAAAATGGATATTCCAAATATAATTATTTTTTATTCACATTTCCAATATGTCTACTTTATGTTTGCATCATAAAGTTGACAGGCTTTTACTTTTGGAAGACACCAGAGGGCTTCAAAGTTCAGCATCAATTTTCAAATTTTTCACAAAATTTTGAAACTCGCTTTATTTCAGGGACCAGATCAGGTTTGAAGTGGATTTGAAGGGTCTTCATATTAGAAATTACCCCATTATAAAAACTACACCCCCCAAAGTATTCAAAATGACATTCAGCCAGTGTTTTAACCCTTTAGGTGTTTCACAGGAATAGCAGCAAAGTGAAGGAGAAAATTCACAATCTTCATTTTTTACACTCGCATGTTCTTGTAGACCCAATTTTTGAATTTTTACAAGGGGTAAAAGGAGAAAATGTATACTTATATTTGTAGCCCAATTTCTCTCGAGTAAGGACATACCTCATATGTCTATGTAAAGTGTTCAGCAGGCGCAGTAGAGGGCTCAGAAGCAAAGGAGCGACAAGGGGATTTTGGAGAGTACGTTTTTCTGAAATGGTTTTTGGGGGGCATGTTGCATTTAGGAAGTCCCTATGGTGCCAGAACAGCAAAAAAAAAAAAAACACATGGCATACCATTTTGGAAACTAGACCCCTTGATGAACGTAACAAGGAATAAAGTGAGCCTTAATACCCCACAGGTGTTTGCATACGTAAAAAAATAAATAAAAAAATTTCACAAAAATGTGTTTCCCCCCCCAAATTTCACATTTTTGCAAGGGTTAATAGCAGAAAATACTAGGGATCGACCGATATCGTTTTCTTTAGGGCCGATACCGATAATCGGTGGAGGTTAGGGCCGATAGCCGATAACTTACACCAATATTCCGGTGTAAGTTATCGTCTATTTTTCCCCCCTCGACACCGCTGCAAGTCATTGATTTAAAGCTAAGCAGGTGGCCGTCACTCACCTCCTGCTGCTGCTCCGCTGCAGGTCAGTCCCTCGCCGCGGCCGTTGCTCCTGGGGCCCCGATCCCAACAGGGACGCCGGGGATCGGGGTCCCCAGCACCCGGGGTCTTCTTCCCACACCCGCTCACGTCCTCCGTAAGAGGGGCGGAGCGGGTTGCGGGAGTGACACCCGCAGCAGGCGCCCTGATTGGTCGGCCGCTAAACCGGCCGACGAATCAGGGCGATCATGAGGTGGCACCAGTGCCACCTCACCCCTGCAGTCTATGGCTGTTCGGGGCCGTCAGAGACGGCCCCAATCAGCCAGTAATTCCGGGTCACTGGAGACTCGATTGACCCGTAATCGCCGCAGATCGCTGGACTGAATTGTCCAGCGATCTGCGGCCATCGCCGACATGGGGGGGCATAATGACCCCCCTGGGCGATATGCTGGGATGCCCACATGCCATACCATTTTGGAAACTAGACCCCTTGAGGAACATAACAAGGAATAAAGTGAGCCTTAATACCCCACAGGGGTTTCACGACTTCTGCATACGTAAAAAAAAAAAAAATTTCACTCAAATGTGTGTTTCCCCCCCAAATTTCACATTTTTGCAAGGGTTAATAGCAGAAAATACCCCCCAAAATTTGTAACCCCATCTCTTCTGAGTATGGAGGTACCCCATAAGTTGACCTGAAGCGCACTACGGGCAAACTACAATGCTCAGAAGAGAAGGAGTCATATTTGGCTTTTTGAGAGCAAATTTTGCTCGGGGGGCATGTCGCATTTAGGAAGCCCCTATGGTGCCAGAACAGCAAAATAACCCCCACATGGCATACCATTTTGGAAACTAGACCCCTTGAGGAACGTAACAAGGGGTACAGTGAGCATTTACCCCCCACTGGTGTCTGTCAGATCTTTGGAACAGTGGGCTGTACAAAATTTTTAATTTGCGCAGCCCATTGTTCCAAAGATCTGTCAGACACCAGTGGGGGTGTAAATTCTCACTGCACCCCTCATTACATTCCGTGAGGGGTGTAGTTTCCGAAATGGGGTCACATGTGGTTTTTTTTTTTTTTTTTGCGTTTGTCAAAACCGCTGTAACAATCAGCCACCCCTGTGAAAATCACCTCAAATGTACATGGTGCACTCTCCCTTCTGAGCCTTGTTGTGCGCCACCAGAGCACTTTGCGCCCACATATGGGGTATCTCCGTAGTCGGGAGAAATTGCATTACAAATTTTGGGGGGCTTTTTTCCCTTTTACCTCTTTTCAAAATGAAAAGTATAGGGCAACACCAGCATGTTAGTGTAAAAAATTTATTGTTTTACACTAACATGCTGGTGTAGACCCCAACTTCACCGTTTCATAAGGGGTGAAAGGAGAAAAAGCCCCCCAAAATTTGTAAGGCAATTTCTCCCGAGTACGGCGATACCCCATCTGTGACCCTAAACTGTTGCCTTCAAATACGACAGGGCTCCAAAGTGAGAGCGCCATGCGCATTTGAGGCCTGAATTAGGGATTTGCATAGGGGTGGACATAGGGGTATTCTACGCCAATGATTCCCAAACAGGGTGCCTCCAGCTGTTGCAAAACCCCCAGCATGCTTGGACAGTCGACGGCTGTTCGGCAATACCGGGAGTTGTTGTTTTGCAACAGCTGGAGGCTCCATTTTGAAAACAGTGGCGTACCAGACGTTTTGCATTTTTATTGGGGAGGGGAGGGGGGCTGTGTAGGGGTATGTGTATATGTAGTGTTTTTTACTTTTTATTTTATTTTGTGGTAGTGTAGTGTTTTTAGGGTACAGTCACACGGGCGGGGGATTACAGCGATTTTCCCGCTGCGAGTTTGAGCTGCCGCGCAAAATTTGCTGCATTGCAAACTTGCAGCCTGATACTCACTGTAAGCCCCTGCCCATGTGAATGTAACCTGTACATTCACAGGGGGGGGGGGGGACCTCCAGCTGTTGCAAAACTACAACTCCCAGCATGCACAGTCTATCAGTGCATGCTGGTAGTTATAGTTTTGCAACAGCTGGAGGCACACGGGTTGGGAAACACTGAGTTAGGAAACAGACAATGTTTCCCAACCAGTGTGCCTCCTGTTGTTGCAAAACCACTACTCCCAAACATTCTCAGGCATGCTGGAAGTAGTAGTTCGGCAACATCTTTAGAGCCAGATGTTGCCGAACTACAACTCCCAGCATGCTTGGAGTTGTAGTTTGCAACATCTGGAGGACTACAGTTTGCAGACCACTAATAAAGTGGTTCCCAATCTGTGCCCTTCCAGATGTTGCAAAACTACAACTCCCAGTATGCCAAAACTGTCCAGGCATGCTGGGAGTTGTAGTTCTGCAACACCTGAAGGGCCAGATGTTACAGAACTACAACTCCCAGCATGCCTGGACAGTAAGGGCATGCTGAGGATGTGTAGTTTTGCAACATCTGGAAGGGCACAGTGGTCCCAAAACGTTGGACCTCCAGATGTTGCAAAACTGCAACTCCCAGCATGCCCAGATGCCAAGGGCTGTCTGGGCATGCTGGGAGTTGTAGTATACAGGGTCCCAATACAGCAATGCATGTCGCTTTACGGCGACATGCATTGCTGTAAAGGGCCCGACCGCGGCTGAAGATCCACTCACCTGTCGCCGCCGCCGCCATCTTCCTCGCCGGGATCCGGGTCTTCAGGGACGAGGTAAGTACCGGGGCCGGGCCCCAGCACTCCCCCGTCCCCCGCCACGTCCTCCAGTCTTCCTCCCGTCCTCTCCGGACTTCCAGGGGCCGGGCAGGACGGGAGGAAGTAACCCCCCCCCCCCTGCGAATGGTCGGTTAACTAACCGAAGAATCGCAGGGGATCGGAGGAGGTGGCAGGCTTGCCACCTCGCTCCTACTCTTCAGCATGGTCCTGGCTGTCTGTGACAGCCGGGATCATGCGAAATTACCGGGCGGTCGGGTCCCAGAGACCCGATCAGCCCGGTATCGCCGCAGATCGCAAGGGCGATTTCCCTTGCGATTTGCGGCGATCGCCGACATGGGGGGCCTACATGGCCCACCTCGGCGTTTGCCCTGGATCCCTGCTGAAGGATTTCAGCAGGGATCCGCTTCCGATCTCTGCCGGGTGAGCAGCGGAGACCAGGAAAAGACCATGACATATGCATAAGTCATGGGTCCTTAAGACCCAGGGTGTGATGACGTATGCATACGTCATGGGTCCTTAAGAGGTTAAAGGGGTATTCCAGGAAAAAAACTTTTTTTTTATATATCAACTGGTTCCAGAAAGTTAAACAGATTTGTAAATGACTTCTATTAAAAATTCTTAATCCTTTCAGTACTTATGAGCTTCTGAAGTTAAGGTTGTTCTTTTCTGTCTAAGTAATCTCTGATGACACATGTCTCGGGAAACGCCCAGTTTAGAAGCAAATTCCCATAGCAAACCTCTTCTAAACTGGGCGGTTCCCGAGACACGTGTCATCAGAGATTACTTAGACAGAAAAGAACAACCTAAACTTCAGAAGCTCATAAGTACTGAAAGGATTAAGATTTTTTAATAGAAGTAATTTACAAATCTGTTTAACTTTCTGGAACCAGTTGATATATAAAAAAAAGTTTTTTCCTGGAATACCCCTTTAAGTCCTCAGACAGTTCTCTTCTCTTTCTGTTGTCCATGCTTAGTGCAAAGGCTAAGTGAACTTCTTGCCTTTTTATCTGCTTTCAGGTGTGATTTTTATATTTCCCACACCTGTTACTTGCCCCAGGTGAGTTTTTAAAGGCGAGAAGGAGCATCACATGCTTGAAACAATTTTATTTTTACACAATTTTGAAAGGTTGCCAATAATTTTATCCAACCCATTTTTGGGTTTGGTGTGACATTATGTCCAATTTGCTTTTTTGGTTTAGTTCCAATACACGCAAAGGGTATCCCTCCAACCACTGAAGCAGACAGGCTCCCTGTCATCAGCTGACTAGTGATGTCAGGTCTCGGCTGCATTGCAAACTGGGAAAAACCTGAGACAACAGTCATTTTGTATGCTGATAAAAATAAAAATTGGAGTGAAAGTCACCGAAGAATTGTGAAAAAAAAACGTCACACACATGTACAGACACTATAATATGAACTACACTAACTTTACAGCCCCTGTAACATAGTCAAATAAAAAAAAAAATCCTGGAATACCCCTTTGAGCATTTTAAAACCAAAGTGAAGTACATCAGAGTGACCATAATGTTCTTCTCTAATATGAATAATGAGAGAGACGTGGTGCTCCAGAACTGGATTTAATGGAATACAGATGTTCTCTGAATCTGACGCATAACTGATATTTATTAATTTTCTATATACAGTATATAAAACCTGCTACAAGGGTAGTTTAGATAATACACTACAAATGTGCTTTTGCATGTAACAAGATATCTGATATGGGGAAAATATCTTTTCAGGCAACAATTGTCCACAGCTGTGTTGAAACGAAAATAGGCGCAACTCCTACAACTCACCGGTTCACCCGCACTATAACCCGATACTGGGTTATAGTGCAGTGGAGAGGAGACCGATGCGGGGTCTCAGACTGCTATACCTACCTTCAGTCCGGAGCACTGATCCCCCGAAGTTACCCCCCCCCCCCCTTTCAGCGCTGACTTGCGCTTTGAGGCGGGCGTGCCGGCTGGATTTAAATATTCATAAGTACTGGTCACGTCGGCGCTTAGGAATATTTAAATCTAGCCGGCGGGCCCGCCTCAAAGTGCAAGTCAGCACTGGAAGAGAGGGACCTCCAGGGATCGGGGCTCCGGACTGCAGGTGGGTATAGCAGTACGAGACCCCGCAACGGTCTCCTGTTCACCCGCACTATAACCTGGTGTATCGGGTTATAGTGCGGGTAAACTGGTGACCGTTTTCCTTTAAAGAGTACCTCTCATCAGACCATATTTTCGAAACTAACTCAGATTATATTCCGAGCTTTAGAAATATCTCTGTATCATACCTTTCCCCTTGCTCATATTGTGTGAGCTCCCGGCAGGAGAAAGTGGGCATTCCCCACCAGGCACTACGTCACTGAAGCCTGCGAGAGCTGTGCCTCGCCATGCCCTGCACTCACTTCCTGAGTTTGGTCTCCTGCCAGGCTGGAAGAAGACCAAACTAACTGTTTGAC
The DNA here is from genome assembly GCF_029499605.1 of Hyla sarda. Lineage (NCBI taxonomy): Eukaryota > Metazoa > Chordata > Amphibia > Anura > Hylidae > Hyla > Hyla sarda. Next base: position 253,251,788 of record NC_079194.1, on the reverse strand, counting down.
TTGCACAGGGAACAGAGCAGAGCCACCTAGTGGCCGTTTTTCAATCACATTAAAAACATAAAGGTTGAGAATTTTAACAGTATGTAAATAGCAAAGTGTCTAATTACATAATGAACAATATATTAAAAGTTCAGTTTGGTGACAGGTTATTTTGTAAGCCTGCTGTCTTGACTATTAGTTTTACTATATAATTGACTAATTAGCTGACTGTATTTATATATGTCCTGATTTTAGAGGAACTGGCCAGTCATCTAATACATATGCAGGCCTCCTGTTTAACCCCAACAGCAGGTGTTGGGGATCAGGTTTACCATGAAAATGCAAAGATGAAAATATAGACTTCTGTAAGTGTGAAAGGACAATATAGGCAACTTTAGCACCACACCTTTTAAAAGCATTTATATTAACAGTAATCTGGAATATATCAGTCTTCATTTTTTTTCTCTGAGCCCTTTTTGCATTGTATTAACTGAAATAAACTATTATTTTTGATCCTCTAAGACCTGCTGTGACTATATGTCTAGTAGATTGTGCTAGTAAAGTCAGTAAGTGGTACTAAAAAAATATATATTTATATGACCTGAACAATAAAGTTAACATGTTATTTGAACCACATGGTAAACTGCCACAAAAAAATGGCAGAATTGCTTTTTTCTTCCATACAGTCATTTATGTTTACGTACCCAAAAGGGTTCTAAAAAAAAGTTAAAAATATTGACCCATTGAATAAAGGTGACATTTATGCCACCTATAATTAACCCCTTAAGGACCCAGCCAATTTTCACTGTAGGACCCGGCCATTTTTTGCACATCTGACCACTGTCACTTTAAGTATTAACCCCTTAAGGACCGGGCCATTTTACACCTTAGGACCAGAGCGTTTTTTGCAATTCTGACCACTGTCACTTTAAACCTTAATAACTCTGGGATGCTTTTAGTTATCATTCTGATTCCGAGATTGTTTTATCGTGACATATTCTACTTTAACATAGTGGTAAAATTTTGTGGTAACTTGCATCCTTTCTTGGTGAAAAATCCCCAAATTTGATGAAAAATTTGTAAATTTAGCATTTTTCTAACTTTGAAGCTCTCTGCTTGTAAGGGAAATGGATATTCCCCCCCAAAAAATGTTTTAATTCACATATACAATATGTCTACTTTATGATTACATCATAAAATTGACAAGTTTTTACTTTTGGAAGACATGAGGGCTTCAAAGTTCAGCAGCAATTTTCCAATTTTTCACACAATTTTCAAACTCACTATTTTTCAGGGACCAATTCAGGTTTGAAGTGGATTTGAAGGGTCTTCATATTAGAAATACCCCACAAATGACCCCATTATAAAAACTGCACCCCCCAAAGTATTCAAAATGACATTCAGTCAGCATTTTAACCCTTTAGGTGTTTCACAGGAATAGCAGCAAAGTGAAGGAGAAAATTCACAATCTTCATTTTTTACACTCGCATGTTCTTGTAGACCCAATTCTTTTTAATTTTACAAGGGGTAAAAGGAGAAACTGTATACTTATATTTGTAGCCCAATTTCTCTCGAGTAAGCTCATACCTCATATGTCTATGTAAATTGTTCGGCGGGCGCAGTAGAGGGCTCAGAAGGGAAGGAGCGTCAAGGGGATTTTGGAGAGAACGTTTTTCTGAAATGGTTTTTGGGGGGCATGTCACTTTTAGGAAGCTCCTATGGTGCCAGAACAGCAAAAAAAAAAAAAAAACACATGGCATACCATTTTGGAAACTAGACCCCTTGATGAACGTAACAAGGAATTAAGTGAGCCTTAATACCCCACAGGGGTTTCACGACTTTTGCATATGATTAAAAAAAAAAATTCCACTAAAATGTGTGTTTCCCCCCCAAATTTCAAATTTTTGCAAGCGTTAATAGCAGAAAATACCCCCCAAAATTTGTACCCCATCTCTTCTGAGCATGGCAGTACCCCATAAGTGGAGCTGAAGTGCACTGCTGGTGAACTACAATGCTCAGAAGAGAAGGAGTAACATTTGGCTTTTTGAGAGCAAATTTTGTTTGGGGGGCATGTCGCATTTAGGAAGCCCCTATGGTGCCAGGACAGCAAAAAAAAAAAACCCATGCCATACCATTTTGGAAACTAGACCACTTGGGGAACGTAACAAGGAATTAAGTGAGCCTTAATACCCCACAGGGGTTTCATGACTTTTGCATATGTAAAAAAATAAAAAATATTTCACTAAAATGTGTGTTTCCCCCCCAAATTTCACATTTTTGCAAGGGTTAATAGCAGAAAAGACCCCCCAAAATGTGTAACCCCATCTCTTCTGAGTATGGCAGTACCCCATAAGTGGAGCTGAAGTGCACTGCTGGCGAACTACAATGCTCAGAAGAGAAGGAGTCACATTTGCAAACTTTGCTGAAATGGGGGGGGGGGGGACATGTTGCATTTAGGAAGCCCCTATGGTGCCAGGACAGCAGAAAAAAACCCACATGGCATACCATTTTGGAAACTAGATCCCTTGGGGAACGTAACAAGGAATTAAGTGAGCCTTAATACCCCACAGGGATTTCCCGACTTTTGCATATGTAAAAAAAAATATATATTTTTTTTTACTAAAAATGTATGTTTTAACCAACATTTTACATTTTTACAAGGGTTAATAGCAGAAAAGACCCCCCACAATTTGTAAATACATTTCTTTGGAGTAAGGACATACCTTATTTTTGAATTATTATGGTATAGCGTGAGGTCAGTCAGGGGCCTTGAGATTCATATGGAGCATTAATGGGGGGAGCACTGAGCCCTAAAATAGGGGAACACTATGGGGGACAACGGGCCGTAACTGGGGTAGACAGGTGGGGTACAGAGGCCCGTAATATGGGGTACAGTGGGCCAGAAAATTATAAATAATAATAAAACAGGATATGTTCCCAGAATGATGACTCAGAGCATAGCCAAAACTAAAAAAAAATATGCCCGCCCCAATCCCTATGCACTGAATCATAATTCTGGGAATGTAATGTGTGTGGCCGTCCCTACCCTGTTGCCTCAAATGCGCACCCGCTCAGGTAGAGAGAGAGCGCTGCGCATTTGAGGCAACATAAAAAGTCCCCGATGAGAGTGACCTATGACCCATTTTTTTGAAAAAAACCCCCAGAGGTCTTATCAGTTTTTTTTGTTTTGTTTTGTTTTTCAGTTTTTTTGGGCAATTTAGTGATTTATGGGGTTAAAATTTGGAATGTACTCTGGACTTGGTACATTGGTCAAATTATGGACAATTCAAAATGTAAAGGGAAAATGTGTAGGGCTCCATGGAAGTGTGATACTCCCTGAAGCAGCCTATGCAGAGGCCCGGATTATCTTGGCAAGTCTCGCGCTGATAGATGGTGTCCTTCTGAATCCCCTTCCTGCAACACACTCTGCATTTTTTTTCTGGGATCGCCCCTTCTTTCCAGTGTGGGGGACATCACCTGGAAAGTGCTGGCCGGGGACGATCCTGGCGCCTATAACTCCAGACCCTTGGGAAGTCCGGCCTGATCTTTCCCGGTTGCCAAAGATCAGGAACCTTAGGACTTCTTCTTGGTACTGGAGGAATGTCCCTGTGTTACCAGCGTACTGGGATAGTACAAAAGCGTTGTACATGGCAACCTGTACCATGTTGACCGCAACTTTTTTGTACCATGCCCGTGTTTTCCGCATGGCGTTGTATGGCTTGAGGACTTGATCTGAGAGATCAACTCCCCCCATATACCGATTGTAGTCCAGAATACAATCGGGCTTGAGGACCGATCCCACGGTACCTCACACAGGGACAGGGGTGCTGCCATTCCCATGAATAGTGGTGAGTATAAGAACATCCCTCTTATCCTTATACTTCACCAACAACAGGTTATCATGGGTCAGGGCACGGGACTCACCCTTGGGGATAGGCGTCTTGACCAAATTTAGAGGGAGGCCTCTCTGGTTCTTCCGCACGGTCCCACAAGCGGACGTGGATCTGGCGGAAAGGGATTTGAACAGAGGGATGCTGGTATAAAAGTTATCCACTTGCACGTGAAAACCCTTATCCAGCAATGGGTGCACAAGGTCCCAAACGAGTTTCCCGCTAACACGCCATACCGCGCCCGCTTTGAGGGAATATACTGGTGAAAGATGAGTCTCCCCTTAAAACTGATGAGACTCATCTACCGAGAGGTCCCTGAGGGGTACGTAGGCCTCCAAAAATTTGGCCCCAAAGTGATCGATGACCGGCCTCACATTGTAAAGCCGGTCATAGGCGGGATCACCTTGGGGCGGACATGCCGCATTATCTGCATAATGCAGGCATTTCCGAATCGCCTCATACCGCCTCCGTGTCATCGCCATACTGTAAAGCGGGGTCTGGTAGAGGACGTTCCCGCTACAGTAATGATGAGCACTTGGTTTTTTGTCCAGGCCCATATGCAGCGTGAGGCCCCAAAATGTCCTCATTTCCGCTGCATCAATGGCAGTGAATCTGGGTCGTGGGCAATGAACTGCTGGGCATACAAGTTCCTTTGCTCCACCATTAGATTGACCAGGCTGTCAGTGAAAAAAAACTTAAAGTCCAGATCAGTGAAGCCAGCATGGTCAATCCGGATTCCTGAGTCGCCAACAAACTCAGGAATCCGTGGCTGATAACCCTCTAGGCACTTGTCTAGGGGGCCGGACTCCTATTACGAGTGGCATTGCCACCCGTACTAGTGTCGGCCACTGGGTCACTTTCATGAGGGGTGCGTGGCCGTACAGGGGACTCATCATCACTACTAGATGATGAGGAGGGCGAGGAAGAACACAAAAAAAGTTGGATCTTCCACGTCCTGCCAAAAATGCCCGGCGGGCCATCGCCTTTTTTCTACGGGGGTGGGGCGGTGGGAGGGGGGAGGGAAGTATGTAGTGTGTGGTGCTTGGTGTAAACTTACAGGGAAAAAAAAAAGCTGCGGCCCAAAAAAAATAATGGGTGTCACTCGCAGCACCCTGAACCCCTAATAGGGCCCAGGGTCACACGGATCAGGTGACAGCGGACCCTTGGGGACCTATTGGGGGGGGGGGGGGGGGGGTTTACTTTATTTTTAACTTTTTTATACTTTTTTGGGAAACAGAATGCCTACCTTGCCCTGAATACTGCTCTCCCTGATCTAGGGGCTCCTGAGGGGACTCCGATCGTGCAGAGGGGGGGTTGCGGTCCTCTCGTGGCAGCTCTGCCCGCTGACTGAACTCAGCGAGCGCGCAGAGCTGCGTGAGGGGACCGTTAACCCCTCCTCTGCTGGACTACTATTGGCCGGACGATCGCCGGCCAATAGCAGCGTTGTACACCGCCGATCACCTTCTTTTTCCGGGTCATCGGGTCACAAGTGACCCGAATGACCGGAATCGCAGCAGATCGCTCGCGTGAATTCGCGAGTGCTCTGCTGCGATCACCGACATGTGGGGGTCCCGGGACCCCCCTCGGCATTTGCACGGCATGCCTGCTGAACAATTTCAGCAGGCATGCCCTTCCGATCTCTGCCCGGCGCACGGCAGGGATCGGGAAACGCCAGGGCGTAACATTACAGGGTTAATAACTCTGGGATGCTTTTACTTTTCATTCTGATTCCGAGATTTTTTTTCGTGACATATTCTACTTTGTTAGTGGTAAAATTTTGTCGGTACTTGCATCATTTCTTGGTGAAAAATTCAAAAATGTTATGAAAAAATTGAAAATTATGCATTCTATTTTTTTTTTTACTTTGAAGCTCTCTGCTTATAAGGAAAATGGATATTCCAAATAAATTATATAGTGATTCACATGTACAATATGTCTACTTTATGTTTCCATCATAAAGTTGAGTTTTTACTTTTGGAAGACATCAGAGGGCTTCAAAGTATAGCAGCAATTTTCCAATTTTTCACAACATTTTCAAAATCAATTTTTCAGGGACCAGTTTAGTTTTGAAGTGGATTTGAAGGGCCTTCTTATTAGAAATACCACATCAATGACACCATTATAAAAACTGCACCCCTCAAAGTATTCAAAATGACATTCAAAAGGTTTGTTAACCCTTTAGGTGTTTCACAGGAATAGCAGCAAATTGAAGGAGAAAATTCAAAATATAAATTTTTTTTTACACTGGCATGTTCTTGTAGACCCAGTTTTTGAATTTTTACAAGCGGTAAAAGGAGAGTAATTTTCCTGAAATGTGTAACCCAATTTCTCTCGAGTAAGAAAATACCTCATGTGTATGTCAAGTGCTCTGTGGGCGCACTAGAGGGCTCAGAAGGGAAGAAGCGACAGTGGGATTTTGGAGAGTGAGTTTTTCTGAAATAGTTTTTGGGGGGCATGTCACATTTAAGAAGCCCTTATGGTGCCAGAACAGCAAAAAAAACACATGGCATACTATTTTGGAAACTACACCCCTCAAGGCAAGTAACAAGGGGTGCAGTGAGCCTTAACACCCCACAGGTGTTTGACGACTTTTCGTTAAAGTTGGATGTGTAAATGATTTTTTTTTTTATTTGTTTTCCCCCAATTTTTTTATTTTTACAAGGGGTAATAGGAGAAAATGCCCCCCAAAATTTGTAACTCCATCTCTTCTGAGTATGGAAATACCCCATGTGTGGACGTCAAGTGCTCTGCTGGCGCACTACAATGCTCAGAAGAGAAGGAGTCACATTTGGCTTTTGGAAAGCATCTTTTGCTGAAATGGTTTTTGGGGGGCCTGTCACATTTAGGAAGCCCCTATGGTGCCAGAACAGCAAAAAAAAAACAAAAAAAACTACATGACATACTATTTTGGAAACTACACCCCTCAAGGAACTCAACAAGGGGTACAGTGAGCCTTAACACCTCACAGGTGTTTGATGACTTTTTGTTAAAGTTGGATGTGTAAATGAAGAAAAAATTTCACTAAAATGCAGGTTTTTAAATTTTTACAAGTGGTAATAGTAGAAAATGACACCCAAAATTTGTAACCCCATTTCTTCTGAGTATGGAAATACCCCATGTGTGGACGTCAAGTGCTCTGCTGGTGCACTACAATGCTCAGAAGAGGAGGAGCGCCATTCTGCTTTTGGAGAGTGAATTTGTTTGGAATGGAAGTCAGGGGCCATGTGTGTTTACAAACCCCCTCCGCCATGCCAGAACAGTGGACCCCCCAATGTGACCCCGTTTTGGAAAACTACACCCCTCACAGAAGTTAATAAGGGGTGCAGTGAGTATTTACACCCCACTAGGGTTTGACAGATCTTTGGAACAGTGGGCTGTGCAAATGAAAAATGACTGTTCCAAAAATCTGTCAGACACCTGTGCAGCGTAAATGCTACTGTACCCCTTATTACATTACATGAGGGGTGTAGTTTCCAAAATGGGGTCACATGTGGGGGGCGGGGGTCCATTGTTCTGACACTATGGGGGCTTTGTAAACACACGTGGCTTTCAATTCCGGACAAATTTTCTCTTCAAAAGTCCAATGGCGCTCCTTCTCTTCTGAGCATTGTAGTTCACCCGCAGAGCACTTTACATCCACATATGGGGTATGTTCTTACTCAGAAGAAATGGGGTTACAAATATATTTTTTTCCCTATTTTACCTTGTGAAAATGAAAAATTTTGGGTAACACCAGCATTTTAGTGAAAACTTTTTTTTTTTTTCATTTTCCCATCCAACTTTAATGAAAATTCTTCAAACACCTGTGGGGTGTTAAGGCTCACTATACCGCTTGTTACGTTACGTGAGTGGTGTCGTTTTCAAAATGGGGTCACATGTGGGTATTTATTTTTTTGAGTTTATGTCAGAACCGCTGTAAAATCAGCCACCCCTGTGCAAATCACCAATTTAGGCCTCAAATGTACATAGTGCGCTCTCACTCCTGAGCCTTGTTGTGCACCCGCAGAGCATTTTACGCCCCACATATGGGGTATTTCCGTACTCAGGAGAAATTGCGTTACAAATTTTTGGGGTCTTTTACCGCTTGTGAAAATAAAAAAGTATGGGGCAACACCAGCATGTATTGTAAAAAAATAATTTTTTTTACACTAACAGGCTGGTGTAGCTCCAACTCTTTTTTTTTTCCATAAATGGTAAAAGGAGAAAAAGCCCCCCCAAATTTGTAGTGCAATTTCTCCCGAGTACAGAAATACCCCATATGTGGCCTAAACGGTTTCCTTGTAATACGACAGGGCTCCGAAGTGAGAGAGCGCCATGCGCATTTGAGGACTAAATTAGGGATTGCATAGGGGTGGACATAGGGGTATTCTACGCCAGTGATTCCCAAACAGGGTGCCTCCAGCTGTTGCTAATCTCTCAGCATGCCTGAACAGTCAGTGGCTGTCCGGAAATGCTGGGAGTTGTTTTTGCAACAGCTGGAGGCTCCGTTTTGGAAACACTGGCGTACAATACTTTTTCATTTTTATTCCGGGGGACAGTGTAAGGGGGTGTATATGTAGTGTTTTACCCTTTATTATGTGTAGTGTAGTGTTTTTACATTCGCACTGGCGGGTTTACAGTGAGTTTCCCGCTAGGATTTTGCACTGCGGCGAAAAATTTGCCACAGCTCAAACTTCAAGCAGGAAACTTATTGTAAACTCGCCCGTGTGAATGTACCCGGTACATTCACATGGGGGGGGCAAACCTCCAGCTGTTTCAAAACTACAACTCACAGCATGTACTGACAGACCGTGCATGCTGGGAGCTGTACTTTTGCAACAGGTGAAGGCACACTGGTTGGAAAACCTTCAGTTAGGTTCTGTTACCTAACTCCGTATTTTCCAACCAGTGTGTCTCCAGCTGTTGCAAAGCTACAACTCCCAGCATGTACTGATCGCTGAACGGCATGCTGGGAGATGTAGTTATGCAACAGCTGGAGGGCTACAGTTTAGAGACCACTGCACAGTGATCTCCAAACTGTGGCCCTCCAGATGTTGCAAAACTGCAAATCCCAGCATGCCTAAACAGCTGTCTGGGCATGCTGGGAGTTGTAGTTTTGCAACATCTGGAGGGTTACAGTTTAGAGACCACTGTATAGTGGTCTCAAACTGTCGCCCTCCAGATGTTGCTAGGCAACTCACCAGCTTGAATAGGATCCAGGGAGCCAGCCGCACGACATCGGCGCCCGCCGATCACTACCGCCGCCGATGGGTAAGTGGACCTTCGGTGTCGGTCCTCTTCGGTTTCCCCGTTCTGCCCCGCCTATGGTGGGTGGGCAGAAAGGGGAACCGAAAGTTAACCCCCGCCCCCGATCTGCTATTGGTCGTCGCTTCTTGACGACCAATAGGAGGGGTGGCACCCCTGCCACCTCACTCTTATTCCTTCAGGGGGATCGTGGGTGTCTTGGACAACCTCTATCCCCCTTATTTTCCGGGTCACCTTAGACCCGTATGACCCGGAATCGCGCAAATCGCCAGTGTGAATTCATGGTCTGATGACCCCCCTGGGCATTTGTGCTGGGTGCCTGCTGATCGATATCAGCAGTCACTCCGGTTCGGCCACCAAAATTCCCACGGGCGTACAGGTACTTAAAGGGGTACTCCCGTGGAAACCTTTTTTTTTTTTCTTTTTTTTTTTTTTAACCCCTTAAGGACTCAGGGTTTTTCCGTTTTTGCACTTTCGTTTTTTCCTCCTTACCTTTTAAAAATCATAACCCTTTCAATTTTCCACCTAAAAATCCATATTATGGCTTATTTTTTGCGTCGCCAATTCTACTTTGCAGTGACATTAGTAATTTTACCGAAAAATGCACGGCGAAACGAAAAAAAAAATCATTGTGCGACAAAATCGAAAAAAAAACGCCATTTTGTAACTTTTGGGGGCTTCCGTTTCTACGCAGTGCATTATTCTGTAGGTCCATACGGTTAAAATGATATCCTACTTATATAGGTTTGATTTTGTCGCACTTCTGGAAAAAATCATAACTACATGCAGGAAAATTTATACGTTTAAAAATGTCATCTTCTGACCCCTATAACTTTTTTATTTTTCCACGTACGGAGCGGTATGAGGACTCATTTTTTGCGCCGTGATCTGAAGTTTTTATCGGTATGATTTTTGTTTTGATCTGACTTTTTGATCACTTTTTATTCATTTTTTAATGTTATAAAAAGTTACCAAAATACGCTTTTTTGGACTTTTGAATTTTTTTTGCGCGTACGCCATTGACCGTACGGCTTAATTAATGATATATTTTTTATAGTTCGGACATTTACGCACGCGGCGATACCACATATTTTTTTTTTTTTACACTGTTTTATTTTTTTTATGGGAAAAGGGGGGTGATTCAAACTTTTATTAGGGAAGGGGTTAAATGACCTTTATTAACACTTTTTTTTTACTTTTTTTTTGCAGTGTTATAGGTCCCATAGGGACCTATAACACTGCACACACTGATCTCTCATCCTGATCACAGGTGTGTATTAACACGCCTGTGATCAGCATTATCAGCGCTTGACTGCTCCTGCCTGGATCTCAGGCACGGAGCAGTCATTCGTCGATCGGACACTGAGGAGGCAGGTAAGAGCCCTCCCGGTGTCCGATCAGCTGTTCGGGACGCCGCGATTTCACCGCGGCGGTCCCGAACAGCCCGACTGAGCAGCCGGGATACTTTCAGTTTCACTTTAGAAGCGGCGGTCAGCTTTGACCGCCGCTTCTAAAGGGTTAATACCGCACATCGCCGCGATCGGCGATGTGTGGTATTAGCCGCGGGTCCCGGCCGTTGATTAGCGCCGGGACCCACGCGATATGATGCGGGATCGCGGCGCGATCCCGCTTCATATCGCGGGAGCCGGCGCAGGACGTAAATATACGTCCTGCGTCGTTAAGGGGTTAATCAACTGATGCCAGAAAGTTAAACAGATTTGTAAATCACTTCTATTAAAAAAATCTTAATCCTTCCAGTACTTTTTAGGGGCTGTATACTAAAGAGAAATCCAAAAAAGAAATGCATTTCCTCTGATGTCATGACCACAGTGCTCTCTGCTGACCTCTGCTGTCCATAGCAGCATATGTTTGCTTTGGGGATTTTCTTCTGCTCTGGACAGTTCCTAAAATGGACAGCAGAGGTCAGCAGAGAGCACTGTGGTCATGACATCAGAGGAAATGCATTTTTTTGGATTTCTCTTTAGTATACAGCCCCTAAAAAGTATTGAAAGGATTAAGATTTTTTAATAGAAGTGATTTACAAATCTGTTTAACTTTCTGGCACCAGTTGATAAAAAAAAAAAAAAAAAAAGTTTTCCACGGGAGTACCCCTTTAAGTTCCAGGGTGTCAAGGCGTACCTGTACGCCCTGGGTCCTTAACAGGTTAAAGGGTAACTCTCATTAAATTAGCACCACCAAAACCAAAAGAAAATTATGCACATACAGACAGCATGTGTGAAAATATTAAAATCTTTATTGAATATACCATAAATTAAAAACAACAATACATGTATATAATAAAAACAAGGCACCGGAAAACCTACAAACTGATAGGCAAGGGCTGGAAATAAGCATAGAAACTACAATATAAATAAATGTGTGGCCAAAGGGTAATCAAATGCCTGTATATAGGATCACACATCAAGGAAAATGCTGTAAGTAAACAAGCAAAAGGACAGTGTAAGAGCCAAACCCAGAGACCAAAAAATGGACAAGTATGCCAGACCTTACCTACCAACCCCAACGATCGTTTCACCACTGAATGGCTTCCTCAGGGGCTGCACATTACTTACCTCAAGTAGGTATAGGCTCTTCCGTTGGTGTTTAACTCTCATTAAAACTAATTTTTCCTATTGCATTCCTTATGGTAAATACAAAATATTTTTAATATACTTTGTTTAAAAAAAAAAATGAAGTTTTCTATGTTTTATTTATGCTTAAAAAAGCTCAAAAGCACATTTTCCCCCATCTTATACACAGACTTTGGACCGAAGCCCAAACACAGAAAGTGCAGCCTGGAGCGCTGAGGGGTGTGTGTCCAGCCTCATCCAATCATAGCTCCTCTCACACTTAACTACCATATTCTGTTGGTTGGACACCCTCCCTCAGCACTCCAGGCTGCACTTCCTGTGTTTGGACATCAGTCCAAAGTCTGTGTATGAGATGGGGGGAAAATGTGCTCTTGAGCTTTTTCAAGCACAAATAAAACATAGAAAACTTTTTTTTTTTTTTAAACAAAAAATTAAAAAAGTTTGGGCTTTCATAATTTGGAAACACAAAAAGGAAAAACTTTCTACAGTCCTAAAGGCCACAATAGATTCAGTCCTAAAGTGGTATAAGAGTTGAAGGGATAATGCTGGACAGTCCTAGAGGAAAACAAAATGTCTATTTGTCTTCTCTCTTCTTGGATAGTTACAATGTAAGCAATGAATCCAGTTGGTCACAAATACTTTCTTTGTCTGCTTATTTATTTATTTTTTAACCCCTTAAGGACGCAGGACGTACTCAAACGTCCCCTTTTCCGAGTCCTTAAGGACTCAGGACGTTTGAGTACGTCCTGTCAAATCCCGGCCCCCCGCCGCTAGCCGGAGTGGAGCCGGTGCCCGATGCCTGCTGAAATCGTTCAGCAGGCATCGGGGCATATCGCCCAGGGGGGTCATTATGCCCCCCCATGTCGGCGATGGCCGCAGATCGCTGGACAATTCAGTCCAGCGATCTGCGGCAGATTCCGGGTCAATCGGGTCTCCAGTGACCCGGTGACCCAGAATTACAGGCTGTTCGGGGCCGGAACAGCCAGAGCCTGTAGGGGTGAGGTGGCACTGGTGCCACCTCACGATCGCCCTGATTCGTCGGCCGGATTACCGGCCGACCAATCAGGGCGCCTGCTGCGGGTGTCACTCCCGCAACCCGCTCCGCCCCTCTTCCGGAGGACGTGAGCGGGTGCGGGACGTGCACCCCGGGTGCTGGGGACCCCGATCCCCGGCGTCAATGTTGGGATCGGGGCCCCAGGAGCGACGGCCGCGGCGGAGACGACGAGGGACTGACCTGTGCGGCGAGGATCGTTGGAGGTGAGTGACAGCCTCCTGCTGTTGCTTAGCAACAGCTCCCAGCATGCAAAAAGGGCATGCTGGGAGCTGTAGTTATGCAACAGCAGGAGGCAGACCACCACAACTCCCAGCATGCCCTTATGGGCATGCTGGGACTTGTAGTTTTGCAACAGCTGGAGGCACATTTTTTCTATGGAAAAGTGTACCTTCAGCTGTTGTGTAACTACAACTCCCAGCTTGCACCAACAGCTAAAGTGCATGCTGGGAGTTGTAGTAGTGCATCTGCTGGTTGCATAACTACAACTCCCAGCATGCCCGTTGGCTGTCGGTGACTGCTGGGAGTTGTAGTTTTGCAACAGCTGAAGGCACACTGAGTTATGTAGCAAACCAGTGTGTCTCCAGCTGTTGCATAACTACAGTCCCCAGCATCCCCAGCCAAAGTAGTATGCCTCCAGCTGTTGCATAACTACAAGACCCAGCATGCCCTTCCGCTGTCCGTACATGCTGGGGGTTGTAGCTTTTGCAACAGCTGAAGGCACACTGGTTGCAAAACACTGAGTTTGTTACCAAACTCTGTGTTTCACAACCAGTGTGCCTCCAGCTGTTGCAAAACTACAACTCCCAGCATGCACTGATAGACCGTACATGCTGGGAGTTGTAGTTTTGCAACAGCTGGATGTTCCCCCCCCCCCCCCCAATGTGAACGTACAGGGTACACTCACATGGGCGGAGGATTACAGCAAGTATCCGGCTGCAAGTTTGAGCTGCGGCAAATTTTCTGTCGCAGCTCAAACTGCCAGCGAGAAACTACTGTGAACCCCCCGCCCGTGCGACTGTACCCTAAAAACACTACACTAACACACAATAAAAAGTAAAAAACACTACATATACACATACCCCTATACAACCCCCCTCCCCTCCCCAATAAAAATGAAAAACGTCTGGTACGCCACTGTTTCCAAAACGGAGCCAGCTGTTGCAAAACTACAACTCCCAGCATGCACTGATAGACCGTACATGCTGGGAGTTGTAGTTTTGCAACAGCTGGACGTTCCCCCCCCCCCCCCCCCCCCAATGTGAACGTACAGGGTACACTCACATGGGCGGAGGATTACAGTAAGTATCCGGCTGCAAGTTTGAGCTGCTACTCAAACTGCCAGCGTGAAACTACTGTGAACCCCCGCCCATGTGACTGTACCCTAAAAACACTACACTACACTAACACACAATAAAATAAAAAGTAAAAATCACTACAAATACACATACCCCTACACAGCCCCCCTCCCCAATAAAAATGAAAAACGTCTGGTACGCCACTGTTTCCAAAACGGAGCCTCCAGCTGTTGCAAAACAACTACTCCCAGTATTGCCAGATAGCCACTGACTGTCCAGGCATGCTGGGAGTTTTACAACAGCTGGAGGCACCCTGTTTGGGAATCACTGGCGTAGAATACCCCTATATCCTCCCCTATGCAAGTCCCTAATTTAGGCCTCAAATGCGCATGGCGCTCTCACTTTGGAGCCCTGTCGTATTTCAAGGCAACAGTTTAGGGTCACATATGGGGTATCGCCGTACTCGGGAGAAATTGTGTTACAAATTTTGGGGGGTATTTTCTGCTTTTACCCTTTTTAAAAATGTAAAATTTTTGGGAAAAGAGGCATTTTAGGTAAAATTTTTTTTATTTTTTTTACATATGCAAAAGTCGTGAAACACCTGTGGGGTATTAAGGTTCACTTAACCCCTTGTTACGTTCCCCGAGGGGTCTAGTTTCCAAAATGGTATGCCATGTTTTTTTTTTTTTTTTGCTGTCCTGGCACAATAGGGGCTTCCTAAATGCGGCATGCCCCCAGAGCAAAATTTGCTTTCAAAAAGCCAAATGTGACTCCTTCTCTTCTGAGACCTGTAGTGCCCCAGCAGAGCACTTTTCACCCCCATATGGGGCGTTTTCTGAATCGGGAGAAATTGGGCTTCAAATTTTGGGGGGTATTTTCTGCTTTAACCCTTTGTAAAAATGTTAATTTTTTGGGAAACCAAGCATTTTAGGTAAATTTTTTTTATTTTTTTTACATATGCAAAAGTTGTGAAACCCCTGTGGGGTATTAAGGTTCACTTTACCCCTTGTTACGTTCCCCAAGGGGTCTAGTTTCCAAAATGGTATGCCATGTGGGGTTTTTTGCTGTCCTGGCAGCATAGGGGCTTCCTAAATGCGGCATGCCCCCAGAGCAAAATTTCCTTCAAAAAAGCCAAATGTGACTCCTTCTTTTCTGAGACCTGTAGTGCGCCAGCAGAGCACTTTTCACCCCCATATGGGGTGTTTTCTGAATCGGGAGAAATTGGGCTTCAAATTTTGGGGGGTATTTTCTGCTATTACCCTTTTTAAAAATGTAAAACTTTTGGGAAACCAAGCATTTTAGGGAATTTTTTTTTATTTTTTTTTTACGTATGCAAAAGTTGTGAATCACCTGTGGGGTATTAAGGTTTACTTTACCCCTTGTTATGTTCCCCGAGGGGTCTAGTTTCCAAAATGGTATGCCATGTGTTTTTTTTTTTGCTGTTCTGGCACCATAGGGGCTTCCTAAATGTGACATGCCCCCCAAAAACCATTTGTCGCTCCTTCCCTTCTGAGCCCTCTACTGCGCCCGCCGAACAATTAACATAGACATATGAGGTATGTGCTTACTCGAGAGAAATTGGGTTTCAAATACAAGTAAAAATTTTCTCCTTTTTACCCCTTGCAAAAATTCTAAAATTGGGTCTACAAAAACATGCAAGTGTAAAAAATTAAGATTGTGAATTTTCTCCTTCACTTTGCTGCTATTCCTGTGAAACACCTAAAGGGTTAAAACGCTGACTGAATGTCATTTTGAATACTTTGGGGGGTGCAGTTTTTATAATGGGGTCATTTATGGGGTATTTCTAATATGAAGGCCCTTCAAATCCACTTCAAACCTGAACTGGTCCCTGAAAAATACTGAGTTTCAAAATTTTGTGAAAAATTGGAAAATTGCTGCGAAACTTTGAAGCCCTCTGGTGTCTTCCAAAAGTAAACACTTGTCAATTTTATGATGCAAACATAAAGTAGACATATTGTATATGTGAATTAAAAAAAATATATTTTGAATATCCATTTTCCTTACAAGCAGAGAGCTTCAAAGTTAGAAAAATGCAAAATTTTCAAATTTTTCATCAAATTTTGGGATTTTTCACCAAGAAAGGATGCAAGTTACCACAAAATTTTACCACTATGTTAAAGTAGAATATGTCATGAAAAAACAATCTCGGAATCAGAATGATAACTAAAAGCATTCCAGAGTTATTAATGTTTAAAGTGACAGTGGTCAGAATTGCAAAAAATGGCTGAGTCCTAGAGGTGAAAAAGGGCTCAGTCCTTAAGGGGTTAAACTCTGCATACTATAAGCTGTCAACCAACTATCAATATTATACAAACATTAGTTGGACATTCATCCATATCCGTAGTCAATGTGGTATAACAGTGTCAAACAGTGATGTTTTAACCAGCCACAACATAACATTTACAGAATTGACAATGCAGTGGACTTCTGCCCATTATACACAATAGCAGTTCTCCTCCCACCTCACTTTGTCAGGTGCACTTCACATAGAGAATATCAGTGCTATCTAATATCTCATATACAGTGCCAAAACAAACACTGGTACACAGCACCAGTATAGATAGCAACTGTGGTTTCTAATACACTTTCTCTTCTTCACTGTCCACTAGGCATACAATATAAAGTGAAATAGAATGGGGTTTAATGACCTCCTAGAAATTGTTGGGGGGCTAGGAAGATTCCAAGTGATCAACACTACTTTGCTGTTGATCCCTATGGTTTTTATGGCCAGTCATAACTTTCTTCAAAATTTTTCTGCTGCAATACCAGCCCATAGATGTTGGATACCAGGTGTGGATAATTCTACTACTGTTCATTATAACCAAAGTAGCCTGGCTGCGTTCATACCACTGGATGAGGATCAGAATACCAGGAGTTGCAAAAGGTTCAGAAATTCGGAGCCTTTGTACTGGAAAAATGGAACTTACAAGAAGGACACTGAAGTTTGTAAAGATGGCTGGGTCTATGATAGGAGTGCCTTCTCTTCCACCATCATCACTGAGGTAAGTCCACAAAATATCTGTCTGCTATACTGCCAGTGTACCTTTTCTGTTCCTTCCATACATTTTTGTGCTTTGCAGGTTGTACATACTGATATTCTGTGACATTGTTACACACAATCCATGGTGTAAATAAATCACCACAGTGTTTATCTCACTTAGTCAGCGATGTACATACATTGCTATTCGGTTTAGCAAGCAGCTGGACCTATGTGACTCTAAAAGTGTTTGCCAGCATCACCCTGTGATTTATAGTATCGCAGTACTTTATTTTCAGCAACAATAAGACATAGGGAGGCAGATTTTAAATTATTTTTATTTTTCCAGTTTATCACTAGTTTTATTAGAGAAATATAAATAGTTAATTTTCAAAGTTATTGGTTTCCACTGGCAACTAGGTCATTTTTATTTTTTTTTTTTTTTTTTTAACTTTTTGCGACCATCCAGTGGCACCTTGTAGGTCTCAATTTAGTTGGAACTAATGTGAAAAGAAACTCTGTCACCTTTGAAAAAAGACGTAAACGACAATTCCAAATCTGTAATTTTTATCTTTCTACTTACGTGCACCCCCCCCCCCCCCCAATACCAAATATAAATACAAAAAACCATGTGGCCCCCCAAATATAAATACTAAAAAACATGTGGCCCATTTCCCTCATGTTTTCTGGTACATCTCCGATATAGATTGGAATAACAGCAAAAATCTATTCAGCTGGTATATATTTCAGGATACTAGTAAAAAGGTATTACAAATTGCCACCAAGAAAATGTACCTAATAACAGTAAGGCTGCATTCACATCATGAATCCTCCAATTTCTCCATCCGACCTGAGTACACGATTTTTAGAACTTAAAATCGTATGAAATCGTATATAAAGT
The DNA here is from genome assembly GCF_029499605.1 of Hyla sarda. NCBI lineage: Eukaryota > Metazoa > Chordata > Amphibia > Anura > Hylidae > Hyla > Hyla sarda. The sequence goes on along the minus strand of NC_079194.1, from coordinate 253,233,836 downwards.
CTGATCCATTGACCTCCATTAAAAAATCGGATCCATTACACACATCTGATTTGATCCGCATCCGATTTCACACGATTTTTGTTCAGGTCTGAAATCGGGGTCAACCCCGATTTCAGACCCGAACAAAAATCGTGTGAAATCTGATGCGGATCAAATCGGATGTGTGTAATGGATCCGATTTTTTTATGGAGGTCAACTGATCAGACTTTATATACGATTTCATACGATTTTAAGTTCTAAAAATCGTGTACTCAGGTCGGATGGAGAAGTCGTGATGTGAATGCAGCCTTACTCTTGATCTTCTCTGTAGTTTTGTGTAATACTTAAGACTTTTCTTCTCTCTCCTGCAGTGGGATTTAGTCTGTAACTATCGTAAAATGAGGCAAGTAGCTCAATCGATTTACATGGCTGGGGTGTTGGCCGGAGCTTTTGTACTCGGGAGTTTGTCTGACAGGTAATCTCGCATAATACATAAAAAAAATAAAGATCACAGCGCTACATCTTCAACTATTGTTTGCATTCTGTGCACTGCTATTTGGTGTTTGGTACCTCTTGGAGGCATATTACTAGGCCCAGACTGCAAATCTGTTGTTCTTTTTTCTAATCAGTTTCTATTTGTAAATATTTTATTAAAATGTTTAGTTGATTATTATGTGGGCAGCCATCTTGCCTTGGCTGTTTAAAAGTTTTATTTATTTATTTTTTTTAATCAACTTGTGCCAGACCATTAAACAGATTTGTAAATTACTTCTATTTAAAAATCTTAACCCTTCCAGTACTTATCAGCTGCTGTATGCTCCACAGGAAGTTCTTTTTATTTTTAGTTTCTTTTCTGCTGACACCTCTGTCTGCCAGAGTAGGAGCAAATCACCATAGCAAACCTATCCTGCTCTTGACAGTTCCTGAGACAGGCAGAGGTGTCAGCAGAGAGCACTGTGGTCAAACAGAAAATAAATTAAAAAAGAACGTCCTCTGTAGTACACAGCAGCTGATAAGTACTGGAAGGGTTAAGATTTTTAAATAGAAGTAAACTACAAATCTGTTTAATGGTCTGGCACCAGAAAATTGTTTTTCACCGGAGTATCCCTCTAACTCTGAATGGTATTTTGGTATACTGATGTCACCTTTCACTGTACTCCTGTCTGTAAGGAGGGCACTGCTGGGAAGTGATCTGTACTGAACAGGAAGTATCAGCTTACTTTCAGTCCTAAAGGTCATAGTGAAAACTGCCAGATATATATATATTTTTTTTTAATTACACAGTCATGGCCATAAATGTTGGCACCCCTGAAATTTTTCTAGAAAATGAAGTATTTCTCACAGAAAAGGATTGCAGTAACACATGTTTTGCTATACACGTGTTTATTCCCTTTGTGTGTATTGTAACTTAACAAAAAAGGGAGGAAAAAAGCAAATTGGACATAATGTCACACCAAACTCCAAAAATGGTCTGAACAAAATTATTGTCACCCTTTCAAAATTGTGGAAAAAAGATTGTTTCAAGTAAAGTTTCCTTTAAACTCACCTGGGAAAAGTAACAGGTGTGGGCAATATAAAAATCACAACTGAAAGCAGATAAAAAGTTCACTTAGTCTTTGCATTGTGTGTCTGTGTGTGCCACACTAAGCATGGACAACAGAAAGAGGAGAAGAGAACTGTCTGTGGACTTGAGAACCAAAATTGTGAAAAAATATCAATAATCTCAAAGTTACAAGTCCATCTCCAGAGATCTAGATTTGCCTTTGTCCACAGTGCGCAACATTATCAAGAAGTTTGCAACCCATGGCACTGTAGCTAATCTCCATGGGCATGAACGGAAGAGAGAAATTGATGAGGGTGTCAACGCAGGATAGTCCAGATGGTGGATAAGCAGCCCCAAACAAGTTCCAAAGATATTCAAGCTGTCCTGCAGGCTCAGGGAGCATCAGTGTCAGCGCGAACCATTTTTGGAGTTTGGTGTGACATTATGTCCAATTAGATTTTTTTTCCTCCCTTTTTTGGTTTAGTTCCAATACACACAAAGGGAATAAACATGTGTATAGCAAAACGTGTTACTGCAATCCTTTTCTTGAAAAATTTCAGGGGTGCCAACATTTAGGGCCATGACTGTATGTAACATCAAATGGAAATTTCATGAAAAGAATCACCAAATATTCTTTAAAAACACATATAACATGAACAACTTGATTTAAACATAGTAACATAAAAAGTTTGTAAGGTTGAAAAAAGACGAGTCCATTGAGTTCCACCTAAAACCATACCGTGTTGATCCAGAGGAAGGCAAAAAAGAAACATGAGGCTGATGCCAATTGCCCCATGACAGAGGAAAATACCTTACCGGCCCCAATATGGCGATCAGAAAAAATCCCTGGATCAGCGTTCTATCCCCATGAATTTAGTATCCATAACCTGTAATGTTATTACTCTCTAGAAAAAAAATCCAGACCCCCCCTTAAACTTGTTTATTGTCAGACATCACAATATAATGCGGCAGAGAGGTCCATAGTCTCACTGCTCTTACAGTAAAGAATCTCTGTGATGATGGGGAATCATGGTGAAACAGTAGGTTATTGGCTGATTCCCTTTAACATCTCTAAAGCTGCTACAGCTGCTAATACTTTCAGTTCAGGGGCAATTTACACCTATAAACACTTGATAAATTTAGACACTTCCCTATTACTACTTTTTGTCTCCTGACTGAAATATAGGTATATGAAAAGACTGGCAATAGTGAGAAATTATGTAGTACTGGTAATCCATTAAAGGGGTGTTCCGGGATTTTTTTAAAATTTAACTATGTTACAAGGGCTGTAAAGTTAGTGTACTTCATAATATAGTGTCTGTACCCATGTTTAACCCCTTAATGACAGGCGCCGTAAATGTACGGAGCTGCAAAAAAAATGTCACTTCACGCACAGCACCGTACATTTACGGCGCTGCATTCCTTGTTCACCGCATCTCCGGATGCGGCAATTGGAACGAGATGACTGCTAATATCTATCAGCAGCCATCCCGGCATATCGCCCAGGGGGGTTCTGATCGGCGAAGCACGTCTCTGGTGACCCAATAACCCGGAAAATAGGGATGATCGGAGCTGTCAGAGACGGCGCCGATCATTCTAAAGGATAGGAGCGAGGTGCCACCTCCTTCTCTCCCCTGCGATTGGCCGGTCAGGAGTGACAGGTGGGGGAGGGGGGGGGGGGTGACAGTTCATTTCCCCTGCTCTGCCCACCCCTAGAAGTCGGGGCAAAGCAGGGAAAGATGGCTGCGGGGGCCAGCGTGGCGGGGATCGGTGGCAGTTACCTGAGATCACGCAGGGAGCGGCGCAGGCAGCGGGGGACCGGCGCAGGCAAGTGGATGCAGCGGCAGCAGTGTCAGATACAGCAGTGAGGATCACCGGATTACTGCTGCTTCTAGGTGTTTCAAATCTACAACTCCAAGCATGGCCAGACAGCCTTTGGCTGTCTGGGCATTCTAGGAGTTGTAGTTTTGCATCATCTGGAGGGCCACAATTTGGAAACAACTGTGCAGTGGTCTCTAAACTGTGCCCTTCTAGATGTTGCAAAACTACAACTCTCAGCATGCCCAGACAGTCCAGGCATGCTAGGAGCTGTAGTTTTGCAACATCTGGAGGGCTACAGTTTGGAGACTACTATAAAGTGGTGTCCAAACTGTAGCCCTCCAGATGTTGCAAACTACACTTAAAAGCATGCCGAGACTGTCCAAGCATGCTAGGAGTTGTAGTTCGGCAACATCTGGCCCTTCATCTGGGCATGCTTGGAGTTGAAGTTTTACAACATGTGGAGGGCTACAGTTTGGACACCACTATAAAGTGGTCGACAAACAGGAGTGAGGGGTGGCTGATTGTTACAGCGGTTCTGACAAACGCAAAAAAAAAAAGAAAGAAAGAAAACAGGGGGGAAAAAATACAAAAAACATCCACATGTGACCCCATTTTGGAAACTACACCCCTCCCGGAACGTAACAAGGGGTATAGTGAGCCTTAACACCCCACAGGTCTGACCGGCGAATTGCAGGGCAGGGGGGGGGGGGGGTCAAAGTTGAGATCCCCGCTCTGAAAGTCCGGGCAGCGCGGTAAAAATGGAGGCGGCAGTTACCGACGGCAGACAGCGGGGGACCGGCGGCAGCAGAATGCAGGCGGCAGTGACCGAGACAGAGGCAACAGTGAAGATCTGCTGAAGTGATCTTCACTGCTGCCTTGTAGTTTCACAACTACAACTCCCAGCATGCCCAGATAGCCAAAGGCTGTCTGGGCATGCTAGGAGTTGTAGTTTTGCAACATCTGGAGGGCTACAGTTTGGAGACCACTGTATACCGGTCTCCAAACTGTGAACTTCCAGATGTTGCAAAACTACAACTCCCAGCATGCCAAGACTGTCCAGGCATGCTGAGCGTTGTAGTTCAGCAACATCTGAAGGGCCAGATGTTGCAAAATTACAACTCCCAGCATGCCCTTCAGGCTCTCCGGGCATGCTGGGAGTTGTAGTTTTGCAACAATTGGAGGCGCACTGGTTGGGAAACACTGTCTGTTTCCTAACTCAGTATTTCCCAACCAGTGTGCCTCCAGCTGTTGCTAAACTACAACTCCCAGCATGCATAGTCTCTCAGTGCATGTTGGGAGTTGTAGTTCTGCAACAGCTGAAGGTTAGCCCCAGCCCATGTGAATGTACAGGGTTCATTCACACAGGCGGGGATTTACAGCGAGTTTTCCACCGCAGCTCAAACTCCTAGCGGGAAACTCACTGTGAACCCCCACCTGTGTGAATGTACCCTAAAAACACTACACTACACCTACACAAAATAAAGGGTAAAACACTACATATACACACCCTTACACTGCCCACCCCCCCACTCCCCAATAAAAGTAAAAAATGTCTCATATGGCAGTGTTTCCAAAACAGAGCCTCCAGCTGTTGCAAAATAACTCCCAGTGTTGCCGGACAGCCATTGACTGTTCAGGCATGCTGGGAGTTATGCAACAGCCGGAGGCACCCTGTTTGGGGAACACTGCCGTGTCCATCCCTACGCAAATCCCTAATTTAGGCGTGCATGGCATTCTCTCACTTCAGAGCCCTGTTGTATTTCAAGGCAACAGTTTAAGGCCACACATGGGGTATTGCCATACTCAGGAGAAATTGCCTAATAAATTTAGTGGGTCTTTTTCTCCTTTTACCGCGTATGAAAAGGTAAAGTTGGGGTCTACACCAGCATGTTAGTATAAAAAAATGTACACTAACATGCTGGTGTTGCCCCATACTTTTCATTTTTACAAGAGGTTAAAGGACATCTGCAGTGCTGGGCAAAAAAACTTTTTTTACCTCATTTAAAAGGTCTTTGAAAGACCTTTCCAGCTATGTCTCCCCCATCAAAATTGGCCCAGTCTTTCTCCCGTTATCAGCACACGAATTACGGAGGAGAAGTGAAAATAAAACTACATCTCCCATCATGCCTTGTGCTTACTTCCTGTAAGCTGCTTCCCTCCCCCTGTTCTATCCCCCCGAGCAAATTATTATATTGTAACGCCCACATCTCCCTTCCCTATGCATACACCCTCCCCTTCTGCTCATCTCCCCCTCCCCCATGCTGCTCCTGTCCAGTGATGAAGCAGCTGCCTCCGTGCTCACTGTAGTGTGGGCACTGGAGAGTGGATAGTGAAAGTTAAAATGGTAAAAAAACATAATTGTTTGTCTTTAAAACTGTCCTGATAGGGGTCCCTCCATCTTTTTCACAACTACAACTCCAAGCATGCCCAGTTATTTTATATGCTGTTCGGGCATGCTGGGAATTCCAGTGGTGCCTCCAGCTGTTGCAAGACTACAAATCCCAGCATGCCCTGTCAGCTTTCTGCTGTATGTGCATGCTTGGAGTTGCAGAGGTGACTCCAGCTGTTGTAAGACTATACATCCAAGCATGCCCTGTCAGCTTTCTGCTGTTTGAGTGTATAAAGGAGTTGTAGTTCACCAACACCTCTACTGTATCAGGAGACTCCTGGGAGTTGTAGTTCACCAACACCTCTATTGTATCTCTGTAGTCTCCTGGGAGTTGTAGTTCACCAACACCTCTATTGTATCTCTGTAGTCTCCTGGGAGTTGTAGTTCACCAACACCTGTATTGTATCTCTGTAGTCTCCTGGGAGTTGTAGTTCACCAACACCTCTATTGTATCTCTGTAGTCTCCTGGGAGTTGTAGTTCACCAACACCTCTATTGTACCTCTGTAGTCTCCTGGGTGTTGTAGTTCACCAACACCCCTATTGTATCTCTGTAGTCTCCTGGGTGTTGTAGTTCACCAACACCTATATTGTATCTCTGTAGTCTCCTGGGGGTTGTAGTTCACCAACACCTCTATTGTATCTCTGTAGTCTCCTGGGAGTTGTAGTTCACCAACACCTCTATTGTATCTCTGTAGTCTCCTGGGAGTTGTAGTTCACCAACACCTATATTGTATCTCTGTAGTCTCCTGGGAGTTGTAGTTCACCAACACCCCTATTGTATCTCTGTAGTCTCCTGGGTGTTGTAGTTCACCAACACCTATATTGTATCTCTGTAGTCTCCTGGGGGTTGTAGTTCACCAACACCTATATTGTATCTCTGTAGTCTCCTGGGGGTTGTAGTTCACCAACACCTATATTGTATCTCTGTAGTCTCCTGGGAGTTGTAGTTCACCAACACCTCTATTGTATCTCTGTAGTCTCCTGGGGGTTGTAGTTCACCAACACCTCTATTGTATCTCTGTAGTCTCCTGGGGGTTGTAGTTCACCAACACCTCTATTGTATCTCTGTAGTCTCCTGGGAGTTGTAGTTCACCAACACCTCTATTGTACCTCTGTAGTCTCCTGGGTGTTGTAGTTCACCAACACCCCTATTGTATCTCTGTAGTCTCCTGGGTGTTGTAGTTCACCAACACCTATATTGTATCTCTGTAGTCTCCTGGGGGTTGTAGTTCACCAACACCTATATTGTATCTCTGTAGTCTCCTGGGAGTTGTAGTTCACCAACACCTATATTGTATCTCTGTAGTCTCCTGGGGGTTGTAGTTCACCAACACCTCTATTGTATCTCTGTAGTCTCCTGGGGGTTGTAGTTCACCAACACCTCTATTGTATCTCTGTAGTCTCCTGGGGGTTGTAGTTCACCAACACCTATATTGTATCTCTGTAGTCTCCTGGCTGGGAGTTGTAGTTCACCAACACCTCTATTGTATCTCTGTAGTCTCCTGGGTGTTGTAGTTCACCAACACCTATATTGTATCTCTGTAGTCTCCTGGGAGTTGTAGTTCACCAACACCTCTATTGTATCAGGAGTCTCCTGGGTGTTGTAGTTCACCAACACCTATATTGTATCTCTGTAGTCTCCTGGGGGTTGTAGTTCACCAACACCTCTATTGTATCTCTGTAGTCTCCTGGGAGTTGTAGTTCACCAACACCTCTATTGTATCAGGAGTCTCCTGGGAGTTATAGTTCACCAACACCTCTATTGTATCTCTGTAGTCTCCTGGGAGTTGTAGTTCACAAACACCTCTATTGTATCTCTGTAGTCTCCTGGGAGTTGTAGTTCATACACCAGTGTTTCCCAACCAGGGTGCCTCCAGATGTTGCAAAACTACTACTCCCAGCATTCCCTGGTTGGGAAACACTGGCATACACACACACATAACAGGGACTACAACTCCCAGCATGTGTCATTCAGTAGTCCCCCCCCAGTATGATATTTATTCCCTGTAGTCTATACACCACCAGCCCCTGCAGTGTAATATGTCTCCTTCACACACACGTCCTCCCCTCCCTGCTCTGTGGTTTGCTCTGTGTTTTCCCCCATGAAAACTTGAATCCTCCCCATGATAAGTGAGGTCCTATGTAGACAGAGCAGGGGAGGGGGGAGGAGCTGTGGACGTCCTCATTCTCCCCCTGCTTGAATCTTACAGATAGGGGCGTTTCTGAGGATGAGCCTATGGCTGCCTCAGAAAGCACCCGCTCATGCATATGCATAAGCAGGGAGGAGCTGACAGAGGCTAGGGGGAGCACAAACACTGCTGGGAGGAAGAGATCTCCGTCCCCAAGATGGCGGCTGCAATGTAATGAATAGGGGACGGACGCAGGACTACTGGGCTATGCTGGCAACTCTAATATCTCAGAAACGGCTGCATATAGGTAAATAGGACTAATTGACTGAATTGTATAACTTTTGTTTGGGGAACATTTGGGCAGGGATTTTTGACCACTACAGTTGTCCTTTAAGGAAAAAAAGGCCCACAAAATTTGTAACGCAATTTCTCCTGAATACGGATATACCCCATATGAGGGTGTAAAGTGCTCTGCGGGTGCGCAACAAGGCTCAGAAGTGAGCGCACTATGTACATTTGAGGTCTAAATTGGTGATTTGCACAGGGGTGGCTGATTTTACAGCGGTTCTGACATAAACGCAAAAAAAAAAATCACCCACATGTGACCCCATTTTGGAAACTTCACCCCTCACAGAACGTAACAAGGGGTATAGTGAGCCTTAACACACCACAGGTGTTTGACAAATTTTCATTAAATTTGGATGTGAAAATGAAAAATCTTTTTTTTTCACTAAAATGCTGGTGTTACCCCAAAGTTTTTATTTTCACAAGGGGTAATAGGAGAAAAAGCCCCCCAAAATTTCCAACCCCATTTTTTTCTGAATATGGAAATACCTCAAATGTGGATGTAAAGTGCTCTGCGGGCGAACTACAATGCTCTGAAGAGAAGGATGGTGGATAACCTCTTTAATGCTAGAGCTCTGTATTCCCCTAAAAATATATGCCAATGTACAGGAAACTTCTACAGGAAACTTGCTATCCATAGACAGCAGCAGCAATCTGGAACATTTTACTGAATTTGGAAAACATGAAGGTCACTATTCTCATATGATGTCTACAGGTATCAACTGCTTAACAATGTATGTAGAAATAAGAAAACCACAGATAAGAAAGAAGTAAACAAGGATGAACTTTTCCTATTGATACATACTGATTTATAATAGCTACCGTATTTATTTTGTTTTTATTAGATTTGGCCGAAAAGCCATTCTGACTAGCTCCTGTCTGACCATGGCTGTATCTGGCACGTGCGCTGCCTTTCTTCCCAGCTTTGTTACTTACTGTGTTTTCCGGTGCCTGTGCGGGATAGCTTTTTCTGGAATTGTTCTTAACACCGTCTCTTTGGGTATGTAAACAGTTATCTTACCTGTGAATTCCACATGGATTTTAAGCTCCAGCCACCTTATATGTTTAAAGATGGTCATTTCTATGTTTTATTTGCCGTTATTTCTCTGAAATGTAAAAATTTCATATCTTGTATAGTTTATTTTTTACTTTAAAACGACACTTTGTATTGAATTTTTCTTACTTAAGTTTGCCAATTAGATCCCTAGTAATGTGACATCATGTGACAACATCTTTTCAGGAAGCCATATAAAACACAAGTGTCCTACACAGTTTTCAAGGTTTCACTAAATTTCCATTGGAATAAGGACACTATTTTAAAAATTGCTCCTGTAGTTTTGCTACTTACTGGACCCAGCTAACAGCAGAACTAAAAGAAAGTATCTATCTAAGGGCTTGTTCACACGAGCATATTCCTTTTCAAACTTGCAGCGTTTAACAGAGGGCGGGCACTCGGCAGGAAATTTTCGGCAGCAGAGTCTCCACTGCGGAGAGTCAAACCCTGAAAGTAAACCAGTTGATTTTCTGTTGCAGGTCTAGAATGGGTGGCACCCAAAGGACGAACTGTAGTTGGTACACTCTTTGCTTATGGTTTTACATGTGGCCAGCTGATTCTGGCAGCTAATGCATATATGATTCGAGACTGGCGATGGCTTCAGTTTAGTGTTTCTGCGCCATATTACATCTTCTTCTTAACCTCATGGTAAGCCCCTATATTGATTTGATGGAATGCTTTCATTTGACTAAGTAGAGATTTGCAAACATTTTAACATTTATTTGCCAAATTACAAGTAATAAACCATTACACTGGCATGTTTTGGCTTTTGGTTATTTACCTAAAGTCTTAAAGAGGTTTTCTCACTCTCGACTCTTATGGCATGTCAAGTAGATGGAGAGTGGAATCAGTTGGAAACAGGGATGGGGTAATCCACCCAATATACTCAAATCTTGTCTCAAAGATGAACTTCTTGTGTCCGTACACATGGCTGATATAAATAAATTGTTCCTTGCATAACTGTGATACTTTATTCTACAGTAAAAAATGTGCAGGTACTGAGTACTACCAGTAGAACTAAAAGTCAGCACTAAAGTTACTGATGGCAGGGAAGCAGGGACGACATCAAAAAATGTCAATGTCATATAGTGACCAATTCTATTCCTATGGTCCAGGGCCTGATGCAGGTCTTAGGGAAGGATACTGTTGCATTTTTCTTTGTCTTAAAGGGGTAATCCGCCCCTAGACATCTTATCCCCTATCCAAATGATAGGGGATAAGATGTCTGATCACGGGTGTGCTGGGGACCCCCACGATCTTGGCTGCGGCACCCCAGACATCAGGTGCATGGAGCGAACTTCGCTCCGTGCTGGATGACTGGCGATGCGGGGCAGAGGTCATGACGTCATGGTCACCCCGCTCTTGACATCATGGCCATGCTCCCTCAATGCAAGTCTATGACAGCTTCTTGCATTGAGGAGGCATGGCCGTGACATCGCGAGTCTCCGGAGCTGCACCCGACGCTCTAAACGAATGCCGGGTGCAGCAGGGATATGGGGATAAGATGTCTAGGAGCAGAGTACCCCTTTCAGAAAAGTTCAAACGTAGGCTCAAAGAAAGGCCAAGCTGCAGAAAAATATACTCAGTTAGGCTAGTATTCAACACCGTTTTTTTCTGCCATTTTTTGGTAATCTGCCACTGCAGTTTTTGAGCCAAAGTCAGAAGTGGATCCAGTAGGAAGGAAAAGTATAAGACCTTCTTTTTTTATTTCTTATTCCTTTTGAATAGACTTCTGGCTTTGGCTCAAAAACTGCAGTGGCAGATTACAAAAAAAAACTGCATAAAAAGACCTGTGTGGAAACCTAGCCTTATAGTGTTTCCTTAAAGTTCTGTACTGATCTTATAATGGGTAAACTATGTAAAAAAAAAAATAAAAAAAATGTAAATTAAAAAATCTTATTTTGGGACCATATGCATAGTCTTTATTCAACTCATCAACCTATCCAAAATATATAAGGCTATATTCACATCTTGTTTGTGGTGTTAAATATAATAGAAACCACAATGCAGTGCCACTTCCATTACACAACGGACACCCTTGGCTACCTATGGACCCAATCACCTTTATGAGATCTATTGGGTTCTGTAACTTTGACAGAAAAAAATTGATGCAGTGCTTTTTTTAAAAAAAAATCATGGAATCTGTAATGGAGCCTCCAAATCAGATACAAATAATTCTTAATCCCCCCCCCCCCCCTCTACGCCATATATATGCCTTCACAGAGCATATGGTAAGGGCTTGTTGGTGTGAGATAACCAATTAGGGGTTAACAGTTAGGCTATGTTCACGCATGCAGTGCTGCTGCTGTTGTTGCAAAAAATGTATACCATCACAGAACTTGGCAGACACCATTATGATTCAGTTGGTTTCCATCAGATGCCACTGATTTGTTGAATGTTGGATCTGGCACTGCTGTTTATAATGGAAACCATGGTGCAGATCCTTACCAGGAATCTGAATCTGTATTCTTATACAGATTTGGACATGTGACATAGCATCAAGGATCCTCAGTTTAAAACATTGTATATAAAGAGGGGGAATTAACGTTCTTTATGTTCTATAGGTGTGTTCCTGAATCTGCCCGCTGGATGATCATAAATGGCCGGTCTTATCAGGCGCTTAGGAATTTGCAAAGAGTTGCTCAAATTAATGGAAGGAGAGAAGAGGGGGACAAGCTTTCAGAGAAGGTAACATTCTATCACTTTAATTCCTTCTGATTTTCAACATAATTTGATCTAAAAAAAAAAAAGTTATATAACCTTCCATAATGGATGAATAATTTATGGGGCAAACAAATAAAATAAGTAGGATAAATCTCCTTCGGCAGGGCTCCCTGGGACATAAACTCATTGATAGAGATAAGCACTGGGGAGGAAGCACCATGTGAGGAACTACTTTCTTGGCTGCTCATACTTTATGTCCTTATCACAGCCTGCACAGAAACTAGGTGAGGAGATTTCATGGTCTGAACAATACAAGACTGTGTTCACACCACATCCCAACAGGGGCTTAGTTTGACACTATTAATGGAGTCCCTTAAGTGTTAGCACGCTGGTACTATTATTAAGGTACTGTGGATTGCACTATTTGGGGGGGGGGGACCTCTCGCACTCTTAATAGATTAATCTATTAATTTTATTAGAGGCATGGATAAGCACTTATAGCGTCACTCCAGCTGTGGTTACAGCATCACAAGCAGGGCTTATATAGAAAAACTGAGAACTGAGTTGAGTTCAAATCCTTCACCAAATAGCTGTAACTATAGTGCCCTCACTTTGTAATGTACCTTGTATAGAAAATAAGAAATGTCCCAAGAGCTTGCAGCATCTGCTTGTCTACAAATGCCACAGCAACACTTGGAGAGGCAGGTTCACACCCACAAAAAAATCTATATACGGGTTGTATTGGAGAATTACAGAAGATTTCTGAATGAGTATTGCTGCTTTGTTGGTTTAGATGCTAGAACACACAGAGAAATCTCCCTGGTCTGATGTATCTTTATACTCAGTATACCTTTTTGTATAGTGTTCTTAATTGTACCGCTATCAAGGTTATTAAAATAAAAAGTATTTTTAACCTGGGAGCCAATAGATGAGACATGTCGCTGTATGCCTATACAGTAGCATACGTTGGTATATCTGTTAGTTACATATATATTAAGAAATCTTCCCAACATATACCTCCAATACCTAAGGCTATGCTCTTTAAATGGTACCTGTCGCCATCAATGAAATTTATATATTATTGATTAGTCTATTTGAATTACTTTCCTATTATACTTCTTAATAAAATTTGTAACTTTGTGTTAAAATAACCCCTAAAAGTTTGGCCACCAGGGGTCCTCCTTCTGGTCCTGCCTGCATTCCTGCTAGCAGATTGTCACCTGCATCATCCTGGCAAAGACCATAGTCAGAAAATGCAGGTGGGACCTCAGCTCAGCACAGTATATTTTTTCTTCTGAGCATTGTAGTTCGCACGCAGAGCACTTTGCATCCACATATGAGGTATTTCCATACTCAGAAGAAATGGGGTTACAAATTTTGGGGGACTTTTACTACTATTACCCCTTGTGAAAATGAAAAATTTGGGGTAACACAAGCATTTTATTGAATTTAATTTTTACGTCCCAATTTAACAAAAGTTTGTCAATCACCTGTGGGGTGTTAAGGCTCACTGTAACCTTGTTAAATTCCTTGAGGGGTGTAGTTTCCAAAATAGTATGCCATGTGTTTTTTTTTTTTTGTTTTTTTACTGTTATGGCATCATGGGGGATTCCTAAAGGCAACATGCCCCCCAAAACCATTTCAGCAAAATTCACTCTCCAAACGCCTAAACGAAAATGAATTACAAGTTTTGGGGGGCCTTTTTACCTTTTACCCCTTGTTATTGTGGCCCCATTTTTTTCATTTTTACAACATGTTAGTGTAAAAAATTGAGATTTAGATTTTTCTTCTACATTTTACTGCTATTCCTGTGAAACACCTAAAGGGTTAACAAACCTTTTTGAATGTCATTTTGAATACTTTGAGGGGTGCAGTTTTCAGAATGGGGTTCATTATAGGGGATTTCCAACATAAAGACCCTCAAATTCACTTCTAAACTTAACTGGTCCCTAAAAAATTCAGATTCAGAAATTTTTGGAAAAATTGGAAAATGGCCCTCTGATGTCTTCAAAAAGTAAAAACATGTCAAATTTATGATGCAAACATAAAGTAGACATATTGTATATGTTAATCAATATGTAATTTATGTTCCTTTTCCTTACAAGCAGAGTACCACTAACATAAAGTAGAATATGTCACGAAAAAAAATATCTTTGAATCAAATTTATAAGTAAAAGCATCCCAGAGTTATTAATGCTTAAAGTGAAAGAGGTCAGATTTGCAAAAAATGCTCCCGTCCTTAGGGTTATAATGGGCTCCGTCCACAAGGGGGTTAAGGTAGAAAACTAATAAAAATAATAAAAAATAAAGGCAGGGGGTGGTTTATCATGAGGATGAGGAGTGAACTGGGAGGATTAAAACATTTATCAAGATCATGACAGGTACTCTTAAATTAAAGCAATATGGCTTTGTCAAATCTATTGCACGACAGCCCACATTAGACAGCTCCCATTCACTTCATTGGGAGCTCAGTAACCCAGCACGGCCCTTATGCAGTGTACAGCACTGACTTCTTCTGTCTCTGTTCACTGTGCTAACAGCTGATAGATGGGGGTGACCATATACTGGTAGCCTGTCCTGACATGCCAGTCTGAGGAAGGAGGGTGCCACCTCCGAAACGCGTCATTGGTGTGCTAAATAAACATAGTACCTCATGGTACTTTAATGCTACATTTGGATCTGGATCTTATTTAAATTGGAAATCCGAACAGCGCCTGCTGCATGGGTAATGTTTTTCCTTTTTCCACTATCCTGAGGATAAGCAATTAATGAAAAAGTCCCAGAAAACTCCTTTAGCACAAGGTAAACTAAATTATAAACCAAGAGTGTTGTGTGGTCTACTCTTTCAAGGGATACTTTTGGAGGAAAATATATGTTTTTATATCAACTGATGCCAGAAAGTAAACTGATTTGTAAATTACTTCTATTCAAAAATCTTAATCCTTTTAGTACTTATCAGCTGCTGTATTCTATTCAAAAATCTTAATCCTTCTAGTACTTATCAGCTGCTGTATGCTTTAGAAGAAGTTATGTAGTTCTTTCCAGTCTAATCACAGTGTTCTTTGCTGCCACCTCTGTCCATGTCAGAAACTGTCCAGAGCAAGAGCATATCTCCATAGCAAATGGAAATAATTAACAAATCTGTTTAACTTTCTGGCACTAGTTGATATGAAAACATTTTTATCCTTCAGACTACCCCTTCAAATAACCTCTCTGGTCTGCAAAATGTTAATTTTCTACCTTCCCTCTGATTCCTTCTGATTGGAGGAATGACCAGGGGGAAGATCAAAATCTGTGTAGAGGAAGAGTGGTGCAGATGTGGTAGCTTGGGGGGTGTAGGGGGTGTAGCTGTGCAGTGATGAAAGGGTGTTGGATTAACCCTTAACTGATGCCAGGGTGCGGGTTCTTCCTCAGTATATATATATAATCTTACCGCCACCCGTCCCAGGAACGATAGGGAGGAATAAAGGATGGTCCACAACCCGAGGTTTAGTAAACTGTAGATAACTTTACTGCAGCTTTTATGCAGGTTGATAACGGCAAACAGTCTATACAGAAGAGTAGTCTGTAAGTTCCTCACAGTTGGTTGGGACCTTGTAGTATATAAGCTCGGAGTCTGGAATTATGCTGTTCCGCTGGATTTAGGGGAATTGTTTAGGTCCAGCAGTCATGTAGGATTAACGGGATTTAGGTTTGATAAACTCACGGTTAGTAAGTTGCAGCAGTGATGGGCTTCAGGCCTAGTTCTGTCTTTAGATTTGTGCTGAGCTCCGCTCGCTGTCATATCCGGGAAAAAGAGAGCGAGAGATTGGTTACAGCGCCCCTATATGGAGAGGGGCAGGCTTAGAGCTTATTGGTTCCCACCAGCTGTCAGTCCTTTCACAAAGCATTATGGTACATCATGTGACCACATCACATGCCCTTAAGCTTAACTTAACATTAGACTTGTGATCATGTTACCTAATGTTCTTGAAGTACTATACATGTAATAAAATATATACAATTTATACACCTCAAACTTAATAAAATTAAAGAAGGAACAGGTGACTAGGGGTTATCCCACCAGGAGGATCCTACCAGTACATAGGAACTCTGACTTTGGGGACTTAGCACACAAGGTACGGTACAAGGTACAGTACCGGGACACCACACAAATTGCTTCTTTCATTTTTCACAGGTCTTTTTAAAAAAACGAAAGAAGCAATCTGATAGATTGCCATGGGCAACAGCACCACTCTTCCTCCTCACAATTTTTGATAAGTTTCCTCCATGTATCTAAGTAGGTTTTACATTTTGCAAACTGACTCATGCTACATGATCAATTTGGCACATACAGTATTTAGAGTTCTCAAACTTTTTATACCGACTTGTGGTTGGTTTACTTTGTACCAATTGTCTAAGAAAGAATTTTGTTCCACTTTCTTACATAAGCCACGCTCCCTCCCTCCACACCACTCCCTTGTCAAGATGCTCCAGACTGCACCAAATTAGTAAATCTGCCCTAAAGTGTTTCCTTGATGCCAAATGCTTTAAGTGATATACATCACACACTAAAGATGGAAGTAATTGACATACTAATAACTTTTTTGTAGGTTCTTATTTCTCACATGCAGTCTGACTTAAACAGTGTAAAGCATGCTCATTCGCCACTGGACCTATTCCGCACTCCCGGAATGCGCAAAGTCACAATTTGTCTTATGTTAGTCTGGTGAGTACCCTGCTTTATGTTAGATCCACATTGTTTTTTTGTTTTGTTTTTGCTGTTTTTTATTTTTATAAAGCTTAAACTTGTATTGCTTGCCTAAGGCTAAGTTACCCTTACAGACACAGGACAAAGCTAAGCTGATTTTCAAGGGGGACAGAAAAGCTTTAAAGGGGTATTCCAGGAAAAAACGTTTTTTTTTATATATATCAACTGGCTCCAGAAAGTTAAACCGATTTGTAAATTACTTCTATTAAAAAATCTTAATCCTTTCAGTACTTATGAGCTTCTGAAGTTAAGGTTGTTCTTTTCTGTCTAAATCCTCTCTGACACCTGTCTCGGGAAACGCCCAGTTTAGAAGAGGTTTGCTATGGGGATTTGCTTCCAAACTGGGCATTTCCCGAGACAGGTGTCATCAGAGAGGATTTAGACAGAAAGGAACAACCTTAACTTCAGAAGCTCATAAGTACTGAAAGGATTAAGATTTTTTAATAGAAGTAATTTACAAATCGGTTTAACTTTCTGGAGCCAGTTGATATATATATAAAAAAAAACGTTTTTTCCTGGAATACCCCTTTAATAACAGGAGAAAAAAGCATTTTTGTCTAATAAGATTAGACAATCTTATCAGATCTATGCAAAGGACAGTGCCTATGAGGGTCATTTGTCATTGGAGGTAGAGCAATTTTTGCCTAACTTGGGAGCATAAAAAGTTGCAAACCCCTCAAAAACACCGCAGACCTATGCCAGCCCTGACTTGGCTTGCAAAACTGCCTTTGGAGAGCATTTTTACAAATTCGCACATTTTTTGCACAACAGGGTAAATGTTGCAGAAAAGTCGCAGAGGAGAGGAGGAATCCTACACATTGGTGTTCTGAAGTGATGTCTAAACTTCTACCTCTGTGTGCCGCATTAACAAACCTCCATGCGCCTTTATGATAAATAGGTCCTAGAAAAGCAAAACCAAAGTATAAAAAATAAAAAAAAATAACACTTTCGTAAGAGACACAATGATAAAATATTTGTTAAAATAAATTACAGATGATAAATGTATATGGGAACAAAGGAAAATATGATTTTTTCCTTTACAACACGACATATAATGCAAATTTTTTTATTTATTTATTTTTTAATTTTGTTTCTGTTTTGCGTGTGATTTTGTGGCACTATTCTTGCTATGTTTCATAAGTCTTTTATAGAGTAATTGAGCCATCTAGTGGTCAGAGTATGAACTTAAAAGAGAGAAAAGAATGTAAACTGCCTGCTGTTCCTAATCCCATTTTGAATTCACATTTTGCACTCAAACATTTTATATAAAAAAGTAATTATTATTCTGATGCAATATAGATTTTGTTGCTATGTGCATTGTGAATAATAGACTTTGTCTATAGCACATGCATGTTCTTCAGCAATAACAATGTGACTGAGAGGATGCTGGGAATTAGGCATTGTTCACACAGCAGAATTTCCTCTACATCTCCATGCAAAGAACATGGCATACAAGTAATTTGAAGCCGATTCCAAGAACTGTAATGTCCATTCTCAGGGTGCATTCACACAAGCGTATTACCTTTCAAACTCGCAGCGTGTTTTCTGCTGCAAGTTTGAAAGGGGGCAGGCTGTCGGCAGCAGATTTTCAACTGCGGATTTGTGCTATTAATAATCTGCCGCAGGCTTCAATGGGGTCTGCAGCTGATTCTGCTGCTGAAAATTTCCCACAGACAGCCAGCGGAGAGGAAATACGGTGAGTAAATTCTATCATGTGAACATAGCCTTATAACTCCAATGCACTAAAATGGATGGAATCCACAGGGAAAATCCATGTATCAGATGAGACATGCTGCAGATTTAAAAGTCTACAGAATGTTTAGAATTACCGTATTTTTCACCGTATAAGACGCACTTTTTCTTCCCCAAAACTGGGGGGGAAGAGTTGGTGCGTCTTATACGGCAAATACCCACGGTCATCAACGGCCGGGACCCACGGCTAATACAGGACATCACCAATCGCGGTGATGCCCTGTATTAACCCTTCAGACGCCGCGATCAAAGCTGACCGCCGCATCTGAAGTGAAAATAACACTAACCCAGCTGTTCAGTCGGGCTGTTCCGGTGAAACCGCGGCGTCCCGAACAGCTTACAGGACACCGGGAGGGACCTTACCTGCCTCCTCGGTGTCTGCTCCGTGCTGGGATCCCCTGCATGGCCGGCACTCTCCTTCGATGTCATCACGTCGTCGCGGACGCTGTCCCGTCATCCAATAGGAGTGACGTGCGTACCGACGTGATGACGGCGACGGAGAGCGTGCATCCCGAGGAAGAAAACGTCCGGAGCGTCAGGGACACCACGGGGACGCGGCGACAGTGATGGAGCAACATCCAGGGCAGCGGGGAGTACTACCTCCTATACCAGTGGTCTACAACCTGCGGACCTCCAGCTGTTTCAAAACTACAACTCCCAGCATGCCCGGACAGCCAACGGCTGTCCGGGCATGCTGGGAGTTGTAGTTTTGCAATATCTGGAGGTCCGCAGGTTGAAGATCACTGTTGGGTGCAGAATCTTTTTTTTTTCTCTAGATTTTGCACCTTTAAAATAGGGTGCATCTTATATGCCGGTGCGTCCTATAGGGCGAAAAGTACGGTAGCTGTGTATTTTTTTTATGCCATTCACTACCTTTTTATGGGGTATTTAGTTGCAAAAGTTTGGCGCAGATTCAACAACTGAAATTTTTCATCAAGTATAAGGATAAGAATTTAATTGAAGACTTTCTTTCTGCCCCTCTCCATCTCGCTATATATGTTAATAATCTCATTTCTCATTTCAATTCTGTTACAGGTTTTCCACTAGTTTTGCTTTTTATGGTCTTGGCATGGACTTGCAGAATTTTGGTGTTGATATTTTCCTATTGCAGTTTATCTTTGGAACCATTGATTTACCATCCAAGCTGGCAGGTGCCATCCTAATGAGCTATCTTGGGCGGCGAGTCACACAGTCTTCATCCCTCATACTGGCCGGTGTAGCATTGTTGTGTAATGCTTTTGTACCTCAAGGTGAAATCATCTGTCATTGACATACATTTATAATATTACTCAGAAAAAAATGGATGATTGTGTCTGAATGGAAGCAGACAGCTGTGTGCAATTCAGTTTAGGAATTTAATTTTAATTTTTTTTTTTTTTTAAAGAAAGATGAAGACCGTATAATAAGATTCAAGCAGTATAAACAATAGCGACCTATGGTAGTTTTCGGTAGTGCAGTCTTGAAATTTTAAAGTGCCACCTGCTAATTGATGTCACCTGCTGCAAGAATGCCAAAGGAAGCACATTATAAGACTGCATATATGACACTATTAAAGATGGTATCTCTGTTTCGCTTGTCCGTGTAGTAAAAACACAGCCTGGCCCTGTCTGTAACTCAAGATGGGAAGGGGCAGGGAGGTGGAGAGGAGAGACATGCCTGCCAGCGACTTTTCTGGGCTTAGTCACACCCCTCTGACTTATATACTTATTTTTCTGTGTTTCTCTTACACAGACAAGCAACATAAAGGTACCATCTTTATTATTGTCATATATGCTGTCTCAGTAGAAAAAAAGAGTTCACACACACTAGTATGCTGCAAAAATATTTCTTTCTTTATATAAATATTCTTCAACAATATAAAAGAAAAGTGCAAACGTTCTCACCTGTGCTTTAGTGAATGGAGACGGCTAAAGAAGTATAGGAGTGAAGCTGCCGATTACCTCTCCTTATAACTACCTGCGGACTTTGCATGATCCACACTGGGCGCTTTTCTTTTGTATTGTTGAAGAATATTTATATGAAGAAAGAAGAATTTTTGCAGCATACTAGTGTGTGTGTGTGTGTTTTTTTTTGTTTTTTGTATTTTTTTTTCTACTGTGATTTTCCTGGGAATAAAGCACCCAGTCGCCACACTATTCTCACCCAGAGACTAAGGTCCCTTCCCTATCTTTGAATTAGAATATATGCTGTCTCATAATGGGATTCCTTTGGCATGCATATAGCAGGTGACAGATGCACTTTAAGCTGGAAATATAATGGATACCAAGGAATATAGTGATGATATTCCTTTATATCCATTAATGCTTCCAGATTTAAAGTGCATCTGTCATCTGTTGTAAGCATGCCAAAGGAATCGCATTACAAGACATTATGACATATCTTATATAACGTCCACTAAGGGATTATTAGAGTTGCAGTCCCACAAGACATAGAATGGGGTCCCTGGAAGCTTCTGGCAGCCAGGGACGATTCTGCTTAAAGGCAGAATAGGCAGCCGTCTAGAGCGCCCTCTTGATGGGGGCGCCGCTCTGCCCACTGTAAGAAAGTTAGTAGCCAGCATCCAAAGCACCCACCGCTTATCTGAAGCACCCGCCCAGCCAGCCCCACTTTCGCAACCTCCCCTCCCTCCCCGGTACCATAATAATCTGCATTCTTCAGCCTGCTGGAGGGGCGCAGTGCTACCTCTGAGGCCAGACAGGCAGGTCGGTCCTGACATTGTGCATGCCTTCATAATCTGCACTATGAGGAGGAGGTTTGCTACAGTGTGTCACCCCAGTAGTAAGGCGCGGCGTCTCAAAGGGTGGAGCGAATGGGCATTGTCAAGGGGCAGCAAAATTAGCTTTTGCCTAGGGTGGCAAAAATCCTTGCAGCAGCCCTGCTGGCAGCTGCCTGAGAAGGAGGGCATAAGTGTATGGAGAAGTGCAGGATTGTGATAACCGTGCATCCGTGTAGTTTTCTTTACACCACCACTAAGGTAAGTTTAAAAACACTAAACTTTATTAATGCATGTTAAAAATGGGCATCAGCACTACTCATCATCTGACATGTTTCCAGTCCACAATAGGCTCCTAAGCATAATACTACACACAAAGAACAAGACCAGTAAGGCAATGGTCGTTTTGTGTGGTTTCCAGTTCTTCTGGCCTTCGATAGATCATCAGAAGCTGGAAGAAGTGTGAATAAGTATGAAACAGCCTTTGCCTTGACACTCCCTGTCTGTGATTGTGTTCTGTCCTGCAATATGTGGAATAAAATGAAGAAAGTTTCCAGCATTTGTTGAGTGCCGAACTCTTTGTTTTGCTATGTCTGAATGTGTTGGACTTTTGCAAATGAACACCACCCACAGCTTTGTATGAAGCACTGTGTCCTAGCTAAACATCATTGACAGTGTTGCAACACATAGGTTTGGACAACCAGTGCCAACATTTTGTACTTCTTAAATTTGTATGTAATTAGAAATCAGCAATTAACTATTTATGAGAGTAAATTGGGTCCTAATAAAAAATCAAAAGAAAGAATAAGAATTTACAGCTTAGATATCCATACAAAAAATTGAAGGTGTATGAAATAAAGATCTCAACAACGAGCACATACGACTTAATAAATTGACATCTAATCATTTTTATAGTTTCAGACTCTATGTGCCCTGATTTCAAGATGGGCATTGTCATGGAAAAAAAAAACCTTTGATATGTTGTAGAAAACACCTGACTAGTCACAAGAATTAACCTGGAGATGTGTGCGGCGTTTTTGTCATCAGTTGAGGTCTGAACACTCAAACCACAAACCTCAAGGAGTTTTATTGACAGATGCTTTAAAATCCAGAAGGCTTCCCGCATAATGGAGTTTAAACCCATCACATTTGGGCTTTTTTACCCTTTCAATACCAACAACAGTTACACTTGTCAATTTTTTTTATAAACCTCAGAGAAATGTCTGGTTAAGCCTAACAAACACTGTTTAAAGATGCCAGGATCACTATCATGTACGTGCTCAGTCGTCCATATCTTTAGTAAACATGGTATAGACCTGCAGTTAATGAACATCTTAATGGTGTATTCACATGTACCGTATTCTGTGCAGATTTGATGAGCAGATTTGATGCGCAGGATTTTATGCTGCAGATTCCAATGTAAACTAAATGACTGAATACAGCTTCAAATCCTGCGCATCAAATCTGTGCATCAAATCTTCACAGAATACAGTACATGTGAATAGACCCTAAAAGAGGATGTCCTATCACTGTGCAGTGGAAAACAAATATTCGGACCTATGCATATAGTTGCCCAAGATGCATCCTTTTAATCTGTATATGTCAGATGCTACAAGGGCAGTTCTGATACCTGTTTTTAACATGCTTAAATTTTTTTTTTAACAAACTTATCTAAGCGACGGTGCTGGAGCCCTTCTCTATTTCAAGCATTGAACAGCTCCCATCCCCAAATATCACCCCCATGAAAGCTTGTAAAGGAGTGTATTGGAGTTTTTTCAGGGAAGGGGGATAGTGCTATTTTATTTTAATCAAACCGTTTTGTCCCTATTTTTCAGAGATGAAGATGGCACGGTTGGTGTTAGCTGTGGTTGGCAAAGGTGCTATGGCCTCCTCATTTTGCTGTGCTTACATTTACTCCAGTGAGCTGTTTCCTACTGTTATTAGGTAATATGTCAGGCACTAGTGCCTTGGTAATGGGGGCCACATGTTCGGATTGATGCTGCTGCTAATGCTTACCTTTTTATCTCCCATGCAGACAAAGTGGGATGGGAGTTGTTGGTATGACAGCTCGGATGGGCTCCATGATTGCCCCTTTGGTGTTGATGTTGTCAGAGATCTCTCCAATTTTCCCACCAGCTATCTATGGAGTTGCAGCTATTATATCTGGGTCTGCTGCAATATTATTAAGTGAAACCTCTAACCAAAAATTACCAGACACGATAGATGAAGTGGAAGCCAGGTAATATACCATTTTCTGCTGTGCTGTTAGATGTTTCTTTCTTAAAATACACTTCACAAAGTCAAGTACTATAAATTTAAAGGGGTTATCCAGGAATCGAAAAACAGACCTATTTTCATTCAAAGACCACTCCCTGTCTGTCTCCAGGTTGGGTGTGGTATTTCAACTTGGCTCCATTCATTTCAATGGAACTGACCTGGAAAACCACACCCAACCTGGAGACAGACAGGGAGCAGTCTTTGAAAGAAATTATATCTGTTTAATTCCTGGATAACCCCTTTAAGGCTAAGTTCATCAGCATGTAGCAGATTAACAGAGCACTATGCTGATATGAACAAAGTCTTAACAATTTTAGCAATAGTAAAGAAACCAGGTTTGGATCTTGGGCACATTAAAATCTGCTCATATCTATTGCCAGGCTTTGGAGGCTGAGGGGTCATAGCTGCTTATACAACACTGGACCTTAGCATTCCTTCAAGGCATGGTCATGTAGACATTATACTGATATTCCACAGTGCAAAAATAAGTGACAAAATGTGGCAAAACTCTTTTTAAGACCCGACCAACAGTTTCTCACTATAAGATGTATCCCAATCTGGGAATTTTTTTGCACTTCCACAGGAGTTAGTGAAACATGGTAGCTTATAGTTCTACGCAACTAGCCAGTCGGTGCTTGTTACGTACACCGCGGGAAATGGCCCACTCAGCTGTTTTCCCAACCACCACAACTTCCAAAGGTGAGACCCGCATGCATTTATCACATAGGTTGTGGACATGCTATAAATGTCCTGCTGATGTCTTCAGGAGTTGTGTTTAGTGTGCTTTAGTTTGAGTAGTGTGTTTCAACTCTAACTCAAGGTCATGATTTGAGGATATCCAATACAGAGAATGCTTGTGGTAAAGCCTAATGCACTACACTCATGCTGTGTTTACCAATCACAGTATTATCATGGGTCTGCACTCTTTACAAATCACTAGTAAGACCACACATAGAATACTGTGTACAGTACTGGGCACCAGTGTACAAGAAAGATATAGTGGAGCTGGAGAGGGTTCAAAGACGGCAACCAGAGTAATACGGGGAATGGGAGGACTACAGTACCCAGAAAGATTATCAGAATTAGGGTTATTTAGTTTAGAAAAAAGAAGGCTTAGGGGAGACCTAATAACTATGTATAAATATATCAGGGGACAGTACAGAGATCTCTCCCATGACCTATTATCACCCATGACTATGTTACTATGTCACTCCACCTTTGACTCCAGCAGGTGAGGAAAATGGCTTTCTGTATAGGCTTTCCATCCTAGCCTGCACAGGACAGACTGAGAAAGGAGTCCCTTCCTAAATATGCCTTTTTGTGTCTATATGTGTTTGCGTGCATATTTGTTAATATAGGTGTATACATTTGTCAATGGGTTAGAGCCCTGCGCGGGACTTTTTATAAATCCTGCTCCCGATGATTTTTTGACCAATCCCGCCCGCAGAGTGTTTCCTTCACTCCCACCCGCAAGATTTGTGTCCAATCCCGCCCGCTCCCACTAAATGTTTGTCCAATCCCGCATGCTCCCATAGGAATGTACATACACTAGGGTGCAATGCTCTGCACATACCCCCATGTGTATTGCAGTGTGTACACATTCCTATACAGGTGGGGTATGTGCAGAGCACTGCACCCTAGTCTGTACACTGTTATACACAAGGGGGGTATGTGCACTGCAGAGCATTGCACCCTAATGTTTGTAGTACAGAGGAGACACTAGGGTGCAATGCTGTGCATATACCCCATGTGTATAGCAGTGTGTATGCAGTTGCACTGCAGAGTCCTGCTATACACATGGGGGTTATGTGCAGAGCATTGAACCCCAGTGTATGTAGAAGACACTAGGGTGCAATGCTCTGCAGTGCACTTACCCACATGTGAATAGCAATGCAGAGGCCCTGGGAGGATCACCAACCAATGCAGTCCGTCTACTCTGCACTCACATACCCGGCCTGGCCCACAGCACACTGTGAATTTGCATTAACTTTGGTGGTAGTGAGTTGTGTGCATGCATTACTTAAGCATGAGCCTGCGCTGACTTACCGGGCCCGGTGGCAAGTGAAGATGGAGGCTGGGACAGGTGGAGATGAACAGATGATCCTCCAGGGCAGGCTGAGCGGGTTCTGCAAAATGGCGGTGGGGGGGAGGAGACAAGTCTGGGAGAAGCAGCATGAGGATCTGGAGGAGCCTGCCTGCGGCGCTTCTAGTGACTGGTGGTAAGCTCTGTTAGTGGAGGGTGGGGTTAACTGGGAGTCACTCCGGAGTCCGGACTTATTTTCATGAGGCTACCTGCAGGTGTAGCATACTAAGACTGACATTTCATATGCTCACATTTCACATAGGGGAAACGCAGGATAAATCAGTGACAGTGCATCCATTACTTTAATGGGGATCACTATGCACATGTGTGGCAAAAGTGTCAAGGACCCTGTACTGATGATTATGAGGGTCCTCTCCATGTCAGGAACTGTCCAGAGGAAGAGCAAATCCCCATAGCAAACCTATCTTGCTCTTGACAGTTCCTGACATGGACAGAGGTGTCAGCAGAGAGCATTGTGGTCAAACTGAAAGGAAATACAAAAAGAAAAGAACTTCATGTGGAACATACAGCAGCTGATAAGTACTGGAATGATTAAGATTTTTTTAATAGAAGTAATTTACAAACCTGTTTAACTTTCTGGCACCAGTTGATTTAAAAAATGTTTTATTCCAACGGAGTACCCCTTTAAGGGGTTAGTGCCCTATAATAGGCCCCGTGTAATAGGCCCAGCAATTACAATGGGGCAGAAAAGTATTTAGTCAGCCACCAATTGTACAAGTTCTCCCACTTTAAAAGATGAGAGAGGCCTGTAATTTTCATCATAGATACACTTCAACTATGAGAGGCAGAATGGGCGGAAAGAATACAGGAAATCACATTGTTGGATTTCTAATGAATTAATTGGTAATTTGGTCACCTACAAACTAGCAAGATTTCTGGCTCTACGCCGCCAGGGACTCAAATCATGCAATGCCAGATGTGTCCCCCTGCTTAAGCCAGTACATGTCTGGGCCCATCTGAAGTTTGCTACAGAGCATTTGGATAATCCAGAAGAGGATTGGGAGAATGTCATATGGTCAGATGAAACCAGAGTAGAACTTCTTGGTAAAAACTCAACTCGTCGTGTTTGGAGGAGAAAGAATGCTGAGTTGCATCCAAAGAACGCCATACCTACTGTGAAGCAGGGGGTGGAAACATCATGCTTTGGGGCCATTTTTCAGCAAAGGGACCAGGACGACTGAACCATGTAAAGGAAAGCATGAATGGCACCATGTACCGTGAGATTCTGAGTAAAAACCTCCGTCCATCAGCAAGGGCATTGAAGATGAAACCTCGCTGGGTCTTTCAGCATGACAATGATCCCAAACACACCGCCCGGGAAACAAAGGAGTGGCTTCGTGAGAAGCATTTCAAGTTCCTCCAGTGGCCTAGTTAGTCTCCTGATCTCAACAACATATAAAACCTTTGGAGGGAGTTGAAAGTCCATGTTGCCCAGCGACAGCCCCAAAACATCACTGCTCTAGAGGAGATCTGCATGGGGGAATCGGCCAAAATACCAGCAACAGTGTGTGAAAACCTTGTGAAGACTTACAGAAAACGTTTGACCTCTGTCATTGCCAACAAAGGGTATTTAACAAAGTATTGAGATGGACTTTTGTTATTGAGCAAATACTTATTTTCCAACATAATTTGCAAATTAATTCTTTAGAAATCAGACAATGTGATTGTCTGTGTTTTTTTTTTTTTTTTTTTTTTTTCTGATTATGTCTCTCATAGATGAGGTATACCTATGATGAAAATTACAGGCCTCTCTCATCTTTTTAAGTGGGAGAACTTGCACAATTGGTGGCTGACTAAATACTTTTTTCCCCCTCTGTAGTTGGTGGACCATCAAACACCTGTTCATAAATTGATCTCTGGCTTTTCAAAGGTTTAAAAATCCTAATTTGTTGGCTGCACATTTTCCCTTGTAATAAGGTGCAACAAATGGCAGAAGTAAAGGGGTTCACAAACAATCTATCATTAATGCAGCCCTGGCTGCCGATACCGAGCTATGTAATAGGGTCAGATCGCCAATCTAGGAGATCCTTGCTTATATTTGGCAGTAGTCAGGCAGTGTACTACAACCCTTAATAATAAGTGCCCCTGTGTGTGCATCCACTTCCCATCAGGACCCTCCCTGCAGTGAGATCCCACAATTCAGATTTGTTTAGTAGATTGGGGAGATGTCCAGTTTACCACAGATGGCTCTTTGAGGGAGTCTCTATCAAAACATGGGGGCCTAATATATGTGGAGAGAGGTTGCACAGAGGTGAGGAAAAGCAACGGCTAAGTGGGAGAGGGTGGGAGAAAGCTCAAGATCGTAGGGACTCTGTGAAGGGACATAAGGCGATGTTCACATTTAATCATTTATTGTACAAATTATGGGGGTAACTAATGACCCGGGGGTGCCATGGCAAATTCTGTCCAGTACATCAAGACCACAATCACCAATAATACCAGTTTACAACGAGGAATAAAATCACCATACATTTTACCATCATAGTGTTACTGACCAAATCCTGTATACTGATACCAATGTTACCAATAATACCAGTATACAATGAGAATTATCACCATACATATTACCATCATAATGTTACTGACCAAATCCTGTATACTGAGATCAATAATAATAATAATAATAATACCAGTATACAAGGAGGAATATTATCGCCATACGTATCACTGTAATACTTTTACTGATTAAATCATGTATACTGAGACCAATAACACCAGAAGGTGATGTCTTCTGATTGGAGTCGTTCACTTCTCTGGCTATGATCGCCATGATGGCTTCTCCCGGCCAAGACTTGTCAACATTTTAGGTTCCTCTCTAAAGCACCATCCACATCTCTTTACAAACTCCCCATGTGTATTGCCCCATATATGGGGACATCAGGGTGTATTATCCCTGTACTGTGACATCACTGTGTATTATCCCTGTACTGTGACATCGCTGTGTGTATTATCCCTGTACTGTGACATCACTGTGTATTATCCCTGTACTGTGACATCGCTGTGTGTATTATCCCTGTACTGTGACATCACTGTGTGTATTATCCCTGTACTGTGACATCACTGTGTGTATTATCCCTGTACTGTGACATCACTGTGTGTATTATCCCTGTACTGTGACACCACAGTCTGTATTATCCCTGTACTGTGACACCACAGTCTGTATTATGCCTGTACTGTGACATCACTGTGTGTATTATCCCTGTACTGTGACATCACTGTGAACATTATCCCTGTACTGTGACATCACTGTGTGTATTATCCCTGTACTGTGACATCACTGTGTGTATTATCCCTGTACTGTGACACCACAGTCTGTATTGTGCCTGTACTTTGACATCACTGCATATTATCCCTGTACTGTGACATCACTGTATGCATTATCCCTGTACTGTGACATCACTGCGTGTATTATCCTTTTACTGTGACATCACTGTGTGTATTATCCCTGTACTGTGACATCACTGTGTGTATTATCCCTGTACTGTGACATCACTGTGTGTATTATCCCTGTACTGTGACACCACTGTGTGTATTATCCCTGTACTGTGACACCACAGTCTGTATTATCCCTGTACTGTGACATCACTGTGTGTATTATCCCTGTACTGTGACATCACTGTGTGTATTATCCCTGTACTGTGATACCACAGTCTGTATTGTGCCTGTACTTTGACATCACTGCATATTATCCCTGTACTGTGACATCACTGTATGCATTATCCCTGTACTGTGACATCACTGCGTGTATTATCCTTTTACTGTGACATCACTGTGTGTATTATCCCTGTACTGTGACATCACTGTGTGTATTATCCCTGTACTGTGACATCACTGTGTGTATTATCCCTGTACTGTGACACCACTGTGTGTATTATCCCTGTACTGTGACACCACAGTCTGTATTATCCCTGTACTGTGACATCACTGCGTATATTATGCCTGTACTGTGACATCACTGTGTGTATTATCCCTGTACTGTGACATCACTGTGTGTATTATCCCTGTACTGTGACACCACAGTCTGTATTATGCCTCTACTGTGACATCACTGTGTATTATCCCTGTACTGTGACATCACTGTGTATTATCCCTGTACTGTGACATCACTGTGTGTATTATCCCTGTACTGTGACATCACTGTGAACATTATCCCTGTACTGTGACATCACTGTGTGTATTCTCTCTGTACTGTGACATCACTGTATATATTAAAGGGGGTATCCTGTGGGAGGATTTTCCTTTTAGAACCCTGCCTATACCTAGTATATAAAATGCAAACCTGTAATCACCTCTAGCGCTGCTGCGGTGTCTCCAGTGTCCTGGTTTGGTCCCCAGTTGTGATTCTCTGTGAGCTGCAGCGTGTGATGCCTGGGCCTGGTGATTGGCTGAGCAGCAGTGCGACACACTGGGCCCCGACGTCACTCCAGGCTCGGGCATCACTCTGCAGTTCAGGTAGAGAATTGCAGCCTGGTATGGGCATAGTTCTGAAAAGAAAACCCTCCCACTGGATAACCCCTATAACCCTGTACAGTGATGTCACTGGGCATATTAACCCTGTACTGTGACATCACTGTATATTAACCCTGTACTGTGACATTACTGTGTATATTAACCCTGGACTGTGATGTCACTGTGCATATTAACCCTGTATTGTGATGTCACTGGGCATATTAACCCTGTATTGTGATGTCACTGGGCATATTAACCCTGTACTGTGACATTACTGTGTATATTAACCCTGGACTGTGATGTCACTGTGCATATTAACCCTGTACTGTGACATTACTGTGTATATTAACCCTGGACTGTGATGTCACTGTGCATATTAACCCTGTATTGTGATGTCACTGGGCATATTAACCCTGTATTGTGATGTCACTGGGCATATTAACCCTGTACTGTGACATTACTGTGTATATTAACCCTGGACTGTGATGTCACTGTGCATATTAACCCTGTACTGTGACATTACTGTGTATATTAACCCTGGACTGTGATGTCACTGTGCATATTAACCCTGTACTGTGACTCACAGTACAGAGATAATACACACAGTGATGTCACAGTACAGGGATATTATACACCATGATGTCACAGTACAGGGATAATACACAGTGATGTCACAGTACAGGGATAATATACAGTGATGTCACAGTACAGGGAAAATACACAGTGATGTCACAGTACAGGGATAATACACACAGGGATGTCACATGTGTTTTATCCCTGTACTGTGACATCACTGTGTATATTATCCCTGTTATGTGACATCCCTGTGTGTATTATGCCTGTTCTGTGATAATACACACAGGGATGTCACAGTACGGGGAAAGTACACACAGTGATGTCACAGTACAGGGATAATATACACTGTTATGTCACAGTACAGGGATAATACACACAGGGATGTCACAGTACGGGGATAGTACACACAGTGATGTCTCAGTACAGGGATAATATACACAGTGATGTCACAGTACAGGGATAATATACACAGTGATGTCACAGTACAGGGATAATATACACAGTGATGTCACAGTACAGGGATAATATACACAGTGATGTCACAGTACAGGGATAATATACACAGTGATGTCACAGTACAGGGATAATATACACCGTTATGTCACAGTACAGGGATAATATACACCGTTATGTCACATTACAGGGATAATACACACAGGGATGTCACAGTACAGGGATAATATACACAGGGAAGTCACAGTACAGGGATAATATACACAGTGATGTCACAGTACAGGGATAATGCACACAGTGATGTCACAGTACAGGGATAATGCACACAGTGATGTCACAGTACAGGGATAATATACACAGTGATGTCACAGTACAGGGATAATATACACCGTTATGTCACAGTACAGGGTTAATACACACAGTGATGTCACATTACAGGGATAATACACACAGGGATGTCACAGTACAGGGATAATATACACAGTGATGTCACAGTACAGGGATAATGCACACAGTGATGTCACAGTACTAATATGCACATGTCCGAGATTAATGGAGGCTGCATGCGGGACGCACCTGAAACCAGAGACAGCCTTTGGTCGTCCAGACATTCTGGGAGTTGTAGTTTTGCAACAGTTGGAGGCACACTGGATGGGAAACACTGCTCTATTGTGTCATCTAGATAATGGTGTCTGTATAACAGCCTCTTATCAAGATGGCACATGATCTGGTAAAAAAAAAAGTCCATTTAGATTTATAGAAGGGCACTCAGAAGAGCATTGTGTACACTCCACTCAGAAGAGCCCTGTATACACTCCACTCAGAAGAGCATTGGGGGACATGAATCATTATTTGTGTATGGTAGAAGCAGTTTACCCCTTTTGCCGAATTCTTAATTATGCGCAGAAGCGCTAAATTTATCAATCAAGCGCAATGAGATTCATAAATTGCGGGCAAATAGAGTAAGCTCCTCATACCTCCACTCTTTGAAAAATGAAATTGATGATTTAGAGCATCTTGCTACATGCAGTCCAAGGTGGCTTATATTTGCGTTAAAAATATGGTCATTGCGCAAGATTTCTGCGGGTAAATGAAATGTATGCAGTTTATAAGTTTGTGCGTACTAAATATGTCACTCCAAGGTACACCGAAACCTGGTGCTCCACCAGAATGTACGCAAAAAAAGACGCCAAAAAACAGCTTGCGCAAAATCTTTGATACATGTCCCCCATTGTGTACACTCCACTCAGAAGAGCCCTGTGTACACTCCACTCAGAAGAGCCCTATGTACACTCCACTCAGAAGAGCCCTGTGTACACAGAAGAGCCCTGTGTACACTCCACTCAGAAGAGCCCTGTATACACTCCACTCAGAAGAGCCCTGTATACATACAGTATAATAGTGGAGGCTTCATGCCAGACGCACCTGAAAGAACATCTACAGATGGAGGGGTCGGGCACCGCATGACGAGTCTGAGAAACTCTACTTTCCCCTGCGCTCCTGTCTGTTGAGGAAGGAGGGACTGGGGGACGGACAGAGACACCTACTAGATAATCTGGGCCTGTGAGGAGGCAGAGCGCAGGCTGTGATAAGCAGAGGAGTGAATGCCTGTGTGAATATTGCCGGAGACCTGATGAAAACTCAGGCAGGCCCTTTACATCTCTGCAGTGCTGCGGCTACATCTGTTTGGCGGCCTGTGCCCTCTCCAGGTATGCGCTCCCAGCGGGGGCCGGGTTCGCCAAACGGTAGGTACGCCACTGACAGGGAGAGAAGCACTTATTAACCTTTTCCCTGCCTATATGTGGAGATCTGTGGGGGCTGAACATTCAGATCTCTGCTAAATGTTTTTTATGACCTTATACCTTAAAGGACAACTGCAGTGAAACTTATCCCCTATCCGCAGCCATGCAGACTTGCGACCACTCCTCCCTCAGCTCTCCGAAGGTTTCCGAAGCTTGAGCTGGGTGGAGCAAAAGCAGAGCAGAGGACGCAGGTCTACACGGGAGAAAGAAGCCATGCCCCCCTCATCTCCCCCTCCCCTAGGATGCAGCTCTGTATGGGAGACAGAAGGCAGAGCAGGGGAGAAAGGACGTACACAGCTCCTCATCTCCCCTCCCCTGCTCTGCCTTCGGAGTATGCAAGTTTCCACGGTAGAAAGAAGACCGAGCAGGGGGAGGATGACAATGTGCTTGGGCTGGGGATGTATAGACTGCAGAAGCTAGGGAATAAATTTCAGACTAGGGATGATTTCTATGTGTGAAGGGGGGGGACTCCTGAATTACACATGCTGGGAGTTGTAGTCCCTGTAATGTGTGTGTATGCTAGTGTTTCCCAACCAGGGAATGCTGGGAGTTGTAGTTCTGGAACACCTGGAGGCACCCTGGTTGGGAAACACTGATGTATGCCCTGTAGAGGTGTGGTGAACTACAACCCCCAGGAGACTACTGAGAGACAATAGAGGTGTTGTGAACTACAACCCCCAGGAGACTACTGAGAGGCAATAGAGGTGTTTGTGAACTACAACCCCCAGGAGACTACAGAGGCAGCTGCTGGTGTTATACCACAGACTGAAGACTCCTGAATGACACATGCTGGGAGTTGTAGTCCCTTTTGTGTGTGTATGCCAGTGTATCCCAACCAGGGCTGAGTTATGTTAGTGTGCTGTGTATAACGCAGGTTTCCTCTGGCTGCAAGGGGGAGGACGAACTGCACGGGCTGGTTTCTTTGTTTTCATGGGGTGTTCATTAGCCCCATAAAGAGGACATAGAAATGCATGGGGTTTGTACAGGACATGAACATCACTGTATGAACCCTGTGCATTTCTATGTCAGCGTTCGTACAGAGAAGCAGAGATGCACGGGGTTCATACAGGAGAGCAGAGATGCATGGGGTCCATACAGGGAAGCAGAAATGCACTGTGCAGTAGTTTCTAAATTGTGGCCATCCAGATATTGCATAACTACAACTCACAGCATGCACTGACAGACTGTACATGCTGGGAGTTTTAGTTTTGCAACAGCTGGAGGCACACTGGTGGGGAAGCACTGAGTTAGGTTCTGTTTCCTCACCAGTGTGCCTCAAGCTGTGGCAAAACTACAACTCCCAACATGCAATGATAGCCGAAGGGCATGCTGGGAGTTGTAGATATGCAACAGCTGGAGGCACACAAATACAACTCTCAGCATGCCCAGACAGTCATGTGCTGTTTGTGCATGCTGGGAGTTGTAGTTATGCAAGATCTGGATGGCCACAATTTAAAGACCACTGCACAGTGATATCCAAACTGTGGCCCTCCAGAAGTTTCTAGGCAACTACTCACCTCCTGGCTCCCATCAACAGCACAATCGCTGCCCGTCACACCTAGAGGAGGCTCGCCGCCGCAATCGGTAAGGAACCTCCACTGCTGCTCACATCACAGTTCCCCAGATTTCAGCAGGCATCTCGTTCCGTTCATCGCCCGGTTACCGGTGGTGAACGGAAATGCTGAGGGCGTACAGGTACGCCCTTGGTCCTAAACGGGTTAATGATTTAATCTAAAACTCCACTTGCAGAATTCTGCAAGTGTAGATTTCAATTGCCAGCCACTGCCAAAATCCGTTTTCCCCTCCTTCTCAATTTCCCCTGGATGAAGATGTACATGCTACAGTGTTTTTGCTCCTTTACGTCCCTCCTGACATTATTTTCTCTCAAAGCTGCTGTGCAATGAACGCTGACATGAAGGCCTCTGTAAAAACCCAGCTTGAGGAACACTGGTGAGGAAACAGAACCTAACTCAGTGCTTCCCCACCAGTGTGCCTCCAGCTGTTGCAAAACTAAATCTCCCAGCATGTACAGTCTGTCAGTGCATGCTAGGAGTTGTAGTTATGCAATATCTGGATGGCCACAATTTAGAAACTACTGCACAGTGCATCTCTGCTTCCCTATATGAACCCGTGCATCTCTGCTTCCCTGTATGAACCCTGTGCATCTCTGCTTCCCTGTATGAACCCGTGCATCTCTGCTTCCCTGTATGAACCCTGTGCATCTCTGCTTCCCTGTATGAACCCTGTGCATCTCTGCTTCCCTGTATGGACCCCGTGCATCTCTGCTTCCCTGTATGGACCCCGTGCATCTCTGCTTCCCTGTA
The DNA here is from genome assembly GCF_029499605.1 of Hyla sarda. Taxonomy (NCBI): domain Eukaryota; kingdom Metazoa; phylum Chordata; class Amphibia; order Anura; family Hylidae; genus Hyla; species Hyla sarda. The sequence goes on along the minus strand of NC_079194.1, from coordinate 253,198,711 downwards.
TGGACCCCGTGCATCTCTGCTTCCCTGTATGAACCCGTGCATCTCTGCTTCCCTGTATGAACCCTGTGCATCTCTGCTTCCCTGTATGAACCCTGTGCATCTCTGCTTCCCTGTATGAACCCGTGCATCTCTGCTTCCCTGTATGAACCCTGTGCATCTCTGCTTCCCTGTATGAACCCTGTGCATCTCTGCTTCCCTGTATGGACCCCGTGCATCTCTGCTTCCCTGTATGGACCCCGTGCATCTCTGCTTCCCTGTATGGACCCCGTGCATCTCTGCTTCCCTGTATGAACCCGTGCATCTCTGCTTCCCTGTATGAACCCTGTGCATCTCTGCTTCCCTGTATGAACCCTGTGCATCTCTGCTTCCCTGTATGGACCCCGTGCATATCTGCTTCCCTGTATGGACCCCGTGCATCTCTGCTTCCCTGTATGAACCCCGTGCATCTCTGCTTCCCTGTATGAACCCCGTGCATCTCTGCTTCCCTGTATGAACCCCGTGCATCTCTGCTTCCCTGTATGAACCCCGTGCATCTCTGCTTCCCTATATGAACCCGTGCATCTCTGCTTCCCTGTATGAACCCTGTGCATCTCTGCTTCCCTGTATGAACCCTGTGCATCTCTGCTTCCCTGTATGGACCCCGTGCATCTCTGCTTCCCTGTATGGACCCCGTGCATCTCTGCTTCCCTGTATGGACCCCGTGCATCTCTGCTTCCCTGTATGAACCCGTGCATCTCTGCTTCCCTGTATGAACCCTGTGCATCTCTGCTTCCCTGTATGAACCCTGTGCATCTCTGCTTCCCTGTATGGACCCCGTGCATATCTGCTTCCCTGTATGGACCCCGTGCATCTCTGCTTCCCTGTATGAACCCCGTGCATCTCTGCTTCCCTGTATGAACCCCGTGCATCTCTGCTTCCCTGTATGAACCCCGTGCATCTCTGCTTCCCTGTATGAACCCCCGTGCATCTCTGCTTCCCTGTATGAACCCCCGTGCATCTCTGCTTCCCTGTATGAACCCCGTGCATTTCTGCTGCCCTGTATGAACCCCGTGCATTTCTGCTTCCCTGTATAGACCCCGTGCATTTCTGCTTCTCTGTATGAATGCTGACATAGAAATGCACAGGGTTCATACAGTGATGTTCATGTCCTGTACAAACCCCATGCATTTCTATGTCCTCTTTATGGGGCTAATTAACACCCCATGAAAAAACAGAAACCAGCCCGTGCAGTTCGTCCTCCCCCTTGCAGCCGGAGGAAACGTGCGTTATACACAGCACACTAATATAACTCAGCCCTGGTTGGGATACACTGGCATACACACACAAAAGGGACTACAACTCCCAGCATGTGTCATTCAGGAGTCTTCAGTCTGTGGTATAACACCAGCATGCTGCCTCTGTAGTCTCCTGGGGGTTGTAGTTCACCACACCTCTATAGGGCATACACAACAGGGTCTACAAATCCCAGCATGTTGTGTCAGGAGTCTTCATTCTGTGGTATAACACCAGCAGCTGCCTCTGTAGTCTCCTGGCGGTAGTAGTTCACCAACACCTCTATTGTCTCTCAGTAGTCTCCTGGGGGTTGTAGTTCACCACACCTCTATTGTCTCTCAGTAGTCTCCTGGGGGTTGTAGTTCACCACACCTCTACAGGGCATACACCAGTGTTTCCCAACCAGGGTGCCTCCAGATGTTCCAGAACTGCAACTCCCAGCATTCCCTGGTTGGGAAACACTAGCATACACACACATAACAGGGACTACAACTCCCAGCATGTGTCATTCAGGAGTCCTGACCACCCCCCCACCTTCACACATAGAAATCATCCCCAGTCTGAGATTTATTCTCCAGCCCCTGCAGTCTATACATCCCCAGCCCATGTACTTTGTCATCCTCCCCCTGCTCTGTCTTCTTTTTCCCGTGGAAACTTGCGTCTTCCGAGGGCAGAGCAGGGGGAGGGGTACGAGGAGTCTTGCACGTCCTCTCTCCCCTGCTCTGCCTTCTTTCTTCCATGCAGAGCTGCGTCCTCCGGGAGGGGGATATGAGGGGGCGTGGCTTCTTTCTCCCGTACAGACCTGCGTCCTCTGCTCTGCCTTCGCTCCACCCAGCTCTAGCTTCGGAAACCTTCGGAGAGCTGAGGGGAGGAGCGGTCGCAAGTCTGCACGGGTCGCAAGTTTCCACCTCACACCGGCATTGCCGCACTCAGTGAGCTTGACGGACACATCCCCCCCCCCCCCCCCCCCATACAGCTCTATGGGAGAGGTGGGGATGCACGAACGCTGCCTCTCCCATAGAACTACATGGAGGAGGCATGTCTGTCATGTTATCCTGCTGCGGCTGGCACGTCTGCTGCACGGGAGAGCCGGGACCCCGTGCAGCAGATCGAGGGAGTCCCAGCATTCGGTCTCCTGCAATCAGACACTTATCTCCTATCCTGTGGATAGGGGGTAAGTTTATTTTACTGCAGATTTCCTTTAAGTAGGTATTGTATAAAGCCATTAATTATGGGAAAACTGTTAACCTCCATATTGACAATGTGACGGTGTTCACACATTTTATGCTTATTTGTGATAATTTTATGAAAGAATTTGCACTGTTGCCAACATCATAGGTATTTGTGCTTAACTGCATATTATACTAAGGTTTTAAAGGATCATCGCTTTCAGGGGAACTTGGTTAAAATGTATTTGATTAAGGTGTACTAGTCATAGAATGGTTGAGAAATGCTGTTAGCTTGGCTTTCACCTTGTGTTGTGTTGAGGATTAGGCTTCTTTCACACTGCAGTTAGCACACGGCAGTGTGACGGCCTTTGGGGGAGCCCGGGAAATAGTGGGAGAAAAATTACTGCTTGCGCCATCTTTTTCTCCCGCTAGTCCCATCAAAAAACAGTGCCCGACAGCCCCTATTATAGTAAATGGGAGCTGTTGGGACCTGTTGTTGCTCCCCATCACGAGAACGGATGTTAGTCACACAAAAAAAGAGACTATAACAGAGGCCTTACACCTCCCCCCCCCCCCCCCCCTTCCCAGGAAGTCACAAGAATGTCTTGCTCCAGGCCATAAACTAACATCCACTAATGCCAGTTACCTCTCCGCCTTCTCTCCTCCCATCATGACAAAACCCAGAAACACTGGTTTTTGGCCATGCCTACTGTAGAAGCTGCCACTTTGTTTAAAATGTAAACCTTTCCCTGATGGCAACTGCCAGGGAGCCAAGGAATGTTTACCAGTTTACATGGTTAATAGATGTAAAGACACAAAAAAAAATTTCTATGTCCATAACGCTAATGTTATGCCAGACACATCTCTATTGATACTCAGCAATCTGTTTATACTCAGCTATCTCGGTTTAATGTATATTAATTTATCTCATTCATTACAGGTCTCAAAAGAAAACATTAAAAAAGATCATCCATAAAGAAGAGGTGCCCCTTACCCAGGGCAAGACTCCATTTCATCCGCAAAAAAGACTCCTGATAGACACGGTTTAATCATTTCAATGTTGGGATGAGCAATGACATTGTTATTTAACCATGTAGAACAATTCACTTTTATGGTGCTTTTCAGCTTTCTGTACATTCAGTATAAGCAAGACTGGGTCTGTATGGGTTTCGTCTTTGGACATAAACAAGGTTTTCATTAACTGGCAATGAAGAGAGAACCTGTAAAATAAAATTACAAGTCCAAATATTATTATTATTAGTGATAAAATGAATGTTTATATCTCATAAATCACGACATATCACATGTCGCGGAGAATAATTCAGAACAGGGATAGGCTTCCTTATTACAACAAACTATGATTCACTCTGAAACAGTTCAGTGAAGAAATACTTCCAAAACCAGCGTCACTAGTTCTCTGGGTGGTCCTAGATGGCAGCTGCCCACCCTGCTGGGCTTAATTGATAGGCCTCTCCCTATTTACATATAATATGAAGCAAAAGGGACCTTATCACTATTTATCACAAGCTCTAGTTCTATCTGTTAGTGAGGGTTTTATTAGTGGTAAGCATATCATTGTAGTTCACGCTTTTTGTGATAAGGGTTTCTGTCTAATAGCCTTATGGCTCAGATTCTAATAGATAGATGGAAATGAGCCATGCGTTGTATAGCCATGTATGTTACATTTATTGTAGTAAACAATTATATTCATTGTACCTTGATGATCCAGTCACTGTCAAATGATGTCAATAATTAAATACCTAATAAAATCCTTTCAAAGAAATGTATGGCTTTTATCGTTCATTTAAAGAGAACCTGTGGCCTACCCCCCCAAAAAATGAAACCACATGATCATTAAATAGCTTAGGGTGCCCAGATCACACACCTTTTTTTACAGATTCTTGATGAAACGTTTACCTGCCGATTTGTTATGCGTTTATTACAAAACAAAGAAGTGCTTCATGGTGCAATACCGTTATGGTTCAGCAAATGCTTAGTGTAAACCCTGGGTGGTTGTGCACAACTTTGGAAAGAACATATAATAGTAGTATTAGATCCTCTGCAGCCTTTCCATCAACAACAATGCAATACTCCAAATTTTCTCCAACAAAAATGGGATTACTTAGGCGCAGAGAGAACTTCAAGACAACCGTGGACAGGAAAAAGTTTGCATTCCCAGCATGCAACACGTTTCACAGGCCAATCCCGCTTCTACAGGACCATGAAGTGATGAGGGCAGGATGAGCTGTAAATACAGCCCTGCCTGTACTGGGTGGCGGTTTTCAACTGGGACCAATGGGGCAGAAAGCAGTTCCAGTAAGCTTGGGCTAAGAGAGGCTGCCAGAATATTATTTAAGATACATAGTATTGCATGGCACCAATTAAATTCAATATAACCATCTAATGTATATGCAATCCCCCATGGACTCTTGTGCTTTTTTCAACCTTTGTAAGATACCCATATATATTTATCTTTTGCTCATTGGTCCCGTTACAGTGATTATTACGATGGTGGCTCTTATTAACCCCTTAAGGACCAGACATTTTACACCTTAGGACCAGAGCGTTTTTTGCACATCTGACCACTGTCACTTTAAACATTAATAACTCTGGAATGCTTTTAGTTATCATTCTGATTCCGAGACTGTTTTTTCGTGACATATTCTACTTTAACATGGTGGTAAAATCCCAAAATTTGATGAAAAATGTGAAAATTTAGCATTTTTCTAACTTTGAAGCTCTCTGCTTGTAAGGAAAATGGATATTCCAAAAAAAAAAAAAAAATTTTTATTCACATTTCCAATATGTCTACTTTATGTTTGAATCATAAAATTGACATGTTTTTACTTTTGGAAGACATCAGAGGGCTTCAAAGTTCAGCAGCAATTTTCCAATTTTTCACAACATTTTCAAACTCACTATTTTTCAAGGACCAGTTCAGGTTTGAAGTGGATTTGAAGGGTCTTCATATTAGAAATACCCCACAAATGACCCCATTATAAAAACTGCACCCCCCAAAGTATTCAAAATGACATTTAGTAAGTGTTTTAACCCTTTAGGTGTTTCACAGGAATAGCAGCAAAGTGAAGGAGAAAATTCACAATCTTCATTTTTTACACTTGCATGTTCTTGTAAACCTAATTTGAACCTAATTGAATTTTTACAAGGGGTAAAAGGAGAAAATGTATACTTATATTTGTAGCCCAATTTCCCTCGAGTAAGGACATACCTCATATGTCTATGCAAATTGTTCGGCGGGCGCAGTAGAGGGCTCAGAAGCGAAGGAGCGACAAGGGGATTTTGGAGAGTACGTTTTTCAGAAATGGTTTTTGGGGGGCATGTTGCATTTAGGAAGCCACTAGACCCCTAGGAAACTAGACCCCTTGAGGAACGCAACAAGGAATTAAGTGAGCCTTAATACCCCACAGGTGTTTCACGACTTTTGCATATGTAAAAAAAAAAAAAAATTTTTCACAAAAATGTGTTTCCCCCCAAATTTCACATTTTTGCAAGGGTTAATAGCAGAAAATACCCCCCAAAATTTGTAACCCCATCTCTTCTGAGTATGGAGGTACCCCATAAGTTGGCCTGAAGTGCACTACGGGCAAACTACAATGCTCAGAAGAGGAGCACTTTACATCCACATATGGGGTATGTTCTTACTCAGAAGAAATGGGGTTACAAATTTTGGGGGGCCTTTTTCCTATTTTCCCTTGTGAAAATGAAAAATTTAGGGGGACACCAGCATTTTAGTGAAATTTTTTTTTTTTTTTCATTTTCCCATCCAACTTTAATGAAAATTCGTCAAACACCTGTGGGGTGTTAAGGCTCACTATACCCCTTGTTACGTTCCGTGAGGGGTGTCGTTTCCAAAATGGGGTCACATGTGGGTATTTATTTTTTTGAGTTTATGTCAGAACCGCTGTAAAATCAGCCACCCCTGTGCAAATCACCAATTTAGGCCTCAAATGTACATGGTGCGCTCTCACTCCTGAGCCTTGTTGTGCGTCCGCAGAACATTTTACGCCCACATATGGGGTATTTCTGTACTCAGGAGAAATTGCGTTACAAATTTTGGGGGTCTTTTTTTCCTTTTACCTCTCGTGAAAATAAAAAGTAAAAATTTTTTTTTACACTAACAGGCTGGTGTAGACCCCAACTTTTCTTTTTCATAAGGGGTAAAAGGAAAAAAAGCCCCCACAATTAGTAGTGCAATTTCTCCTGAGTACAGAAATACCCCATATGTGGCACTAAACTGTTTCCTTGAAATACGACAGGGCTCTGAAGTGAGAGAGCTCCATGCGCATTTGAGGACTAAATTAGGGATTGCACAGGGGTGGACATAGGGGTATTCTACGCCAGTGATTCCCAAACAGGGTGCCTCCAGCTGCTGCTAAACTCCCAGCATGCCTGGACTGTCAGTGGCTTTCCGAAAATGCTGTGAGTTGTTGTTTTGCAACAGCTGGAGGCTCTGTTTTGGAAACACTGCCGTACAATACGTTTTTTATTTTTATTGGGGGGACAGTGTAAGGGGGTGTATATGTAGTGTTTTACCCTTTATTATGTGTTAGTGTAGTTTAGTGTAGTGTTTTTAGTAGAGGTGCACCGAAATGGAAATTTCAGAAACGAAACCGAAATAAAAAAAAATGTCCGGCCGATACCGAAAATGACTTCTCCCCGTCTTCTGGTAAAATGCAGCGCTCCGCTCATTAGATTCCCCCACAATAGTAGGCAGCTCCCCCCAACAATATTAGGCAGCTCCCCCCACATTTGTAGGCAGCTCCCCCCCCCCCCACATTAGGTCAGCAGTTCCCCCACAATAGTAGGCAGCTTCCCCCCACCCGTCCTTCTTGGTCGCGAAAAAGAATCCAGCTCCTGCTGGAGAAGAAGATTTCCGAATAAAACCTCTTTTGAGGTTTTCCTGGATGTACTCTGTCATGGCTTGTGTTTCCGGGGCAGAAAGTGGGTAAATCCTACCACGAGGCGGTGTGGTACCAGGGAGCAAGTCGATAGGGCAGTCATAGGGTCTATGTGGAGGTAAGACCTCTGCTTGCTTTTTACAAAAAAACATCTGAATAGACCTGGTAGGCCTTAGGAAGACCTGGCAATGGAGTAGCCAGGGAGACTTGGCAGGAAGAAACTGGGTGGAAACATCGCTTGTGGCACGAGGACTCTCAATGTCCCCGGTGGCCCAGTCGAGGCTAGGCGAGTGACGTTGGAGCCAGGGCAAGCCCAGAAGAATTTCTGAAGTACAGTTGGGTAGCACAAGAAATTCAATATGTTCATGATGGTGAAGTCCAACACTCATGAGCAGAGGTTGAGTGCGGTAATGCACGGTACAGACCAGCCTTTCTCCATTGACGGATGAGATGAAGAGAGGTTTGGCAAGACGGGTAACTGGAATATTGAATCTATTGATTAGGGAGGCTTCACTGAAACTTCCTGCTGAACCAGAGTCCAAGAAGGCCACAGCGGTGAAGGAAGTAGTATTAGCGGGTATAGCAATCTGCACAGGTATAGTCAATCGTGGAGAGGAAGAATTCACACCTAGTAACGCCTCTCCCGCGTTAACTAGGTGTGTGCATGCATTTCCCTGACGCGGAGGACGAATAGGACAATCCTTTAGGATATGTTCGGTACTGGCACAGTACAGGCACAAATTTCCATTTCTGCGGCGAGTCCTCTCTTCTTGAGTCAGGCGAGACCGATCCACTTGCATAGCCTCCTCGGCGGAAGGCACAGGAATAGGTTGCAGTGGACTCTGTAAGAGAGGTATCAAGCGAGGAAATCGCCTGGTGCGAACAAGATCCTTCTCTTGGCGGGGCTCCTGGCATCTTTCAGTGAAACGCATATCTATGCGGGTGGCCAACTGGATAAGTTCAGACAGGTTTGCAGGAATTTCTCGTGCGGCCAGAACATCTTTGATGTGACTGGATAAGCCTTTCTTGAAGGTCGCGCAGAGGGCCTCATTATTCCAGGATAGCGCAGAGGCGAGGGTGCAGAACTGGATGGCGTATTCGCCCACTGAAGAACTTGGACAAGATTCAGTAAAGCAGTCTTGGACAAGATTCAGTAAAGCAGTCTCGGCTGAGGAAGCCCGGGCTGGCTCCTCAAAGACACTACGTACTTCTGAGAAGAAGGACTGGATAGTAGTAGTGGCAGGATCGTTGCGGTCCCACGAACCGCAGGCTGACCACGAACGCCACCTTAGACCATTCTGTAGGGAATTGGTCTGACATCATCTCCAGGTGTAGGGAACACTGGGATAGGAACCCATGGCATAGTTTAGAGTCCCCATCAAACTTGTCAGGTAGGGACAGGCGGAGACTGGGAGCGGCCACTCGCTGCGGAGGTGATGCAGGAGATGGTTGTTGTTGTTGAGGCAAAAGCTGTTGCAGCATAGCAGTCAACTGAGTCAGCTGTTGTCCTTGTAGCGCGATCTGCTGAGATTGCTGGGCGACCTCGGAGGTTAGGTCAGCGACACTGGGCAGCGGGACTGCAGCGGGATCCATGGCCGGATCTACTGTCAGGAGCAGGACTGGTGTACTGGGAGGACACGGGAATGGATCCTCTGTGTCAGTGAGGTGATGGCGTGGGCCGTACCAGGGGAACGGAATCTTAACGGGTTTCTGGTTTTCACCAGAGCCCGCCGCAAAGCGGGATGGACTTGCTGCGGCAGGTAACCCCCAGGTCGTTCCACCCGATAGCGACTCAACCTCACTGACAACTGAGACAGGCGCGGTACACAAGGAGTAGGCAAGGCAAGGTCAGATGTAGCAGAAGTTTAAGGCAGGCGGCAAAGTTCGTAGTCAGGGGCAACGGCAAGGGGACTGGAAACACAGGCTTGGAAACACACAAATGCTTTCTCAGGGCACAAGGCAACAAGATCTGGCAGGGACAGGAAGGGGAAGTGGGTTAATATAGTGTAGGGAGGTGATTGCACTGATTGGGCCAGGCACCAATTAGTGCTCTTGAAAAAAACGTGAAGTATATTGGATTTTTAAGCTGAGCACGATCTCCCCTCGGGGCCTCAATGAAATCACAGAGACCATTATTTAAACCCCATCCCCCTATTTCATTAGTTTTATCAATAAAAAAATGTTGTTGCCGAATTATACTATTATTATTAGTAGTAGTATTGTTTTTATGTCACTGCCTATTTTTTTTTTTACCATATAGGCTGGTTTTTACTGGATCCATACCATTGTCTCAAATATATTCCTCATTACACATATTTTCACCCTTGCCTTTTTATATAATATAGGCTACCTTTATTTATCCATACTCTTATTTTATTTCAAATTTTTTATATATATATTTTTTTTACTTTTCATATAATTTTTTTTTATATCAATCTCAGTGTATTAATCACTATATTATGCAACAAAAAGTAAAGGCTCACTTTGCAATAAGATCCCCTTGGGATGTAATACTTTGCGGACATATGCACCAAGTCACCGGCCCAAAAAAGCGGGCCCGTAACTATGAGTCCCCAATGAACTTAATAATACACTCAGTCAAATAGATTTTGAACATTTCAACAAAAAATTCAATCTAACCTACTAACGGCCCAATGCAGAAAAACAAGCTACAAGATATGGGTCCCCGGCGCTGTAACGATCTCTAACATACAGGTCCGATACATCTACAAATTATCAAGCAAGTTTTGCCTACTCCATACTTCCCCGCAATAAAGATCACCATATGAACGCGACCACACATATCACCGTTCACCTCAATACTCGCTCCGCAGCAGGATCGGCACCTAAGAACAACTTAGCACATGTCAACTCAGTGCATGTCACAGTAGTGACAGTAACCCAAGTGGGTTTGAACTTTTCACATCCCGCAACTGTACAGATAATAAACAAAAAACTATGCTCCGAAGATTACAACCCCACCAGTACAAAAGAATTCAATAATATTGAATTCAGGAGTGGGCCGATTACGAAGGAGCTCCAGCGCTGCAGAATGTAGTAGAGGGCAGGGAACCGAATAGCCCCAGCGCTGTACCACTAATATCATCATGCTCCATTCCAACTTTAAACTCTGTGGAACCAGTAATATCAGAAGATTTAATATACATTTGTATCACATTCTCAATGCATCAACTAACACCTGCGCTACATTGTATTAAGTAACTCCCACGCTACATTGCTGTCACTACACTAGGACAGTAATGTACTGCAGCGCTTGCTGAAATATACTCTAATCCAGTCTCGCAGGTTCGGCGTAGTGTTGCTCGCGAATATTCGCAATGCGAATTTTATTCGCGAATATCGCATATTTGCATATTCGCGAATATAGCACTATATATTCGTAATTACGAAGTCTTTTTTTTTTTCCACAGTACACATCACAGTGATCATCCCTCTCTGCTTCCAGCTTGTGTGGTGTAAAGAAGGCTGTAATACTACTGTGTGTGACCAGTGTGCGACTTTTCGCATATGCGAAAATATACATATGCTAATTGTCGCATATGCGAATTTTCGGTTATGTTAATTTCTGTATATGTTAATTTTCGCATATGTAACTTTTCGCATACGCGAATTTTCACATATGCGAAAATAAATCGAGAATATTACGAATATGCGAATATTCGCGAATATATGACGAATATTCGCGAATTCGAATATGGCCTATGCCGCTCAACACTAGTTCGGCGGAGGTCAAGACACACACCTGACTCATATGATTCGTGATGACACTCCCCGCTTGTCCATCATTGGCTGCAGGTGATCATGTCCCACCTAACTGATCTCAGAGTACTGTTTTACCCTACTGTAAAGGAAGCCTCCTATCCTTTGTGGCTCTGGTCCTACGCGATCACCTGCATGCGTCCCATGCTGGAAAGCACCACTTCTGGTGCGGCCTCCCATGACACACTTCCGGTCCCGCGGCGTCTTAAACAGGCTCAGCCAGACGGTCCCTCTGAAAAGCGGACAGCTTGGACGCACAGACGCTGTGGGAACAGGTAGTCACACTGAACCATCACTGCCTTCACTCAATACCTGGCTAACTGTGTCTAGTTCATAGTTAACCCTATCCTTACACTGAATCACCACTGCCTGTATTCAATATTTGTTTATCTGTGCCTATAATCTTTTTTAACCCTATCCCTACCTAGCTACCCCTATCATATTTTATATATTCCAATTAAGAAGGGTTCGTGAATGCGCATATGAAACTGGTGGGGTTCAGTACCTCCAACAAGGTTAAGAACCACTGCTCTAATCATTGCTTAAAATACCGGCTCACAAGCTAGAGCCCCAGCGCTGTACCACTAATATCATCACGCTCCATTCCAACTTTAACCCGATAATGACCACGGACGAGTATAGACGTCCAGGTTGGCGGCCGTTCCCACACCTGGACGTCTATACTCGTCCGTTATTCTCGTGGGTGCTGCCCAGTGCACCCACGAGATCGCGGCAGGGACTCGGCTGTATCACACAGCCGGGACCCTGCTGCACTGCCAGGACCGAAGTAAACTTCGGTCCCGGCAGTTTTAACCCTTACAGCCGCGGTCGGAAGTGACCGCGGGCTGTAAGTGTTATGACAGAGGGAGGGAGCTCCCTCTGTCTCCTCTGCAGCACCCCGTATCGCGATCGCGGGGTGCTGTGTGTGGCCACGGCTAGCCGGAACCTGCCGCACTGCCGGGAGTGAAGTTCACTTCACTCCCAACAGTTTAACCCTTACAGCCGCGGTCAGAAGTGACCGCGCGCTGTAAGGAGTTCTGACAGAGGGAGGGGGCTCCCTCTGTCTCTCCTGCAGCACCCCGGGGGAATCGCGGGGTGCTGCTGCATACCTGGGCAGCCGGGGGTCCTACAAAGACCCCCAGGTCTGCCCTGGGCATTGCCTGAAAGGACGTGCCAGAGGCACGTCCTAATATGCTGCCTGCTAGTGAAAACTGGCAGGCAGCATATAACTACAATGCTTTGGAATACTATGTATTCCAAAGCATTTAAAAGTGTAAAAATAAATAAATAAATAAAATAAAAGTGTAAAAATAAATAAAAATGTAATAAAAGTGTAAAAAAATTTTTTTTTAAATACATTTATTAAATGAATCTAATAAAAAAAAATGCATAATGTGTAGAATCGCATTGGTGGACATCCGCAGTACGTAATATGCTGCGGATGTCCACCATGTGATCCTACACATTATGCAGCAGTCACGGTAATGAGCTCCCTGCTGCGGCTGGGTAGCATTGTGTGTCCACTCATAGCGGCGGATTTCCCGCCCGCAGTCATGAGTGGACACCCAGGTGCTTATTCCCACAACATGGCGGATATATCCATCAGGTGCCTTAACTGTCACAGACAGACGCGTTATACTGCCAGCCGACCAAGGACTAATCAGAGAGGTCCCTGGTGCAGCCAATAACTTGTAGGAGTGCAGTATATAAATGGGGTCACTTGTGGGGATGGGGGTACTGTTCTGCCCTGAAAGCCAAATGGCGCTCCTCTCCTTCTGAGTCCTACCACGCGGCCAAGGAACCATATATGGCCAAAGCGGGGGTATTTCCGAACATGGGACAAGCAGCTAAATAAAATATAGGGTGCATTTCTTTCAATATCAGAACTGATGTACAAAAAATATGCCCCCCAAATGATGCATTTGTGAAAAATAGCAAATTTCGAATTTTTAACACTGACTTTGTAATAATTCCTGCCAAAAAACTATGGTGTTAAAATTCTCACTGTACCCCCTAGCGAATACCTTGAGGGGTCTAGTTTTTAAAATGGGGTCATTTGGGGGGGGTGTTCCTATGTTCTACTACCTTTTAATTTCTGCAAACCTTGCATAGCACATAAAAAAAGATGTACTTTTCAAATTTTCTAAATTTCAAAATTTCAAGTTAAATTGTTAGGCTTCTAACTAATTTAAAATGTTAATTAAAAACAAAAAAATTACGTCAAAATAAAGTAGACATCTGAAAGTATAAGTTTCATAAACTATTTGGTCAGTATGTATAAATATATGCAACCTATTAGTGTTAAAATAGCAAAAAATCGTAATTTTTTGTAAAAATGTCATGATTTTTTACATTGTAAAAAAAAACTACAAATGATATCGGCTTACTTTTACTATGTACATGAAGGACAACTTGTGACAAAAAAACAATGTCAGAATTATCGTGATTGGCAAAACATTACCAGAGTTATTCTCTAATAAAGACAGACATCCCCGATTTGAAAAAACAGGCCTGGTCTTTCAGGGGCGTACAGGTTTATTTGTATTGGTCCTTAACCCCTTCAGGATGGAGCCCATTTTGGCCTTAAGGACCGGAGCGTTTTTTGCACATCTGACCACTGTCACTTTAAACATTAATAACTCTGGAATGCTTTTAGTTATCAATCTGATTCCGAGATTGTTTTTTCGTGACATATTCTACTTTAACATAGTGGTAAAGTTTTGTCGATACTTGCATCCTTTCTTGGTGAAAAATCCGTAAATTTGATGAAAAATTTGAAAATTTAGCATTTTTCTAACTTTGAAGCTTTCTGCTTGTAAGGAAAATGGATATTACGAATACATTTTTTTTTGGTTCACATATACAATATGTCTACTTTATGTTTGCATCATAAAATTGACGTGTTTTTACTTTTGGAAGACACCAGAGGGCTTCAACGGTCAGCAGCAATTTTCCGATTTTTCACAAAATTTTCAAACTCAGTATTTTTCAGGGACCAGTTCAGGTTTGAAGTGGATTTGAAGGGTCTTCATATTAGAAATACCCCATAAATGACCCCATTATAAAAACTACACCCCCCAAAGTATTCAAAATGACATTCAGTCAGCGTTTTAACCCTTTAGGTGTTTCACACAAATAGCAGCAAAGTGAAGGAGAAAATTCACAATCTTCATTTTTTACACTCACATGTTCTTGTAGACCCAATTTTTGAATTTTTACAAGGGGTAAAAGGACAAAATTTTTACTTGTATTTGTAGCCCAATTTCTCTCGAGTAAGCACATACCTCATATGTCTATGTAAAGTGTTCGGCGGGCGCAGTAGAGGGCTCAGAAGGGAAGGAGCGACAAGGGGATTTTGGAGAGTACGTTTTTCTGAAATGGTTTTTGGGGGGCATGTTACCTTTAGGAAGCCCTTATGGTGCCAGAACAGCAAAAAAAAAACACATGGCATACCATTTTGGAAACTAGACCCCTCGGGGAATGTAACATGGGATAAAGTGAACCTTAATACCCCACAGGTGTTTCACGACTTTTGCAAATGTAAAAAAAAAAAAAAAATTTTACCTAAAATGCTTGTTTTCCCAAAAATTTTTTATTTTTAAAAAGGGTAATAGCAGAAAATACCCCTAAAAATTTGAAGCCCAATTTCTCCCGATTCAGAAAACACCCCATATGGGGGTGAAAAGTGCTCTGCTGGCGCACTACAGGTCTCAGAAGAGAAGGAGTCACATTTGGCTTTTTGAACGCAAATTTTGCTCTGGGGGCATGCCGCATTTAGGAAGCCCCTATGGTGCCAGGATAGCAAAAAAAAACCACATGGCATACCATTTTGGAAACTAGACCCCTCGGGGAACGTAACAAGGGGTTAAGTGAACCTTTATACCCCACAGGTGTTTCACGACTTTTGCATATGTAAAAATATATATATTTTTTTTTACCTAAAATGCTTGTTTTCCCAAAAATTTTACATTTTTAAAAAGGGTAAAAGCAGAAAATACCCCCCAAAATTTGTAACACAATTTCTTCCGAGTACGGCGATACCCCATATGTGACCCTAAACTGTTGCCTTGAAATACGACAGGGCTCCAAAGTGAGAGCGCCATGCGCATTTGAGGCCTAAATTAGGGATTGCATAGGGGTGGACATAGGGGTATTCTACACCAGTGATTCCCAAACAGGGTGCCTCCAGCTGTTGCAAAACTCCCAGCATGCCTGGACAGTCAACGGCTGTCCGGCAATACTGGGAGTTGTTTTGCAACAGCTGGAGGCTCCGTTCTGGAAACAGTGGCGTACCAGACGTTTTTCATTTTTATTGGGGAGGGGAGGGGGGCTGTGTAGGGGTATGTGTATATGTAGTGTTTTTTACTTTTTATTTTATTTTTTGTTAGTGTAGTGTAGTGTTTTTAGGGTACAGTCGCACGGGCGGGGGTTCACAGTAGTTTCTCGCTGGCAATTTGAGCTGCAGCAGAAAGTTTGCGGCAGCTCAAATTTGCAGCCAGATACTTACTGTAATCCTCCGCCCATGTGAGTGTACCCTGTACGTTCACATTGGGGGGGGGGGGGGGGGGACATCCAGCTGTTGCATAACTACAACTCCCAGCATGCCCGTTGGCTGTCGGTGACTGCTGAGAGTTGCAGTTTTGCAACAACTGTAGGCACACTGGTTATGTATCACTGAGTTTGTGACCTAACTCAGTGTTTCACAACCAGTGTGCCTCCAGCTGTTGCAAAACTACAACTCCCAGCATGTACGGTGCATGGTGTACGTTGACTGCTGAGAGTTGTAGTTTGCAACAGCTGGAGGCACACCGGTCGTGAAACACTGAGTTAGGTAAAAAAAAACTCTGAGTTTCACAACCAGTGTGCCTTCAGCTGTTGCAAAACTACAACTCTTAGCAGTCACCGACAGCCAACGGGCATGCTGGGAGTTGTAGTTATGCAACCAGCAGATGCACCACTACAACTCCCAGCATGCACTTTAGCTGTTTGTGCAAGCTGGGAGTTGTAGTTACACAACAGCTGAAGGTACACTTTTCCATAGAAAGAATGTGCCTCCAGCTGTTGCAAAACCATAAGTCCCAGCATGCCCATAAGGGAATGCTGGGAGTTGTGGTGGTCTGCCTCCTGCTGTTGCATAACTACAGCTCCCAGCATGCCCTTTTTGCATGCTGGGAGCTGTTGCTAAGCAACAGCAGGAGGCTGTCACTCACCTCCAACGATCCTCGCCGCACAGGTCAGTCCCTCGTCGTCTCCGCCGCCGCAGCTGCTCCTGGGGCCCCGATCCCAACAGGGGCGCCGGGGATCGGGGTCCCCAGCACCGGGGGTCGTCTTCCCGCACCCGCTCACATCCTCCAGAAGAGGGGCGGAGCGGGTGCGGGAGTGACACCCGCAGCAGGCGCCCTGATTGGTCGGCCGGTAATCCGGCCGACGAATCAGGGCGATCGTGAGGTGGCACCAGTGCCACCTCACTCCTGCAGGCTCTGGCTGTTCGGGGCCGTCAGAGACGGCCCCGAACAGCCAGTAATTCCGGGTCACCGGGTCACCGGAGACCCGATTAACCCGGAATCGCCGCAGATCGATGGACTGAATTGTCCAGCGATCTGCGGCGATCGCCGACATGGGGGGACATAATGACCCCCCTGGGCGATATGCCGGGATGCCTGCTGAACGATTTCAGCAGGCATCCGGCTCCGGTCCCCAACCGGCTAGCGGTGGGGGCCGGAATTCCGACGGGCGTATGGATACGCCCTCGGTCCTTAAGGACTCGGGATTCAGGGCGTATCCATACGCCCTATGTCCTGAAGAGGTTAAGGGGTTAAACTCTGTGGAACCAATAATATCAGAAGATTTTACATACATTTGTATCACATTCTGTATGCATCAACTAACTCCCACGCTACATTGCTGTCACTACGCTAGGACAGTAATGTACTGCTGCGCTTGCTGAAATATACTCTAATCATTGCTTAAAATACTGGCTCACAAGCTAATGTTTTTCATACAGACTTTTGTTCTTCATGTACATATATTAAAATATTTTTTTCTGTACTCTCCCCCTTGACCTTGTGACCCGGCGGCAGTTTCATTACTTGTACATTTAAAAACTGGCACGTTTTCTCTGTAACTTACACTGCCTGACGAAGAATCAGGCCCTCCGGTGAAAACCTTTTTTCTTTTAAATCAACTGGTGCCAGAAAGTTAAACATATTTGTAAATTACTTCTATTAAAAAATCTTAATCCTTTCAGTACTTATTAGCTGCTGAATGCTACAGAGGAATTTATTTTCTTTTTGGAACACTGATGGCATCACGACCACAGTGCTCTCTGCTGACATCTCTGTCCATTTTAGCAACCGTGCATAGCAGATGTATGCTAAGGGCCGCATGGTGGCTCAGTGGTTAGCACTGCTGCCTTGCAGTGCTGGGGCCTTGGGTCCAAATCCCACTAAGGACAACAATAAATATAGAGTTGTTATTATTATTATTATAATGATGTCAGCAAAGAGCACTGTGCTCGTGATGTCATCAGAGAGAATTCCAAAAAGAAAATAATTTCCTCTGTAGTATTCAGCAGCTAATAAGTACAGGAAGGATTAAGATTTTTTAATAGAAGTAATTTACAAATCTGTTTAACTTTCTGGCACCAGTTGATTTAAAAGAAAAAAGGTTTTCACCGGAGCACCCCTTTAGTAAAAGTTGCCATTTTAATATATCCTGGCAATTTTCATCTTTAAAGGAAGGCGCCATCCGGATAGTCCTACTTTTTACTTTTTATCTTATATTAAGATGCACTTGGCAGCACTGTACATTTATGGCACATGTCCTTAAGGGGTTAAAGCGTTACTGTCATTAGTAAGAAAAAAAATGCTTAAATCAGTGTAGTAATGTGCCCTAACACCTGTATGCATAATAACATGCATGTCTGCACAAACATTTTTCCACTTTTACACTGTACAGGTTTCTGTCTAAATGCATGCTCTATAAAACTATAATGCAGCCATGCATGCTCTATATAATGGTTAGGACCTTGTCACTGTGCATTTGAATGCTTCTCCTGAAGAGGCTGCAAGCTGTTTGCATCTTGTATGGATCTCACAGGTGTTCTCCTCACACAGTTAAAAGCTGCACTGATACACTGCACAGATACACTGCACAGAGTGAGCAGAGGAGAGAGAAAACCACACCCCCAATCCCCCTACCTTCAGAATTTCGGTCCCTTTCTCCGTTGTCAGGACCAAAGAGCCCTAACTACCAGGGTTTCTTATCAACATTTCAAAAGACAGAGACCCCTAGTGGCCATGTTTTTAAACATTTATTTAATATCTTTAGCAATAAAATGTTTAATGAAGTATATCAGGAAAATGTTTAGTTTGTAATGAAGTATTAAATGGAAAAAAGTTGTTTCTAACTACAGTAACCCTTTAAAGAAGTTGTTCCATATATAAAAATAAAAAAAAGGTCTATACTAATGCGTTATGTGAAATGTAACATATTTAAGTGTACCAGGATTACAATATTGTTTGAGAGATATAAGATTACTTATCCTCCATGTAGGAACTAATCCTCACTGTTGCCATTGCTTACGACCCACTATGGCGGGGTAACACATGCTCAGTTCAGCTGCTGTCTCCTGAAGGTAATGACAGTTTATCTCCACTGTTCTTATAAGCAAGGAGGATTCTGGGAAAGTGTGTGCTCTGTTGCCAGGCAACAGTAGGGTTAGAGCAGTGGTGTCCAAACTGTGGATCTCTAGATGTTGCAAAACTACAACTCCCATCATGCCTGGACATGCCCGAACAACTATTGGCTGCAGCTATCGGTTGTCTGGGCATGCTGGGTGTTGACATCTGGAGGCCGCAGTTTGGACACCAATGGGTTAAAACTCAGAGAGGACACTCGGTGATCAGATCCAGGGATATAAGTTATTTTACTTAACCCCTTAAGGACTGAGCCCTTTTTCACCTTAAGGACTCGGCCATTTTTTGCACATCTGACCACTGTCACTTTAAACATTAATAACTTTGGAATGCTTTTAGTTATCATTCTTTTTTTTAAACTGTTTTTATTGCAATGTAAGTGCTCAACACATTAAATACAGATGGAGAGTATCAAAAGCTGGCGGTGAGAAATACAGGTATCATCCGACACCGTGCCGGAAAAAGGATAATCATTCATCAGCATGATACGAGCAGATACATCAGCAATGAATCAACTGAAACACAGAAAACATTGAAACCAACCACCGTTTGGTGGGAACGCAAGAACTATGGAAAGGGAAACAAAGACAAACACACAGACGAGACACTACAAACGCAAAAACACCACACAAATCCGTCCAGGTCAGGGAGGAAGGGGGAAGAGGAAGAGGGAGATGAGAAAGAGAGAGAAAAAAAAAAAAAGGGGGAGGGAAGGGGGGAGGGAAAAAAGAGAAAATAAGGGGGAAAGGAAGAGAGAGAGGGAAAAGGAGGAAGGGAAACAAAGAAGGGGGGAATTATCAGCTTAGGTCAGACGAGAAAAGAGAAATCAAGTAGCCGGGGAAGAAGACTGTGATAGAATGAGGTCTCTTGCTGCCAAGAACCTGGATACCGTGTATTGGGCATGGGGGGAGGCACACCAGGTCACCCATATTTTATAGAACTTGGCAGGGTTCTTACGATGTTTGTAAACCAGATACTCATAGTTCACTGAGGTGTTCACAAGGGCCTTCCAACCAGCAACCGTGGGAGTCCTAGAGTCCATCCAACCCAATGCTATGGCCTTGCGTGCAAGGAAGAGAACCTCCCTGAGGAAGATGATCTCAGCTGGCGACCACAGTTCCTCATCAAAAAGACCCAAAAGACAGTGCCTCGGGAGCATCGGCACTGGTCGTCGAGTTAAGGAATTAAGAAACTGTATCACCTCGGACCAGAATGATGCTATATAATGGCAGGACCACATCATGTGCATAAAGTCAGAGTCAGGATGTCCACAACGGTGGCAAGATGAGTCCGGGCGCCTACCCATTTTAGCCAAGCGTATCGGGGTGAGGTACGACTGGTGGAACATGTACAGCTGAATCAGTCTGTTGTTGATAGAAGGTGAGACGCACAGATGTGAGGAGAGGGCATCATCCCACTCCTCATCAGTCATGTCAGCTACACAGCTCCTCCAGCGCGCCTCAACCGACAACGGCTCCCCCCCCCATCTTAGCATTCAAAAGGGCAGTATATAGAGCCGATATAAGTCCCCGAGGCCCCTGAGTGGTGAACACCCCAATAACCGGGAAGTGAGAGAACGGAGCACTAGACCTAGGGAATTGTACTTGAAAGGCGTGTCTGAGCTGGAGGTATCGGTAAAATGATCGTCTGGGGACAGATTTAACGTCAATAAAGTACTGGAAGTCCCTAAAGGCACCACCATCATAGACATCACCAACGGAGACCACACCATAGGACCTCCAAAAGTGCGGATCCAGTTGGTCAGAGAAGTGCGGCAACGTAGGATCATGCCACAGTTGTCTATCCAACAGGTTGTCCGTAAAGACAAATAAACGTTTAGCATAGGTCCAGAGTTTCAAGGCCAGTCTATGCAGAGGAAGCCAAGGGCCCCCCAGGCCAACCCTACCCTCCAAGACGGGCCACAGGTGAGAGAGGTGTAGACTGTGGGCAAGGTGATGTTCACTATTGGGGAGGGGCTGCAAGGAGACCCAGTGTCTAAGATACCTGAGCTGGCCAGCCATGTAGTATAACTGTAGATCGGTGACATACCTCCCTGAGTTCTAGGTCGTTGCAATGTGGTCAGTTTTAGCTTGGATCTATTACAGCCCCAAATAAACGGGGGAAAGAGAGAATGCAGCTGCTTAAAAAAGGAGACTGGTACTATGGCTGAAGCATGCTCTAACAGATAAAGACACTTGGGGAGGACCACCATTTTGATGAGATTAATGCGGCCCGCAACAGAAAGGGGCAGGGCGGCCCAGGTCCGGAATTTGGCACGGACATAGGATAGAAGAGGTAGAATGTTCGTCTGGTGATCCTCCCCAAACCGCCTGTTGATAATGATGCCTAAATATTTGAACTGATCTACAACCCGTAGGCCATGTAAACAATTCCCTACCGGAGAATCTCTGATGGGCATATACACCGACTTGCTCCAATTGATCCTAAGACCCGAGTAAACCCCAAAGTTGTCAATGAGACCAATCCCCAAAGCCAAAGTACACACAGGATCAGACATGAATAAGATCATGTCGTCAGCATACAGGCCTACCCTATCCTCCCTCGAGCCAATGCTTATACCAGCGTATCCCGGATGCTGACGGATCCGGAGGGCTTTAGTTATCATTCTGATTCCGAGATTGTTTTTTCATGACATATTCTACTTTAACATAGTGGTAAAATTTGGTGGTAACTTGCATCCTTTCTTGGTGAAAAATCCCAAAATTTGATGAAAAATTTGAATATTTTGCATTTTTCTAACTTTGAAGCTCTCTGCTTGTAAGGAAAATGGATATTCCAAATAATTATTTTTTATTCACATATACAATATGTCTACTTTATGTTTGCATCATAAAATTGACGAGTTTTTACTTTTGGAAGACACCAGAGGGCTTCAAAGTTCAACAGCAATTTTCCAATTTTTCACAAAATTTTGAAACTCACTTTTTTTCAGGGACCAGTTCAGGTTTGAAGTGGATTTGAAGGGTCTTCATATTAGAAATACCCCATAAAAGACCCCATTATAAAAACTGCACCCCCCAAAGTATTCAAAATGACATTCAGTCAGCGTTTTAACCCTTTAGGTGCTTCACAGGAATAGCAGCGAAGTGAAGCAGAAAATTCACAATCTTCATTTTTTACACTCGCATGTTTTTGTAGACCCAATTTTTGAATTTTTGCAAGGGGTAAAAAGGAGAAAATTTTTACTTGTACTTGAAACCCAATTTTTCTCGAGTAAGCACATACCTCATATGTCTATGTTAATTGTTCGGCGGGCGCAGTAGAGGGCTCCGAAGGGAAGGAGCGACAAATGGTTTTTGGGGGGCATGTCAACTTTAGGAAGCCCCTATGGTGCCAGAACAGCAAAAAAAAACACATTGCACACCATTTTGGAAACTAGACCCCTCGGGGAACATAACAAGGGGTAAAGTAAACCTTAATACCCCACAGGTGATTCACGACTTTTGCATATGTAAAAAAAAAAAAAAATGTTTCCCTAAAATGCTTGGTTTCCCAAAAGTTTTACATTTTTAAAAAGGGTAATAGCAGAATATACCCCCCCAAAATTTGAAGACCAATTTCTCCCGATTCTGAAAACACCCCATATGGGGGTGAAAAGTGCTCTGCTGGCGCACTACAGGTCTCAGAAGAGAAGGAGTCACATTTGGCTTTTTTGAAGGAAATTTTGCTCTGGGGGCATGCCACATTTAGGAAGCCCCTATGGTGCCAGGACAGCAAAAAAAAACCCACATGGCATACCATTTTGGAAACTATACCCCTTGGGGAACGTAACAAGGGGTAAAGTGAACCTTAATACCCCACAGGGGTTTCACAACTTTTGCATATGTAGAAAAAAAAAATGTACCTAAAATGCTTGGTTTCCCCAAAAATTTACATTTTTACAAAGGGTTAAAGCAGAAAATACCCCCCAAAATTTGAAGCCCAATTTCTCCCGATTTAGAAAACACCCCATATGGGGGTGAAAAGTGCTCTGCTGGCGCACTACAGGTCTCAGAAGAGAAGGAGTCAGATTTGGCTTTTTGAAAGCAAATTTTGCTCTGGGGGCATGCCGCATTTAGGAAGCCCCTATGGTGCCAGAACAGCAAAAAAAAACACATGGCATACTATTTTGGAAACTAGACCCCTCGGGGAACGTAACAAGGGGTTAAGTGAACCTTAATACCCCACAGGTGTTTCACGACTTTTGCATATGTAAAAAAAAATTTTTTTTTTACCTAAAATGCCTCTTTTCCCAAAAATTTTACATTTTTAAAAAGGGTAAAAGCAGAAAATACCCCCCAAAATTTGTAACATAATTTCTCCCGAGTACGGCGATACCCCATATGTGGCCTTAAACTGTTGCCTTGAAATACGACAGGGCTCCAAAGTGAGAGCGCCATGCGCATTTGAGGCCTAAATTAGGGACTTGCATAGGGGTGGACATGGGGGTATTCTACACCAGTGATTCCCAAACAGGGGGCCTCCAGCTGTTGTAAAACTCCCAGCATGCCTGGACAGCCAGTGGCTGTCTGGTAATACTGGGAGTAGTTGTTTTGCAACAGCTGGAGGCTCCGTTTTGGAAACCGTGGCGTACCAGACGTTTTTCATTTTTATTGGGAGGGGGGCTGTGTAGGGGTATGTGTATATGTAGTGGTTTTTACTTTTTATTTTATTTTGTGTTAGTGTAGTATTTTTAGGGTACAGTCGCACGGACGGGTGTTCACAGTAGTTTGTCGCTGGCAGTTTGAGCCGCAGCTCAAACTTGCAGCCGGATACTTACTGTAAACCTCCGCCCATGTGAGTATACCCTGTACATTAACATTGGGGGGGGGAACATCCAGCTGTTGTAAAACTACAACTCCCAGCATGTACGGTCTATCAGTGCATGCTGGGAGTTGTAGTTTGGAACAGCTGGAGGCACACTGGTTGTGAAACACCGAGTTTGGTAACAAACTCAGTGTTTTCCAACCAGTGTGCCTTCAGCTGTTGCAAAAGCTACAACCCCCAGCATGTACGGACAGCAGTAGGGCATGCTGGGTCTTGTAGTTATGCAACAGCTGGAGGCATACTACTTTGGCTGGGGATGCTGGGGATTGTAGTTATGCAACAGCTGGAGACACACTGGTTTGCTACATAACTCAGTGTCTTCAGCTGTTACAAAACTACAACTCTCAGCAGTCACCGACAGCCAACGGGCATGCTGGGAATTGTAGTTATGCAACCAGCAGATGCACCACTACAACTCCCAGCATGCACTTTAGCTGTTTGTGCAAGCTGGGAGTTGTAGTTACACAACAGCTGCAGGTACACTTTTCCATAGAAAAAATGTGCCTCCAGCTGTTGCAAAACTATAAGTCCCAGCATGCCCATAAGGGCATGCTGGGAGTTGTGGTGGTCTGCCTCCTGCTGTTGCATAACTACAGCTCCCAGCATGCCCTTTTTGCATGCTGGGAGCTGTTGCTAAGCAACAGCAGGAGGCTGTCACTCACCTCCAACAATCCAAGCCGCGCAGGTCAGTCCCTCGTCGCCGCCGCCGCCGCTGCTCCTGGGGCCCCGATCCCAACATTGACGCCGGGGATCGGGGTCCCCAGCTCCCGGGTTGCACGTCCCGCACCCGCTCACGTCCTCCGGAAGAGGGGCGGAGCGGGTTGCGGGAGTGACACCCGCAGCAGGCGCCCTGCTGGCTGTGGCTGTTCGGGGCCATCGGAGACGGCCCCGAACAGCCTGTAATTCCGGGTCACCGGGTCACTGAAGACCTGATTGACCCGGAATCTGCCGCAGATCGCTGGACTGAATTGTCCAGCGATCTGCGGCCATCGCCGACATGGGGGGCATAATGACCCCCCTGGGCGATATGCCCCGATGCTTGCTGAACTATTTCAGCAGGCATCGGGGCATATCGCCCAGGGGGAGGCCGCTAGCTGGAGGCCGGGATTTGACAGGAGGTACTCAAACGTCCTGAGTCCTTAAGGACTCAGAAAAGGGGCCGTTTGAGTACGTCCTGCGTCCTTAAGGGGTTAAAAACAGCACATTTGTACCCCTTTACATATATGTGTGGGGCACACATCTGATTTTACCAAATTTGCTCTATGGGACAATCCTGTTAAAGAAAATTGAATGTATGCATTTCTTTTTATGATTCAGTATTAATAGTCAAACATGAAATCCAGCATTATAATAGTTAAATATACATTATTTCAGCCTAAATTCTTGTTTTAGGTTATAACAGGAGGTCATGTTAAAGGTTAGAAAAATGAAAGAAAAGATCTGATTGGTTGCTATGGGCAACTCAGCAACCTTTCCTCTGCACAGGTTTAGGTAAATCTCGCCCTTTGTGTAATAGAATTGGATAGACAGTATATACTTGGTCATTTGTGAACATCAGCAAAGTAAATAGTTAAATAATTAGATTTAATACAATTTACATTATTATTTTGACACATCATATGTAATAGATCTAGTCATCATTTGTAAGTCTAGAACTCTAGATGAATATTTAGGATTTATTTACCTCTCCTGTGCCATCTTGTCCTCTTCCTCATCTCCTGCTCCTTCTGATAGCGAAGGCCTGAACTGTACTATTGGCTGGTAGAGGTAGCTCCAAACACTTGATGATGTCACATGTGTGATGTCATAAGGGAAGGTTAACAAAGAAAGCCAGTAAGGCCACTGTATGATTTTATGGTGTTATTTGTAATGGGGTCTGTCAGGCTTCCATTGTGATATCTAACAATTCACCAGACAAAATATTAAAGAATGTTGTGCAATATGTAAAGGCGAGGAGGAAGAAAAAAGAGAAAAGAAATTAAAAGCGATGAAATGGGAAGAGTTTAATAGGATCTGTCACATCTCTGACACACAGGGGTTGGGATGCAGCATGAAAAAAATGATAAATACTAATAATATAGCTGCTGCCGCCATGTTGTTACCTAGAGAACTTACGAACCTTAGTTAGGTACTTAGCGTGAGATCCAAGGTGAATCTGCGGAAAAACTTGGCACAGAGAGCTGCCCCTATCAAACTCACAGCAGGAAACATGGGGTAGGCTGTCTGTGCATGCAGGGAGTTTTGTAACTTCTGGACGGCCAGTTTGTAGACCGCTATGCAGTGGTCTCTGTACTGTGACCTTCCATATGGCGTGTCCAGGCCAATCGGGTCTCTGGTGATCCAAAAAGCGTGTTTGGTGCTGTCCTAGAAAGCACCAATCGCCCTTGGCCAGCAGAAGGTGAGGTGGCACAACTACAACTCTCAGCAGGCCCTTTGACTATCCGTGCATGCTGGGAGTTGTAGTAATGCAATGATTAGAGTACATGGATGTGTTTTCAGTAAATTTCCCGCTCAGAGTTTGAGTTGAGGTAAATCTGCCTTGGCTCAAACTTGTAGTGGGAAACTTGTTGTAAACCCGATTGTGTGTATGTACAGTAAAAACACCTACACTACACTACACTACTTTAACACAAACTACAGAGTAAAACATTATATACACACCCTTACACAGTTACCCCCCCCCCCCCAAACCTCTCCAGCCTTGTGCTAACAGCCAATGTGAGGGGGTTTTGAATCATTTTTTTTCATATTTTTGGGGTTATTTTTTATACCCTCTTTTAAAAAAAATAAATATATTAGTTTTTTTTGCGGGTGTGGGAGTTGATGGTTTTATAAATCGTTTGTTTTTTATTTTTTTTTACTTTTGTTTAGACACAATGGGGGGGATTCATCAATCTATATAGAGTCATTTTAAGTGTATTTTCTTGCACAAAATCTTGCGCAATTATATTTTCTGCGTTCTTTTTGTGCCTCTTTTTTGGTGGAACTTTTTCTAAAGATGTCACCCTTCGGGAGTACCGTAGAGCCATTTTTCCTGTAGACATCGATTTACTAACTGCGTTTTTATTTTTTGAGTTGCACAAGTCTAATTTTTTGCGCAAATATACACCACCTCGGAGGACACGTACCAAAGTGTCTATTTTCACACAGTAAGGACTGCAACTCCCATCATGGACAGACTCTGCCATGATGGGAGTTATAGTCCAGGGGATGAGGTGCAGATCGCACCAGGTCATTATCCAGAGACCTGCTGCGATCCACATTTATTAACTGTAAAAGCCGGCGGTACATGCGGCTCCACTGCGCTGCCAAGGGCTCTTGTATACACTGTCATAATTCATAATCCCCGCCGCCAGAACACGGGATTATGAATTATAAGAACTGTACATAGGAGTGTGCCGCAGCGCAGTGTAGATGCATGTACCGGTGGCTTGTATAGTTAATAAATGCGGATCGCAGGAGAGTGAACTGCAGTGATCTGCCCTTGGACTACTACTCCTATCATGGGACAGAGTCTGTCCCATGATGGGAGTAGTTGTAGTACCGCAGCACTGCTGAGAGATGGCACTTGCACATCCATTGGCTGTCTGACTTTTAGTACTACTACTCCCATCATGGACAGACTCTGCCCATAATGGGAGTTATAGTCCAGGGGCTGAGGTGCAGATCGCACCGGGTCATTCTGCAGAGACCTGCTACGATCCGCATTTATTAAGATAACAAGCCGGCGGTACATGCGTCTACAATGCACTGCCTGCAGACTTGTATATACTCTGTCATAGTTCATAATCCCCGCCGCCGGGAGAGGGGAGCTCTGATTGGTCAATAGCTATCCACCAATCAGAGCTCCCGTGTTCCGGCGGAGATTATGAATTATGTCAGTGTATATAGGAGCGCAGTGTAGCTGCATGTACCGCCGGCTTTTTAACTTAAATGTGGATCGCATCAGATCATTCTCTGGAGATCTGTTGCGATCTGCATTTATTAACTAAATTAACGGCCTTACATGCGTCTACATCGCGCTCCCCGACGGCTCTTATATAAAGCTGTCATAATTCATACTCCCCGCCGGGAGACGGGAGCTCTGATTGGTGGATAGCTAATGACCAATCAGAGCTCCCCTCTCCCGGTGGCGGGGATTATGAATTATGACAGCTGTATATACATCGCACTCCCCTCTCACGGTGAGCAGTGCAATGTAGCCGCATGTACCACTGGCTTGTTAACTTAAATGCGGATCGCAGCCGGTCTCTGCAGAATAACCCGGTGAGATCTGCACCTCAGCCCCTGGACTACAACTCCCATCATGGGCAGAGTCTGTCCATGATGGGAGTAGTAGTCCTAAAAGTCCCGCAGCCGGGGGATGTGCAAGTGCCATCCCTCAGCAGCGCTGCGGTACTACAACTACTCCCATCATGGGACAGACTCTGTCCCATGATAGGAGAAGTAGTCCAAGGGCAGAGAGACAGATCTCTGTTCACATTATGCATATTGCATAATGGGAACAGAGCCTTTCTGGCAGTGTGTTCCCAAACAGGGAGACTCTAGCTGTTGGTTAACTACAGCCCCCATGATGGGAGTTGTAGTTTAGCAACAATTGGAGGCTCCCTGTTTAGGAACACACTGCATTATGTGTGCTCTTCCCAGGGGAGAGCAAAAAAAAAGTGCCAACCCATAATTCTTGTTTTTCTTTTCTTCTCATTCCAGATACATGAATGCAGAGGACTACGTCAGATTTGGTGGACTGCAACGATGACCAGCATTTTTTTTTTATTCAATAAAATGGTTAACGAGGGCTGTGGGGGAGTGTTTTTTTTTTTTCCAATGTGTCTTGTTTTTTATATTTGAATTTTCAGGGTTAGTAGTGGACGCCGTCTTATAGACGGAATCCATTACTAAGCCAGGGCTTAGCGTTAGCCCAAAAATCAGCTAGCGCTTACCGCCAATTATTACCCTGGTACCGACCGCCACAGGGATGTCAGTAAGAGCCGGTACCAACAGGCCCGGAGCGTAAAAAATGGCGCTCCTGGGCCTAGGCGGTAACAGGCTGGCATTATATAGGCTGGGGAGGGCCAGTAACAATGGTCCTCGCCCACCCTGGTAATGTCAGGCTGTTGCTGCTTGGTTGGTATCTGGCTGATACTGAAAATAGGGGGAACCCTATGCATATTTTTTTATTTTTTTTTTATAAATAAAAACAGTGTGTGGTTCCCTAATTTTTTCAGTATCAGCCAGATACCAACCAAGCAGCAACAGCCTGACATTACCAGGGTGGGCGAGGACCATTGTTACTGGCCCTCCCCAGCCTAAATAACGCCAGTGTGTTACAGCCTAGGCCCAGGAGCGCCATTTTTTATGTTCCGGCCCTGTTGGTACCAGCTCTTCCTGGAACCCCTGTGGCGTGGGTGTTGGGTAGAGATGAGCGAATCGAACTTGACGAACCCGAATTCGTTACGAATTTCATGAAAAATTTGATTCGCAGCGAATACGAATATCGCCGCGATTCTATCGCACGAATCGCTTCATTAAGCTCCATTTTACAGCGTTCCAGGCTATTGTAGGCGGATCCACATGTGAGTACATGGGGCAGGGGATTATGGGAGGGCGGGAATGAAGGTAGGCGGGATGACCCTGAATCACATGTGAGATGCAGCCTATCAGTGTTCACTGACCCCTGTGATGTCACAGCCCCTATATAATCGGCGGCCATCTTGCCTCTCTTCATTTCATCTATGCACTCAGATGTAGAGGACGGGACTGTGTGTGTGTGAATAGCTCATACCACAGCGTTACACTGCAACTGCTAGTCACATCAGCATTAGGGAAAGGCAGGAGTGCAGAGTACTTTGCTGTTACTCTGAGAAGGATCATTGATTGCTAAGCCTCCTATTCACGTTATTGAGCATTGCAGCAGAGAGGGGCAGATAGCTGTCAGCTGCCTCATACAGATCTCCAAGCTGCCTGAACTTTCTGAAGCATCTTATCTCCTCATTTTTCTGCTCTATTGAGTTTTTTTTTCTCCACAAATCTGCTGCTCAGAATTGTGTGACAGATGGCAATTTAGGGTTTAATCCCTGGATTTTTTTTGGTGGTGTTGCACTGTTAGGTCCTGCTGCTGTTCAGAAATAAGTCATATCAGTGTGGACTTTAGTGCCTTTTTACCATTTTTCACCTGTTACTCTGTCTCTGTGCTAAATTCAGTGTTATACCACACGTTATACACCTGCCGGTGTATTAAAGAAAATAATTTTTTTCCTGAGTAAAAATACGCTTAACAGTGGCCTTATCATTGCAAAGGGCCTAAATACAAGCAAATAGCGTACCATATACCACCTTTTTTTCTGTCTCTGTGCTAAATTAAGTGTTATACCACACGTTATATACCTGCCGGTGTATTAAAGAAAAAAAAAAGTTTTCCTGCGTAAAAATACGCTTAACAGTGGCCTTATCATTGCAAAGGGCCTACATACAAGCAAATAGCGTACTATTTAGTACCTGTATTTCTGTTTTATACCACACATTATATACCTGCCCGTGTATTAAAGAAAAAAAGGTTTTCCTCCGTAAAAATATGCTTTTTCAGTGGCCTTATCATTGCAAAGGGCCTAAATTCAAGCAAATAGCGTACCATATACCACCTTTTTTTCTGTCTCTGTGCTAAATTCAGTGTTATACCACACGTTATACACCTGCCGGTGTATTAAAGAAAAAAAAAAGGTTTTCCTGAGTACAAATACGCTTAACAGTGCACTCATCATTGCAAAGGGCATACATACAACCAAGTAGTGTACTATTTAGTATTTGTATTTCTGTCTCGGTGCTAAATTCAGTGCTATTCCACACATTAGTATACACTGGCTGGTGTATACAACAAAAAAATAGTTTTTTTCTGCGTATAAATACGCTTAACAGTGCGCTCATTATTGCAAAGGGCATACATACAACAAAGGAGTGTACTATTTAGTAACTGTTATTCTGTCTAGGGCCTATATACTTTGAAAGGACAGCCGTAAGTAATCGCCTGCTGCTGTTCTATACCCTCATAAACGCACTAAGTATGTCAGGCAGGGAAGTGCCAGGACGTGCACAGAGAAGGGGCAGAGGCCTACATACGTCAGGCAGAGTTGGCAGCAGACTTGGGGCGAGTGGCAGCAGGAGTCGCAGCAATAGGCCTGAGCTCCCGTTAACACCCAGTGGTCATGTCGTTGACCCATCTCTCCTCGTCAATTGGTTTGCACACTCATCCCCATCATCACAAGCGACATCTGACAACCCCAGTCAAGACTCGGTGGGTTCGTCAGACACAACCCTCAGTTGGCATGGCCCGGGAGCAGTCTCTGTAATCCCATTGCCTTTGTCCTATGCTGTTCCCTCTCCCAAAGAAGTATCTCATGCTTTGGGTTCAGCTCCACTATTTAGCGAGGACGATGTAATAGAGGACAGTCAGCATCTAATGGGCAGCCAAGAATGTGAGGAGACATGCGTCGCTTGCTTCACAAGGCGGCCAAGTAGTGATGCGGAGAGTGACGTGGGAGGCGGTGTTTCAATTGTTCAGGGTCCTCTTAGCACAGTCCTGCTAGGCACAATTCTTGAACTTGGTTGCTGCAAAATAAAAGTGGTTAACATAAGAAACAATCTGACATTACTTTAAAGTCTCTTCAGAGAATATTCTTCTTAAGGGTACATTCCCACACGGCGTATTTTGCTGCGTATTTGGTGCTGCGTATTTTCCTACCCATTGACTTCAACAGAGAAAATAAAATACGCAGCAGCAAATACGCCGTGTGGGAATGTACCCTTACTCTTGTTGTGCCTCTCTTGGTTCCTCCATACCTTCCAACAACAGGGGCAGGAGTAGAATTGACATAGCTTTGCCATACACATTGGTGAGGATGGAGTGGTGGATGGCAGCATTAGAAGGGGACGCAGGCTTTCTAGCCAGGATCAAAGTGGGGCAATAGGGCTTGAGTACCATCTCCAAACTAGGATGGACCCATGACCCTTTTGTTGGTACCTCAGGAACAGGCGAACTCTCATGGCTCCGAGAGGGCCTAGGTACATATGTTGGTACCCCAGGGTCAGACAAACTCTCACTGCTCCGAGAGGGTCTAGGTACTGACTTGGGTGGCCGCAACTTTGGCCTACTTTCTTCACCCTGTGCAGAACTTGACTCTCGACGGTATGTAGAAGATAAAGAACTTGACTCTTTGCTGTACATAGAAGATGATGAACTTGTGATCCCATCTACAAATGTACAATGCCTCCATTTCTTTGGTGTTTTCTTGCCACTGTACTTTCTCTTCATGAGGCAAATCATGGCACATGCTTGGGGGCATAGAGTTCTTTGTGTCGGGCCTTTAGCTTTTCCATCAATTCGGCCAGCTCGGCTTCTTGACGCCGTTCATATAGTCTGAGGCGTACCTCCGAGGGAGAGTGAGATTCAAACACTTGAGAAAGTCCTTTAAAAATCTGTCCCACTGTAGCTTTATCAGCCGCCGGCCAGGTGCGAAGTTCCTCCAAGGCGGGTCCCTGGAGCTGTCCCAGAAGCAGCTGTATTGTTACGCCGAGCGCTCCGGGTCCCTGCTCCTCCCCGGAGCGCTCGCGGCGTTCTCCCTTCGGCAGCGCCCCGGTCAGACCGGGAGCGCTGCACTGACATTCGCGATGGGGATGCGATTCGCATAGCGGGACGCGCCCGCTCGCGAATCGCATCCCAAGCCACTTACCCGTCCCGGTCCCCGGCTGTCATGTTCTGGCGCGCGCGGCTCCACTCTCTAGGGTGCGCGCACGCCAGCGCTCTAAGATTTAAAGGGCCAGTGCACCAGTGATTGGTGCCTGGCCCAATCAGTCTAATTAGCTTCCACCTGCTCCCTGTGTATATTACCTCACTTCCCCTGCACTTCCTTGCCGGATCTTGTTGCCTTGTGCCAGAGAAAGCGTTTAGTGTTGTCCAAAGCCTGTGTTCCAGATCTTCTGCTATCCACATTGACTACGAACCTTGCCGCCTGCCCCGACCTTCTGCTACGTCTGACCTTGCCTCTGTCTAGTCCTTCTGTCCCACGTCTTCTCAGCAGTCAGCGAGGTTGAGCCGTTGCCAGTGGATACGACCTGGTTGCTACCGCCGCAGCAAGACCATCCCGCTTTGCGGCGGGCTCTGGTGAAAACCAGTAGCAACCCTAGAACCGGTCCACCGACGCGGTCCACGCCAATCCCTCGCTGACACAGTGAATCCACATCCAGCTAGCCGAATCATAATATGTATCTGTTGATGAGGGGGTAATGCATAAAATCCAAAGAGGCTGTAGAACTTTTCTTTAAAGTCTCTCAATGTAAAAGGGTCACCATTGTAGGTGGGAAGCACAGGATTCCCCAAGAAGACAGGTGCAGCAACAGGGGCTCCCAACACATAGGGAGAGACTGGAGGTGGATTTGCTGGGTCCTGCTCCGCCTGTGATGGAGGTCTTGCTGGGATCACAGGTAGAGCACGTCTTTGTGAGGTAGAATGTGTTGGTGAAGGTGGCAACACCCTCCTGACTTGGGGTGGAGACTCACTGGAGCATCGCCCCCCTGCTGTTCAGATGGGGACTGTGGCTCTGCAGGTTCTGACATCTTTACACTTGGTATGCTGGCCCTTTCAATAAATCTTGAATTCCTAGGTCTTGAGGAGACACGCAGTTGTTCTCTAATCTGGAACTTGAGAGCGTAGATTTCAAATTTGAGAGCAGTGACTTGGAACTCAATAGCTTTTAATTGAAATTTGAGTGCATTGATCGGCAGCTGAAGTGACTCTACAGGACTTCAATTCGGCAATCTGGTGTCTCAGAGTCCCGTACTGTTCTGGCTCCTTACAACTCCCAACCCGCTGTCTTACTCTGCGCCTTCTCCCGCTCTGGACTATCTCTCTTTGTTGGTTTCCGGCACTAGACTCCAACAAAATGGCCGCCGCGGCACCGAGGGCTTCGGTGGGCGGGGTCTCTGGATCAAGTGCGCAGGAAGGCCCCGAGCTAACTTCAATTCTTTCTCTCACAGCTTGTAACTCCGCTGTACTGTTCGCCTCCCCCTTACTTTACATGCACACTTCCTCCACACAGCACCGTGCGTGCAACCCCTTACTCCGGAGTATAAGTCACAGTACATGAATAAAGTTCGTTTTCTGGGGGGGGAGTACACTTTCACTAGTGGCGACTGTAGTAGGCACACACCCGAATCCTGTTCGTGATGCCAAAAAGGCTTTGTGGTAGGCCTCAGGGGTAGTGTAGTCAGGGTATTGCTTCAGTATATCAGGGGTTAAGGTTACCCCTATTGTTCGTGATGCCAGGCTGAGGGCTAGTATGCTGAGGTAATTCTCCGGCCTATCGCCGCCCTTCCCAGTAAGGATAGCTGCATACATAAAATGACTGAAGGTCCACAAGGTAGTTGAACTTGAACTTGGATAAACTTTACTTAAAGACTTGCGGTACATCCAATCAACAGTAACAGTCATTAATACAGTCTCCATACACTTCAGTGACTGACAGTTGTTGCGGACCTTGACTTTTGATATAAGTCTCAGAATTTAGGGTAATTTGCGAAGATCTGTCCGGATCTAGGGGTTAGATATGGTCCGGTGATCTTGCAGAGTGCTTAGGGATTGATTACACTCACAGTTTTGTAAAGATCAGCCGTCGCCGCAAGGCTCGAGCCTAACTCACTGATGACAGCAGCGCAGATGCTTCCCTAACAACAGCCCACGAGGAAAAAGAGTGAGCAATGGCCGCCGCTCCCTTATATGGGCAGGGCCGTTTTGGATTGGTCCAAGTCAGCTGTCACTCACCGTTACATAGCCTGATGGGTAAACACCTGACTTCCTCCAAAGGTCCTTGAACTACAAACCATAGAGTCTTTGGAACGCATCACGTAACCCGCAGGTCCTGCGACGCAAACTAGGTAAGTACACCTACTATATAAATATATACATTAAATTTAAATAATTTCAATTACAAAAGGGGTGACAAGGGGTTAGATAAGGATGAGGACCCCACCTACACCTAGGGACTCTGACTTTGGGGACCTCACCACAAGGCAGCGGACGCAATCCGGTGCCAGAACACCACACTGGCCCTTCAGATGTTGCAGAACTACAACTCCCAGCATGCCTGAACAGTCTGGGCATGCTAGGAGTTGTAGTTATGCAACAACTGGGGAAGAACAGTTTGGAGACTGCTAAGTAGTGGTCTCCAAACTGTAGCTCTCCAGATGTTGCAAAACTACAACTCCTAGCATGCCCAGACTGTCCAGGCTTGCTGGGAGTTGGAGTTCTGCAACATATGAAGGGCCAGATATTGCAGAACTACACGCACAGCATCCCTGACTGTCTGGGTATGCTTGGAATTGTAGTTTTGCAACATCTGGAGGGTTACAGTTTGAAGACCACTGTACAGCGGTCTCCAAACTGTGCCACTTCAGATGTTGCAAAACGACATCTCCCAGAATGCCCAGACAGTCAGTGCATGCTGAAAGTTGTAGTTTTGCAACACCTGGCACCTGGAAGACCACAGTTTAGAGACCATTACACAGTGGTCTCCAAACTGTGGCCCTCCAGATGTTGCACTTCCGCCTCCGCGATCTTCACTGCCGCCTCCTCCACCATCGCACTTTCCGACCACACTCCTCCTGCTGCCGCCGCTGCTCCATGATGCCGCCGGTGCCAGTCCATGCTCTCCCCCTTGCCGCTCATGTTCCCCCCCGCTCTGCCCAGACTTCGATCGGTGGGCAGAGCGGTGGAAATGAACTCTAACCCCCCCCCCCCCGCCCCCAACTGCCATTGGTGGTCGTACTGACCGACCAATGGCAGGGGATAGGATAGCAACATTGCCACCTCGCTCCTATCCTTTAGGATGGTAGGAGGTGTCTTTGACAGCTCCGATCATTCTTATTTTCTGGTCAGTGACCCGAGTGCCGCAAATCGCCGGTCTGAATTGACCGGCGATCGCCGACATAGGGGGGGTCTCAGGACCTCAGCAGGCATAACGGTCCGATCACCGCCTGGCGAGCGGCGATGATCGGAAATATGGAGGGTGTACAGGTACGTCCTCCGTCCTTAAGTACCGGGACGCGAGGGCGTATCCATATGCCCTCCGTCCCCAACAGGTTAAAAATTTCCTCTTCTGACCCCTATCACTTTTTAATTTTTCTGCCTACGGGGCGGTATGAGGGCTCATATTTTGCGCCGTGATCTGAAGTTTTATTGGTACCATTTTTGTTTTGATCAGATGTTTTTGATTGCTTTTTATTCATTTTTTTATGGTATAAAAAGTGACCAAAAATACACAATTTTTTTTCGCATACGCCATTGACCATGCGGTTTAATTAATTATATATTTTTATAGTTCGGACATTTACACATGCGTCGATACCACATAATTTTATTTTTATTTTTTAATTTTTTTACACTTTTTGTTTTTTAAATGTGTAAAGGGGGGGAGTGATTCAGACTTTTATTAGGGATGGGGTTAAATCACATTTATTAACTCTTTTTTTCACTTTTTTTTCCCAATGTTTTAGCCCCCATAGGGGGCTATATAACATGCATTACACTGATCACTGTTCATTGCCATAACTTTGCATTGATCAGTGTTATCTGTGCTTGATTGCTCAAGCCTGGATCTCAGGCTTGTAGCAATCAAACGCCGATCGGACAGCGTGTAGCCAGGTAAGGAGCCTCCTGCTGTTCTCTCAGCTGTTCGGGATGCCGCGATTTCACTGCGGCGGTCCTGAACAGCTACGCTGAGCTAACTGGCAGCATATTCTCCCGTTTTAGATGCCGTCATCAACTTTGATAGTGGTGTCTAAAGGGTTAATACCAGACATCAGCCCGATCGGCGATGTCCGATATTAACCGGGATGCCGCAGATACGAAGTGCGCTCAGCTACTGAGCGCGCTTCACAGAAAGGAAGCCGGCCACGGATGCAAATATATGTCCATGGTCGTTAAGGGGTTAAAATAATTGCATACGTGGTAATGGTGGGGTGTGTGGTGCAGAGCAGATGGTATTAATCTCTTGTGTTCGTGATGCCAGGGCATGGTTTAGCCTTAACCCCCCGAAGGTATACCGCTGGATCCTGGGCTAGGCACTGGGGCAATGAGGACACCGAAGTCAAGTTATGGACACCAGTAGCTTTACTGAGGGCAGACAGTTACTGTCTATGCAGTACAGTACTAGGGCCCAAGGAGGTGACCAGTGACACAGAGACCTCACAGATTTAGTGCAGGCCACGCTGAATAGACAGAAGACTTGACTTGACTGACAGGACTGTGACTTTAGCTTGACTTGAGGCTGCAGGACTTGACTTGTAGCTGAAGGACTTGACTTGAGGCCTCCAATGTTCTGAACACACATACTAAGACCACTTGACGGCACTGGACCTCTGAAACAAGAGAGAGAAGCTAGCGTCACCCATGGTTTATATGGGGGATACTAGCAGGGAGCCCACAGGTCACCTTTGGGGTCAGCTGGTCACTAGTACCTCCTGGGTAACAATCACATGGTACATTTATTAGAGATACAACATAC
Organism: Hyla sarda; assembly: GCF_029499605.1. Taxonomy (NCBI): domain Eukaryota; kingdom Metazoa; phylum Chordata; class Amphibia; order Anura; family Hylidae; genus Hyla; species Hyla sarda. The sequence goes on along the minus strand of NC_079194.1, from coordinate 253,161,497 downwards.
AATATAATACACAACATAAGGCAAACAATTGCAGGGGGCCCTGGGTACACTGGGGGACACTGCATGACAGGGCAGGAAAGGTAAGGGGAAACAACATCCCGTACTGGGCCACCACACATAAAAATAATAATAATAATGATAATAAGTTATTGGTCCTCCTCTCACAGGGCCCTTGTGCGAGGGTAGGATAAAGACAATATAATACAATATAAAATGGAATATAGAATAGACAAACTACTGCATGTGGACAACTTAATTTATATAATTTGGAGATCTGGCATACAATACTCCGGCATTAAGATATCAAGGCAACAGTCCTTCTTGTTAATAGCTGGGCGTTATATGATCGAGTCCATATGTAAGTTGTATTGTGGGACAATGCAGAATAGATCACCTATACAAGCCAAAAGAATAGTTACCAGCCACAATGATATGATGTTCGCTCCATCTTAGGTTGTTTCCAGCAGAAGCGGGTGCCGGCTATCACTTCACTATACCAAGGTATGTGAGAGCTGTGGAGTAAGCACTTGCGAGCGCTGCTGCAGCTGGTCTGACTGCTACAGACCCGTTAGACGCCGCACGCCATTCACTGGAAACAGCTGACAACTGTCCGGTGTCCGGACCTCATGGAACTTGGCGTCTGATGTCAGGAGCAGTGAGCTGGATAGGTGGAGTGGAGGCTGCTGTTGTTGCAAATAGGTAATGGACTGCTGATATGCATAGATAGATGAATTATATGGCAATAGTGCGTCTATTCCAATAAACTAGACGCGTTTCAGGGTGCTTATGATAGACCTGCTAATAAAGCATTTCATATGATATTGAAGCCCGTTTTTTCCCCATTATTCCTCATGTACCAGTAATAACTGGAACTGCCCTAGAGGTTTGGAAAACCTCTGGACTGTCCTTAACCCCTTAAGGATGCAGGGCATACCTGTACGCCCTGAGTCAGCTCCCTCTCTATAATGCGGGGCCACTGATCACGGTGCCGCACTATTAACCCTTTAGATGCAGTGTTCAAATTTTTTTGTAGTTCTGGGTTTGAGAATGGTATCTTTGTGGCCAAAGGATTTACATGACAATATGATCAAAGTAACATCAATGTGGCAATTACTAGTTTAGCATCTCCCAATATGTGTCCCTTACTAAATGTAACTCTAGAGCTAAACATATAGCTGGTGCTGTCACATAGTGTAAAGAGTCTCACAATGGGTAGGACTAAGTGTTTTAGTAAAATATAAGCCATGTAGCTGAAGGAAGAGCTGTAACTTAAAGCTCTTAAACCCCCAATATCTGAAAAGGTTCCCCCAGTTACCATGTGTAATTTGGAGCAAGGAGAACCTCGGAGACACACAGGACCACCCGGTGCCGACAGGAACAAGAGGAGCAGGACAACAGAGTCCCCAGGCGAGAAACCCCAATGGTCCAACATGCACCGCGCCCCGCCGCGCATGTGCAGCGAAAGAAACGGGTCGTATGCTGGACCACCAAAGCACCGCCCCCCCCACCCCTTTTCCACCAGCTCCGGGCGATCCAGAGCATCCCCAAAGCCCTCCCTTTTTTTTCTCCTTTTTTTTTATATTAATTTGCATTACCAAATCACGCCCCACTCCTCCCTGACTATCCTGCTCCATTGCTGATGCAAAAAAAAAAATAATTATTATTTATTGATGATAAGGAGATTACTTATTCTCATATTCATTCCTTTGCTCCAGTGGTGGAGTCATCATTCGCTCATTTTTCATTCTTTCCTGGGAAAAAAAGAGGGGCCCACGGTCAGAAAGACCAAGGGGAATCACCAGAAATGGGGGGGAAGAGAAGGGATGGAAAAAAGAGAGAAGGAAAATCTTCATACTAACCCCTCCTCATCCTGGAATTACTTCTGATCCCAGTCTGACAGAGCACCTCCTCCTACAAATATACAATCATAAATCATCCCCCCCCCCCCACACATCCCACCCCTTGGCAGAAGGGAGAAGAAAAAAAAGAAAAGTAATCCCTGCATTTATCTAAGACTCTCCACCAAACTCAATCTCTCTCCCTCCGTCATATCTCTAATCCAATTATCCCAGATTGCATGGAATTTTGACAAACAACCCGCTTTAATTGCCCAACAAAATTTATCATCTTGCACACTGTAGAATTAAATTCATCAATGTTTGGTACTTTTTTAGACATCCAGTTTCTTGCCACTAATAGTCTGGTTACAAATTGTACTTTTCATCTTAGGATCTTATCCATCCTTCTTCCTTCCATTCTTCCTCCACCTAATAACCAAGTTATCAGTTTATCTCCCTCTTCCATCTTTAACCTTCGCTCCCTCATCTTTTTCACCTTTAACCAGAATTCCTTAATCGCAGGGCACTCATAATACATATGGAAAAACTCTGCTCCTTCCCTCTCACATCTTGGACACTTATATTTTTTAGATTTATCTATTTTCCCCAAAAACTGTGGTGTATAATATAATCTGTGTATTATAAAGAATTGTGTTATCCTATGTGAACTATTTTTAATAATATTCAGGTTTTCTTCCCAAATCCCCCTCCATTCCCTATCTGTTACTTGTCCTATATCATTTTCCTACTCCTTTATACTAAAGTGCCTCACTCCCTGATTTTTAACATCCACCATTATTATATAATAATTTTTTTATTCGGGTCTCCCCTTATAATCTTCATTATCAAACACTCACAAATTCTTAACTCCTCTTTCTTCTCTTATTTTTTCACTCCCCCTCTTAACTGTGCATATGACATCATACTATTAGGAATTTTATATTGTGCGCTCAGATCCTCGAATGATCTGAGTTTCTCCCCTTCAAAAAATTGTGCAACATATTTCAAATTGTATCTATCCCCTAATCTCCATTCCTGCTCCTCAAATTGCTTAAATTTCATATTATTAAATAGTCTTGTGCAATCTAAAGAACCTTCCACCTTCAGTACTTTCTTCATTTGTGTCCATACCTTATCCACCATCTCTGCTATTGGTTCCCTCCCACCCAACTTCTGGTTCAGGAATTAATCGGCGCTGACCGGGATAAGGACACCAAACAGGTAGGATACCTTCAAGGAGGGATTTAGTGTAGGTAATGGAACGCGTTTCATCACGCATGCGTCGCTTCCTCAGGCGTCCGCCCTCGTGTGACGTCACGCTCCACCCCTCAATGCAAGCCTACGGGAGGGGGCATGATAGCTGTCACGCCCCCTCCCGTAGGCTTGCATTGAGGGTCGGAGCTTGACGTCACCCGGGGGCGGAGGCGTGACGTCACACGTCACCGGCCTTGTGGTCGTCGGTAATCAGACCCGGAGCGAACACGCTCCGGGGACTGATTACAAACGGGGTGCCGCGTGCAAGATCTCGGAGGTCCCCAGCGGCGAGACTACCGCGATCAGGCATCTTATCCCCTATCCTTTGGATAGGGGATAAGATGTCTAAGCACCGGAGAACCCCTTTAATCTCCCATGGAATATTTTTTCGTCTAATGGCATCAATACGGTTTTATTCCAATTTGTACTCAATCCCAATTTATTCCCAAATTCCTCTATTTCCTCTATAATTCCTTCTAATACCTGTTGCGCATTCCGAATATACAGCAAGATATCGTCTGTAAAGAGTCATATTCTGTCCTCTGTCCCCCGACATCCAAACCTCTCCATCCCCTTCATATTTCTAATTCTTACTGACAGTGGCTCAATATATAGGGCGAAAATATGGGGGGACAGAGGACAGCCTTGTCTGGCATCTCTGGTCAGCTGAAATCCTTCCGACTGGAATCCATTTACCAAAACCGTTGCCCTGGGAGAATCATACATACATGCCCCCGCGATCTCAAACTTATCCCCTATCCTTAGGATAGGGGATAAGTTGTTCACCACTGGGTTCACCACTGGACTACTCCATATTTTTGTATGTCTTCTTGTTCTATTTTTATTTGTGAGGTGGACAACTCTTTGTAGAATTCTAAAAATACTTTTATAATTTCTTCCTGTTCTCTTACCATCCGCCCCCTTTATCTTTGACAGCTGCTATTAATGTTTTTCCTTTTCCTTCCTCTGGCTTCCTTGGCTTCCCTCCTTCTAGATATCTCTCCTGTTCTAACTGGAACAGTGTTCTCTTTGCTCTTGCTGTCAAAAATTATTTATACCTCCCTATTTCTTCTTCCCATTCTCTTCCATCTTTTTCTAATCCTGTTTCCACAAAGTGCTGTTCTGCCTCCTGTACTTTCCTTCTTCTCTCTTCTTCTTCTATCTTAAATTTTTTCTTCATTCTTGTAATTTTCTCCTTACAGATACCTAGTAATACCACCTTAAAAGCATCCCAAACCATACCCTCTGAGGCTGTTCCGTCATTAAAGGGGTATTCCAGGCAAAAACTTTTTTCTATATATCTGGCTCCGGAAAGTTAAACAGATTTGTAAATTACTTCTATTAAAAAATCTTAAGCCTTCCAATAGTTATTAGCTTCTGAAGTTGAGTTGCTGTTTTCTGTCTAACTGCTTTCTGATGACTCACATGCTGGGAGCTGTCCAGCTCCTATGGGGATATTCTCCCATCATGCAAGGGATATTCTCCCATCATGCACAGCTCCCATGACGTGACATCATCATTGAGCAGTTAGACAAAAAACTTCAGAAGCTAATAACTATTGGAAGGATTAAGATTTTTTAATAGAAGCAATTTACAAATCTGTTTAACTTTCCGGAGCCAGTTGATATATATATGAAAAAAGTTTTTGCCTGGAATACCCCTTTAATCTCAAAGTATGCTTTTATTTTATCCCCTACCTCACTATCCTCCCCCCATACTTCTATCCAAAACGGGTCTATTCTCATATTTGTCTGGCTTATCCTTCTATTTACCATTTGAAGCATTAACGGTGCACGATCGGAAATAGTCCAAGGTTCAGATTTTATACCCTCTATCCATGGGATGATCTCTTTGTCACCAATTATCATATCTATACGGGATAATGTTTTCTTAGATTTATTGTAGCAGGAGTATTCCCTCATTTCTGGGTTCCTCTCTCTCCAGTAATCCACCCATCCTAATTCCTCCACCATTCTTTTCAATCCTGTCGTTTCACCACTCAGATTCTGTCTCCCTATCCTTAACCTATCTTTCCCTTCATCCATTACTGTTTTAACATCTCCCATCCCCATAATCAGGATACCTCCTTTGTCATTGGCAAACTGACATTATTCCTTAAATACTCCCAATGAAAAGGGGGGTGGCACACAGACAAAAGCGAACAGCAGACTTCTCCCCTCCCAATTTAATACTAAAAATACGTATCTGCCTTCTATATATATTTTTGAATTTAACACCTCTACCTTCAGCCCTTTATGTATTAATACACTTACCCCTCTAGAGTAGCAGGTATGTATTGACTGGAACTGTATTGCTATCCAAAAAAGCAGATGCAGAACTTTAAATCAGTGAGCAGGGTGGCTGCTGTTGCGAGACCAGACAGTCCCGCAACACACCTGGGGATTGTCATCTACGCACTAGTGTGTGGTGGCACCCAGTTTGGAAAGGCCTGTTATACAGTATCTCACATAAGTGAGTTCATCCTTCACATTTTTGTAAATATTATATCTTTTCATGTGACAACACTGAAGAAAAGACACTTTCTTGCAATGTAAAGTAGGAGAGCACAGCTTGTATAACAGTGTTTAAAAGGGAGACGGAGGGGACGGGCTAGCGCCGCATGTAACTAATAGTTTATCTACACAGGGTGCCTCCAGCTGTTTCAATACTACAACTCCCAGCATGCCCTGACAGCCAATAGATGTCAGGGCAAGCTGGAAGTTGTAGTGATGAAACAGCTGGAGGCACCCTATGTAGATGAACTAAGGGCGGAAGTCCCCCCCAGCAGGCATCAGTGATGTGGTGCCTGCTGGGGAAGTCTGCCTGGTAGTGAGCACACTGCCAGGCAGACAAAAAGCATTTTTAATATAGTAAAAATAAAAATTAAGAGCAGGGAGGGAGTTAGGGATAGATTGACAATAGGCATTGACAGAAAAAAAATAGGATTGTGGGAGCTACCCTTTAATAATGCTGTCCCCTCTCCATTAACTCTCTTGGGCAAGGGGTTCACCAGAGTCTCACTGGTTGCCACTGGAGTCCCCTTCAACGCCTCCATGACAACATCACAGAGCTGGTGGATGTTAGAGACCTTGCGCTTTAAGGATAAGGAGGCCTCAATAGGTACTCAATAGGGTTTAGGTCTGGAGACATGCTTGGCCAGCCCATCACTTTTACCTTCAGTTTCTTTAGCAAAGCAGTGGTCATCTTGGAGGTGTGTTATTATGTTGGAATACTGTCCGCTATTGTTGCCTGGGCTCCCAGAGGACTATGGACTATGAAAGAGTGACTGAACGAAACTCAGACTAGCTTCAGGGGCGGGCACGAGTAAGATCGGGACTTTGATGGACTTTAGGACATCACTAGTTTCACAGTTTGTGTCCCTCAGTTAATGTTGTCCAGTAACATTAAGCTCCTTGTTGGATATCTTATTAAAATACCTTTATTTGCTGTTTTCATGACACATTCTGCACACTATACACATTCTGCACAAGACACTAATTCTGCACACGGTACACATTCTGCACAAGGCTTTATATAGGGAGAGCTAATCACCTTTATTGGATTATCTCCCAGACTTACTGTCAGCTGTATTGTTTTTACTGCCCCTTCCCCCTGTAATGTCCTTCCTATAAAAGGAAACACTGGTTCCTAAGTAAAGGGAGGTTGATTTTTATACCTGAAGACTGGTGTTGCTTGGTTCTTTGGATAAGGAGATGCGACATTCTCTAGTTCTGCTTAGAGATATTGCTTGTTGTATGCTGGGGCTTGTCGTCTGGAAGGAGATGTTGCTCTTGGCAGAGGGGGACACTGAGAGGACCCTGGTCAGTCCGTCACGTGTCATGAAATTTTCAGAGTTTTTCATTGATGTAACAGTAGTATCTGTAGGGTTTGTGAAGTTGTGTGTCTAGAAATCGTTCTAGGTCAGCCATGTTTCCATCCGTCACACACAAAGAAAGGCATCATATACAGCCAAACTACCAAGTATCATCACTAGAGATGAGTAAATCGAATCTGACGAACCCGAATTCGTTACGAATTTCACAAAAAATTAGATTTGCAATGAATCCAAGCTCCAGGGCATCTAAAATGGCGGATCCACTTGTGAGGACATGGGGAAAAGAACTCTAGGAAGGGAAGGCGGGTAGGCGGGATGACCCTGAATCACATGCAGGATGCAGCCTAATAGCAGCCAGTCACCCCTGTGATGTCACAGCCCTATATAATCGGCAGCCATATTCCAGCTAGTCATTTCATCCTTTCACTGCAGAGAGATAGGACAGCGTTGTGTGTTACACAGGCAAGCTTTTTCCAGCAGCATTTCACCTCCTAGTCATGTCAGCGTTCTGGTGGACAGAGAGCACTGCATTTTTCACAGAAAATTATTTTTACTGCAGCCATTAACCTCCCAGTCACTTTCTACAGCATTGTATAACAGAGAGTGGCAGAGAGCTGTGTGTTGCCTCATACATTTGAACAAGCTGGCTCAGCTTGAGAAACCTTAGTAGAGGATGATGGAATAATTTAATTTTTCAGTGCATTTCTGCCCTCTTTGTTTCACAACAAATGGTCTGCTGGTTATACTATTCTGTAGACTGTATAATACACACCCAGCAGTCCATTCCTAATAGTCTGTGAGAGAGTGCAGTTTTGGGATTAGTATACAGCGACTGTGTGCTGCAGCATACACTGTTGGGTACTGTTGGTGTTGTGCAAAAATACAAAATTACAGGCAAAAGTACTCACCCACTGGTGTGGTACTCAAATACATCTTTGAGCATACTGTAGCAAATTTTTCTGCCCTCATAAGTGCATACCACATACCTACATCTAATTAGTGTACTTTTTTGTACCTTTTAATCTGTCAAGGGCCTAGATACTGTAAAAGGCCAGGCAAAAGTACTCACTGGCTGGTGTTGTACTCAAATACCTCTTTAAGCGTACTGTAGCGCATTTTTCTGCCCTCATAAGTGCATACCACATACCTAAATCTAAGCAGTGTACTATTTTGTACCTGTTAATCTGTCAAGGGCCTAGATACTGTGAAAGTCCAGGCAAAAGTAATCACCGGCTGGTGCTGTGCACAAATACGTTTTTTAAGCATACTGTAGCGCATTTTTCTGCCCTCATAAGTGCATATCACATGAGTACATCTAAGTAGTGTACTATTTTGTACATTTTATTCTGTCAAGGGCCTAGATACTGTGAAAGGCCAGGCAAAAGTACTCACCGGCTGGTGTTGAACTCAAATATCTCTTTAAAGTGAACCTGTCGTCAACAAACACTTTTAATATAATGTACATTATACCATTCTATGTATATTTGTAATATACATTGGTTAAAAATTGTGCATATTTTTGGGTGAAAAAAATGCTGTCGCTACAGCTATTGCATGTGTGCCTCTATGAGGAGTCCAAATACAGGAAGTGAGGGCAGAACAAGCAGAGCTCTGTGCAGGCTCCTGGCTTGTCAATATGTGTGAGCTGGGAGCATGTCATAGAGCCTCAGTGGACACTGTCTTGCTTTTCCTTAGTGCACAGATCCCTGCATGTCCACCCACACTTCCTGTATTTAAACTCCTCATAGAGACACATATGCAATGGATGCAGGGACAAAAATGTACAGATTTTTTAACCAATGTATATTACAAATATACATGGTATAATGTGCATTATATTAAAAGTTTTTGTTGACGACAGGTATACTTTTCTGCCCTCATAAATGCATACCACATACCTACATCTAAGTAGTGTACTTTTTTGTACCTTTTAATCTGTCAAGGGCCTAGATACTGTGAAAGGCCAGGCAAAAGTACTCACCGGCTGGTGTTGTACTCAAATACCTCTTTAAGCGTACTGTAGCGCATTTTTCTGCCCTCATAAGTGCATGCCACATACCTACATCTAAGTAGTATTGTTACGCCTAGCGCTCCGGGTCCCCGCTCCTCCCCGGAACGCTCACGGCGTCTTTCTCCCTGCAGCTCCCCGGTCAGTCCCGCTGACCGGGAGCGCTGCACTGTCATGGCCGTTGGGGACGCGATTCGCACAGCGGGACGCGCCCGCTCGCGAATCGCGTCCCAGGTCACTTACCCGTTCCCGTCCCCTGCTGTCATGTGCTGGCGCGCGCGGCTCCGCTCTCTAGGGCGCGCGCGCGCCAGCTCCCTGAGACTTAAAGGGCCAGTGCACCAATGATTGGTGCCTGGCCCAATTAGCTTAATTGGCTTCCACCTGGTCCCTGACTATATCTAACCTCCTCCCATGCACTCCCTTGCCGGATCTTGTTGCCCTTGTGCCTAGTGAAAGCGTATTGTGTGTCTAAAGCCTGTGTACCAGAACTTCTGCTATCCACCCTGACTACGAACCTTGCCGCCTGCCCCCGACCTTCTGCTACGTCCGACCTTGCTTCTGTCTACTCCCTTGTACCTCGCCTATCATCAGCAGTCAGAGAGGTGACCCGTTGCTAGTGGATACGACCTGGTCACTACCGCCGCAGCAAGACCATCCCGCTTTGCGGCGGGCTCTGGTGAAAACCAGTAGTGACTTAGAACCGGTCCACTAGCGCGGTCCTCGCCAATCCCTCTCTGGCACAGAGGATCCACTACCTGCCAGCCGGCATCGTGACAGTAGATCCGGCCATGGATCCCGCTGACGTCCCTCTGCCTTATATCTCTGATATCACCACGGTGGTCGCCCAGCAATCCCGACAGATCGCCCATCTAACCCACCAGCTGTCGGAAGTATTCACCATTGTGCAGCAACTTCAGTCGCAACTTCAGCAGCAATCATCTCCTCCGCCAGCTCCTGCACCCCTTCCGCAGCGAGTGGCCACTCCTAGCCTCCGCCTGTCCTTGCCGGACAAATTTAATGGGGACTCTAAGTTTTGCCGTGGCTTTCTTTCGCAATGTTCTCTGCACTTGGAGATGATGTCGGACCAGTTTCCTACTGAAAGGTCTAAGGTGGCTTTCGTAGTCAGCCTTCTGTCTGGAAAAGCTCTGTCATGGGCCACACCGCTCTGGGACCGCAATGACCCCGTCACTGCCTCTGTACACTCCTTCTTCTCGGAAATTCGAAGTGTCTTTGAGGAACCTGCCCGAGCCTCTTCTGCTGAGACTGCCCTGCTGAACCTGGTCCAGGGTAATTCTTCCGTTGGCGAGTACGCCATACAATTCCGTACTCTTGCTTCTGAACTTTCCTGGAATAATGAGGCCCTCTGCGCGACCTTTAAAAAAGGCCTATCCAGCAACATTAAAGATGTTCTGGCCGCACGAGAAACTCCTGCTAATCTACATGAACTCATTCATCTAGCCACTCGCATTGACATGCGTTTTTCTGAGAGACATCAAGAGCTCCGCCAGGAAAAAGACTTAGATCTCTGGACACCTCTCCCACAGTCTCCACTGCAATCTGCGCCTAGGCCTCCCGCCGAGGAAGCCATGCAAGTGGATCGGTCTCGCCTGACCCTGGAAGAGAGGAATCGCCGTAAGGAAGAGAATCTTTGTCTGTACTGTGCCAGTACCGAACATTTTTTGGTGGATTGCCCTATCCGTCCTCCACGTCTGGGAAACGCACGCTCGCACCCAGCTCTCGTGGGTGTGGCGTCTCTGGATGCTAAGTCGGCTTCTCCACGTCTCACGGTGCCTGTACGGATTTCTACTTCAGCCAGCTCTTCCCTCTCAGCCGTGGCCTGCCTGGACTCTGGTGCTTCTGGGAATTTTATTCGGGAGTCCTTGGTGAATAAATTCCGCATTCCGGTGACCCGTCTTGTCAAGCCACTCCACATTTCCGCGGTCAATGGAGCTAGGTTGGATTGCACCGTGCGTTACCGCACGGAGCCCCTCCTAATGTGCATCGGACCTCACCATGAGAAAATTGAGTTTTTGGTCCTCCCCAATTGCACTTCCGAAGTTCTCCTTGGACTACCCTGGCTTCTACACCATTCCCCAACCCTGGACTGGTCCACTGGGGGGATCAGGAGTTGGGGTCCCTCTTGTTCCAAGGACTGCCTTAAACCAGTTCCCAGTACTCCCTGCCGTGACCCTGTGGTTCCTCCTGTATCCGGTCCCCCTAAAGTCGTTAGGGACTCTGCCTGCCACAGAAAATGCCTTTCCCCCCCTCCCAGTCCCTTCAGGCAAGCCTCTGTGTCCCCTCATGGCTCCCGTCCTTGTGTCTCCCTGCCCCGTGCCAAGCTTCACCCTCTGCCCTCCCTCCCCATTCCTACTCCTGCTGTACTGCCTGCCATTGAGGAAACCATCCATTCCTTCCCGGTGTCCTCATCCCAGGGGAGGCAGTCACCGGACAAAAAAAAGGGGAGACCTAAGGGGGGGGGTACTGTTACGCCTAGCGCTCCGGGTCCCCGCTCCTCCCCGGAGCGCTCACGGCGTCTTTCTCCCTGCAGCTCCCCGGTCAGTCCCGCTGACCGGGAGCGCTGCACTGTCATGGCCGTTGGGGACGCGATTCGCACAGCGGGACGCGCCCGCTCGCGAATCGCGTCCCAGGTCACTTACCCGTTCCCGTCCCCTGCTGTCATGTGCTGGCGCGCGCGGCTCCGCTCTCTAGGGCGCGCGCGCGCCAGCTCCCTGAGACTTAAAGGGCCAGTGCACCAATGATTGGTGCCTGGCCCAATTAGCTTAATTGGCTTCCACCTGGTCCCTGACTATATCTAACCTCCTCCCATGCACTCCCTTGCCGGATCTTGTTGCCCTTGTGCCTAGTGAAAGCGTATTGTGTGTCTAAAGCCTGTGTACCAGAACTTCTGCTATCCACCCTGACTACGAACCTTGCCGCCTGCCCCCGACCTTCTGCTACGTCCGACCTTGCTTCTGTCTACTCCCTTGTACCTCGCCTATCATCAGCAGTCAGAGAGGTGACCCGTTGCTAGTGGATACGACCTGGTCACTACCGCCGCAGCAAGACCATCCCGCTTTGCGGCGGGCTCTGGTGAAAACCAGTAGTGACTTAGAACCGGTCCACTAGCGCGGTCCTCGCCAATCCCTCTCTGGCACAGAGGATCCACTACCTGCCAGCCGGCATCGTGACAAGTATACTATTTATACCTGATAATCTGTCAAGGGCCTAGATACTGTGAAAGGCCAGGCAAAAGTACACACCTGCTGCTGTTCTATACCAATACTGTTTTAAGCGTAGTGAAGCGTATTGTCTCCCCTCATATATGCACTAAGTATGTCAGGCAGAGAAGTGCCAGGACATGCACAGAGGAGTGGCAGAGGCCTACATTCATCAGGCGCAGGCAGAGGTTGCAGCAGACTAGGGGCGAGTGGCAGCAGGAGTTGTAGCAAGAGACCTGAGCTCCCGGTATCAGCTAGCAGTCGTGTCTCGACAAGCAACCCATCTGCCGTTATCGATTGGTTAACACGGTCATCCACTTCATCACAAATTACATCTGATACCCCCAGTCAACAGTCGGTGGGTTCCTCAGACACAACCCTCAGTTGAGATGTGTCGGAAAAAGGTGAAGCGTGGCCAGAGTCCCAATGTTGGCATCACATCCCTGCGTCAACATATGCTGCACCACCATATAGTGGCCTGGGAGAATCGTGGCTCCAATGTAGTGGTCCAACCTGCTGCATCACCCAGTGCCATGCCGCTCCCTCTTTCAGCCAGCCAAGTCACCACCACCTCAGCCGTAGGAAGCTGTGTGTCATACCCTCCTTCTGTCGCTCCAGATGCTCCTGCTCCTCCTGCTTTTAGTCAGTTATTCTGCCATCAATCCATCAGCGAACCGATGTCCAAGAGACAACAGTATGTGCCCACTCATCTAATGGCGCAGAAGCTGAATATGCTCCTGTCCAAGTTGCTGGTGCTGCAGTCCCTCCCTTTTCAAGTGGTGGACTCTGCACCTTTCAGAGAACTGATGGCTTGTGTTGAGCCAAAGTGGAGAGTCCGAAGCCGTCATTTCTTTGCAAAGAAGGTAGTACCAGCCCTGCACAATTTTGAGGAAGAGAAGGTGGGCCAGTCCTTGAGCCTGTCGGTGTGTACCAAAATGTAAGGCAGCCCCGACGTCTGGAGCTGTAACTATGGTTAGGGACAATACATGTCAGGTCACGCCGCTTCCTCCTCCACGCTCTCAGGCCATTGGTCCTGTGACAGTGTGTGACTCCGCCTCCTCATCCTCCATGTGTCCTCAGCCTCCATTGCACAGACAAGTCTCAGTGCCCTTCAGCATACCATGTGTGCAGGGCACGGCGGTGTCACGCTGCTCTTCACATTGTTTTCCTTGGTGAACGGAGTCACACAGGGGAGGAACTGCTAAAAGTCATTCATAAAGAAATCGGAGCATGGTTTACTCCACTAAATCTGGTGACCGACAAAGGGAAGAACATCTTGTCTGCGCTGCGACAAGGAAGGCTGAGCCATGCTCCCTGCATGGCACACATGTTCAATCTGGTTGTCAAGTGGTTCCTGAAGTGTTTTTCCCCCATTTGCAAGACATCCTAACAATGGGAAGGAAACTTTACATGCACTTCAGCCACTTGTACACAGCAAAGCAGACCCTCCTTGAGCTGCAGCATCAGGACGGATGCCCCCAACATAATCTGATTTGCAACGTTGCCACATGTTGGAATGCCACCCTGCATATGTTGGATCGACTATACGAACAGAGAAAAGCCATCACCGATGTCTTGATGATCCAAGCGGATAGGGAATCTTTTAAATATTTTATCATATTCCCTATTTGTTACAGGCAAAAAGTTATGGGATTCTCTGACATGAATGCAAGAATTGCACAGCTCCTGTACTATTTGGCATTGCTGCTATTTGTCTGCTGACTGAGACCCGCCGCAATCGGTCTCTGACTGACACCATCAAAAAGGATGAAGAAAGGTATGTAATCTGCTGAAGGACATTTTCTATGGGATAGCAGCTGCCTGAGAGTGAAAACAAACTCTTGTCTGTAGAAAATCTCTATGTCAATAAACTGATCACCAGTGATTCATCTTCTTAAGCTGTGGTCAGCCTCACATCACCTGGGGAAGTTGCTTTTGGACACACATACAGTATAATATGTAGTATTATATGGTGCCTGATTATTAACTGTCTCATTTTGGAAGATTACATGCAAAACCCATAAGCAGCCACTTTCAAGTGAGGTTACCATTAGGAATTTCACCAGCATGATCACCAATGATCTACTCGGCAGGAGTGGTCCAATACCTTTCTTCTGTTAAATATACTATGCATATTTTTCAAGGGGAAGGATAGAAGCTAATGATGGAAAATCTTTCTGGTACACAGCCATGTGTCTGAGCAGATCGTAATATATGTTTTTTGTTCTATCTTTAGGAGGCTAAAACAGAAATGGATAACAGATGCAATGAAAATGAAGATTGCATTACTACCCCCCAAACCAAACACCTTTAAAGACATTGTATGACAACTTTCAATAGTCCCTTGACAAAACTGCATACCACTCCTTGTACCCTGTGGTCTCATGATAACATGGGGGAATCCCAGACATACCTGGGGTAATTGTGGTTAAAGGGGTTATCCACCATAAGGTGTTTTTAGTGCATACCTGGCAGGCAGTAATGGACATGCTTAGGAAGGATCTGCGCTTGTCTTGGGGCTAAATGGCTATGTTGTGAGATTACCATAATACTGTGGCTAGCTTTTTGTGTACTGGTATTTCCTGATTGACTTTTCTTTTTTTGACTACAAATCCCACAATTCCATTTTTCCTCCCTCATCAACCACCCCACCCATTGAAACATAAATGAGCTGCATCCATTCAAATCAGTGTGGTTTTCAATCAGGGTGCCTACAGCTGTTGCAGATTGATCTCTCTCCCACCAAGCGATCCCTCCACCCATTGAAGCAGACAGGCTCCCTGTCATCTGCTGACTAGTGAGTCAGGTCTCGGCTGCATTGCAACCTGGGAAAAATCTGAGACAACAGTCATTTTGTATGCTGATAAAAATAAATATTGGAGTGAAAATCACATAAGAATTGTGAGAAAACTGTCACACACAGGTACATATACTATATTATAAACTACACTAACTTTACAGCCCCTGTAGAATAGTCAAATAAAAAAAATTCCTGGAATACCCCTTTAATAACTCATGATGACATTACACTAGATAAAGCCTTAGCAACAAAATCATCATCAAATATGAGGCTTTATGGTTTATAGACTATTACGTACACTCGTAAATATTGCATACTGAAGAACAATGAAACAAACAAGTCCAAATGTTGCCTTTGTTATATACTGCTTATTCTACAGAAATGCAGTCTGGTACAATAAACTTAACGGAGTACTTCACACACACACACACACACACCCCTCCCCCCGGCCCGATACCCAAGTAATACGCTACACAGATTGAACTCTGGATTCCGAACAACCCCAGCCATCAATCCCCCTCCTATAGACATTAATGGAGGAGAGCATGTCCGCCTGAAGCCAAGCACAGCCGGCGTTCTGAACAGAATGCCGGGTGCTGGCCCGGAGATCGCGGGGGTCCCAATGACCCCTCCTTTGGATAAGGGATAAGATGTAGGGGCAGGGTTCCCCTTTAAGCCCTGAGAACTTCCCATAAAATGATTACAGAAGTTATATGGAACAAGTCATAAAATAGTTTATCTGTTTTATTGAATTCATTTTGTTCCCAGTACAAATAATCTCTGTATTTTACAAACTTTATATAGCAGTATAAAAACATGAAAACATGTGTACTCAATATGAAAACACTCAAAGTACATTTTGGAGGTTGTCTCTTTGCTCTCAAAAATGACCTGTAAGTATTATTATTTGAGCTGCCGTTTTATGTGAGGTCTTGTCATATTCTTTTCATCCTTGTCTAAGAGATCACAGTCCAACAAAGGTGACACAACTTTATTCATGTAACCTATATCCCCTCTTCTGTTCTTGTCTAAATGTCACAAGAAACCTATATGTATATATATATATATATATATATATATATATATATATAGATATATATATACAGTCTCAATGAATTGTAGAATGTACAAGGTGTAAAGTATCTATGTAACCATACGATATGTGATGGAGATGAACATTATTTTCTTGTGCAATGTATTTTAAATAAAGTGCATATTTTTACATTTAAAGTTGTTGATCTGGTTTCTTTGTACTGTAAACCACCAGCTTACTTTTTGTCATTGTTTCCATTACCTTTTTATAATAATAAACTGAATCTTAAATGTATACAAGCAACTAAAATGCAAATATACAACATGGCATTTATAGACTTATATAGGATCGTATAATTAAGTTTCTGGCAAAGCCACAGATAACTCCACGCAGATATTGTCCTGGTCATAAGTGAACCTACGGCACCTCTGGTTGCATTACTGATGACTGAGCCACTTTATCCAGCTGGCTACAATTGTAAAAAAAACAAAACTAATTTTGGTTTAATGTATATTCTTAAATGCCATCAGATACCTACAATATACTGTATAGTGTCATTCATGTAACTCAGTAGAAGCAGCTGTATAATAACACTGGTAAATTCTAGATACTTCCTCCAAATCAGTTATCTTCACCATCGCTAATCCATTCATTTAGTGAGGCAGTTTGCTCTGGATAAACATCAGACACCTCGGCTCCACACGATTGTGTCAGTGTCGAATACAATATCACACATCATTATTCCTCCTTGGATTCACCAAACTGTTCGCGTCTTAGGAGATTTCCTTTAAATTGACCTTATGAATCCATTGTTCGTTCTCTGATTCTTCTGCATCTAATGAAATATCTCTATACCTGAGAATTGAACAGATTTAGTTAGTTCATGTTCTTCATAGCAATATATATCATTGCATATTGCTTTGAGGAGATTAACAAGATGACACTGCACGCAACATTATATTAACAACTATTCATACCCATACATTCTGCTCCATCTTACGCTCCACTATTTTAGATACAAACAATCATGTAATGTCCCAGTACTGGACATGGTTCTGTACTAACTTTAGGCCCTGTCAGGTTGAGACCCTCAGAGACCTGGGGGCTCCCCTGCATGTTCTCCCTCTGTTTCAAGAATGTTGTGTATACTGCTTTAATGTGTAGACAGGATCCTAATGTATAGATTGAGCAGAGGACCTGTGGGAGATCTCAAGGACCTGTAAGTCTTTCACATGTTATGTTCTGCAGTCACATGATTTGTTGTCACATGTTCTCCCAGAGAGCACCAGCTTAACCTATGACCCGCAGCTTGACCAATGGGCCTTAGTCCAGCCCCCCAATATATAAAGGGGCGGCCATTACAATTTCTCTCAGATGAGATTCCACCTGCTACTGAGCACAGCAAACACCAGAGATCTCAGTGCTAGTGACCAGCTACCTGGAGGGCCACCAAGCTACAGTCATTCCACTAAGTCAAAAGTCTATGTCTGCTGTCACTACAAGTAGTCAATTCCTGCATATAGTCAAGTGTCAAGATAATTGTCTCAAGTCTATTACAAGTATAATTGGTCCCAGCAAGCTGCAAGGTCTTCTAAGTTCCTGGTCATCTCTCTGGAAATCTGGCCTAGCAGTGAAGATAATTCCATCTGTCTTGAACTCAGTAAAGCCTCCGTTAAACCATAACTGGTTGTGGACTCTCCTTTCACTACTAGCCATTGGAATAGCGGAGATACCGTTCGTGTGGTTCCGGTACCAAAAACCCCTCTGTCGTCACAAACACTAGGGGTTAACAACATCTTGCCCTAGGGGTTAATACCATCTGGTCCCACCACCTACACCGCTACACCGTAACCGTAAGCAATCAGTAAGCGGCCACTTTGGACCAACTATTCACATTATTACCGATCAGAAAATTATAATTTCGTATACATATCTTCTGTGGCTGCATGGATGAATCCAATGTATTCATAAAGTTCTCTAGGTACAGCAAATAACATAGATACAGGGCTGGTGTCTCCCATCACACTCCCACACACACAGATCTGTCACTTGACATTTTGGAAGTGTCCACCTTCTGATCACATCCTGGTTGGTAATAATAATGTGAATAGTTGGTCCAAAGTGCCCATTTGTTGATAATTTTTATCTAATATTGCTAGGATATGCCATAACTTGCTGGTCCGTGGATGTCTGACCACTCGGACCCATAATATCCAGAACAAATGAGCTGCTGAGCAAAAACATTGCAACTCAGCCTGATTCAAGTTGAGGAGACTGGGCACATTACTAGGCAAGGGTTGTATGGTAATAGCAGAAAGGGACTATCTTTCATTTTGGTGACCAGTGAGATTTCAAAGGGGTAAATGATGATTTACCAAAAAAAAATCAGAATGTGGCATTTTGGGCTAGGCGTGTAGGCAAGGGGGCATTTTTACTGGTTTAACCTCTCCCTTAAGCCTATTTTCACTGTATGGGCCATGAGGATAGAAGAGCGCTGGGGAGCCATGTCTGGAGAAAACAGGCACTGCTCATTACCTGCCCAACACCATACCTTCAGTTATGTATGGTGGTGGCAGCATCATGTAAGGGGGTGATTTTCAGTGGCTGGGACATGGAGACTGAATATAACTGCACTGTAATCACTTATATGGTCTTCATAAACTATGTAGAGATAGTATAAAGGGGTATATTGGTCTGTGTAAAGTCTTATTTATTTATTTATGTATTTTCTTATTTATTTAGTTATTTACAGTATGGTAATAATGTGTGGTCATGGAGTGGCAGAATTTTTTTTTACCCCCTCAGAAAATCCTTCATATGTCCCTGTGATTTCAACAAAAAACTATTTTGTTTGCTTTGAGTTCTGAAGACATTTTTTTTTGCTTTAGTTTTGCTTATGTGCTACATGTTTATCATACTAACACAAGGGATAGATACATTTGCACATAATCAAAACACAAAAGTCTCAGTTAAGACTTTTTTGTGACTTTTTAAAATTGCTCACGTAAAAGAGTTTTGTACTCCAGGTCAGACCTGGAGTAGACTTGCGACTTTTTTAAATACTTTTTTTTTGCCTACATGGGACATTAGCACATCATAAATACGTGACCACTGCAACTGAAAGATGATTAGGTAAGGCTGTTTGTAACTTTGCTTACCCGTAAAAGTCACACAAAAAAGTGCAGAGTCACGTAAAACTTTTTGTGCGCCCAGAGTAAGCAAAAAAAAAAAAAAAAAAAATATATATATATATATATATATATATATATATATATATAAAGGCTCTAAATACCTTGGTAAATCTCCAACATAGTGTTGACAACTGTTTACTTCCAACACATATTTGGTATGACTCTTGGATTGCCGATCAGTTTTCCATCCTACCCCTCCTAGAGCTATCCTATACCTGAAGCCTGCATAATTTGCCAGCAATATCAGCCGTTAAGTACCAGTTGGTAAATTGGGAAGGCAATATAAGTTACCTAATTTCCAAACTTTAAGAATGCCTACAATTTTCCTCCTGTTATGTGCATTCTATTTAACCTTTTAGTTTCTGTCCTGTCTATATTTAAATAATACTTCTTCTGTTTAACAACCTCAGATACCAAAGGGGTGAAGAGATGGAGCCAACTAGTCATATACATCGTCTACAGACCATCAGAAGGATATGAATGATCTGTGGAATGTGTCCACGGTCTAGTGAGATTATAGCATTTGAGTTTCTTTTGGTAAAGTGATTTGCCATTTTTGTATGATAAGGTCTAATAGGTTTGTTTTTCTCATAAACGGTACAAATATTGTCCATGGTCTGCATCTGTATTGACATCAATGGGGCTGAACTGCAACACCATATACGGCCTAAAGACAAAAATGGCACGATTGCATAATAAAAGTATACATTTTTATTATCTTGCTTTCTAATGTATAAGCTAACAAGAAAGCAACTGGACCATGTGATATGAAAAGTAAGGGAGTAAAAGTAAATGATAATACTTCATACCTGTTCTCAATTTCATTAATAGTATCTGGTAATGCAAAGTCTTTAGTTTCCACCAGAAAGCAGGATAAGAAGCCTGCTATTATGGGAGTGATTCCAAATAGCATGGGAAGGATTGTCACAGAAAAATCCCCTGTTAAATGCAAAACAGATGCCACAGCAGAGCCCAGACGAGCATTCATAGTGCTAAAGCCCATGCCAGTTTGCCTATATGGAACAAGGAGAAAACACAATTTCCTTAGAATTTGTTTACTTAAATGGTCACTTTTGTTAAAATAAAAACTAAAACTTCCCTCCAAGTAATAGCCTATGTGGTTCCTAACATTTTTGTAAATCACTTTTTTTTTTTTTAACAAAAATGCCTTCCTACCCCATAAAAAAAACCAGCTTTAAAGTCTTGAGCACTAGGTGTCTCCATTCCCTCTGTTGTTCACTGCCTGTTGTTAGGCTAAAAACATTTCTAGTAACAGCCTAGGTGGTAAGAGCAGGGCTTGGCATGTGCTCTGTGCTGCAGAAAGAAACACTGTGTGTGCACCTGCATCTGTAATTGTTCAGACGAGCTGCACTGTCCATGCAAGATAAATCAAGGTTTCTGAATCATCTCAGCAACAGCAGTGCTTAGTATAACCCTTTCCTTTCTTCTGTGCTGCTATTTCTGCTCACACAGCCTCTTGTAAAGCTAGTGCATCAGTAAACCCTTTTCCCCCCATTTATAGTAGTGTCATGTAGTAATCATCCCCCATCAAAGTGCAGCCTATTCAGTGGTTAGGGTAACCCCTTTCTTGTAATCCTGATTTTTATTTCATACTAGCTGAGTACCCAGCGTTGCCCATTTTTTCCTTCCTAATCCTTGTTGGAGAGGAAAATCAACAAAGGAGGAAGCTTTTGACTTCATATCCCGTCCACATATATTGTTGTCATATCCCAACCCCATATTCCGTCCTCATATCTCAACCTCATATCCCGTCCTCATATCTCAACCTCCTATCCTGACCTCCTATCTCGACCTCCTATCCCGTCCTCATATCCTGACCTCCTATCGACCTCATATACCGTCCTCATATCTCGACCTCCTATTCCGACCTCATAGCCCGTCCTCCTATCTCAACCTCATATCACATCCTCATGTACCAACCTCCTATCCCATCCCGTCTTTGTGAGATGGGGTGTGGCTTGCAAGCCGGACCGACACATTCACCAGGAGATGCAGAGCAAAGCTTGTGGAGTACGGTACTGGACATCCCATATACTTGCATGGGACTTAAAACAAAAAACCCTCTTTTATATAAGGGTGTAGGTAAGGGATAATTTAACTATCATATGTTTTTATTTGACATATAAGTAATATGTGTACCAGGTATTATTAAAATATCTCCAGTCGTACGGAAGTTATGTGGGAATATACATTTCCCATTGATTTGCATGGGACTTTAAACAAAAACCCCGACCCTCACAAATGGGGGTAGTTAAGGGTTAAATTAACTATGCTATATTTTAACCCCTTAAGGACCGGGGTTTTTTCCGTTTTTGCATTTTCGTTTTTTGCTCCTTGCCTTTAAAAATCATAACTCTTTCAATTTTGCACCTAAAAATCCATATGATGGCTTATTATTTGCGCCACCAATTCTACTTTGTAATGACATCAGTCATTTTGCCCAAAAATCTACGGTGAAACAGAAAAAAAAATCATTGTGCGACAAAATTGAAAAAAAAAACGCTGTTTTGTAACTTTTGGGGGCTTCCGTTTCTACGTAGTACATTTTTCGGTAACAATGACACCTTATCTTTATTCTGTAGGTCCATACGATTAAAATGATACCCTACTTATATTGGTTTGATTTTATTGTACTTCTGGAAAAAATCATAACTACATGCAGGAAAATTAATACGTTTAAAATTGTCATCTTCTGACCCCTATAACTTTTTATTTTTCCGTGTATGGGGTGGTATGAGGGCTCATTTTTTGCACCGTGATCTGAAGTTTTTAACGGTACCATTTTTGCATTGATAGGACTTATTGATCGCTTTTTATTCATTTTTAAATGATATAAAAAGTGACCAAAAATGCACTATTTTGGACTTTGGAATTTTTTTGCGCGCACGTCATTGACCGAGCGGTTTAATTAATGATATATTTTTATAATTTGGACATTTCCGCACGCGGTGATACCATATATGTTTATTTTTATTTACACTGTGTTTTTTTTTTTATTAGAAAAGGGGGGTGATTCAAACTTTTAATAGGGGAGGAGTTAAATGATCTTTATTCACTTTCTTTTTTCACTTTTTTTTTTGCAGTGTTATAGGTCCCATAGGGACCTATAACACTGCACACACTGATCTTCATCATTGATCACTGGTTTCTCATAGGAAACCAGTGATCGACGATTCTGCCGCATGACTGCTCATGCCTGGATCTCAGGCACTGAGCAGTCATTCGGCGATCGGACAGCAAGGAGGCAGGAAGGGGCCCTCCCGCTGTCCTGTAAGCTGTTCGGGATGCCGCGATTAGCCGCGGCTATCCCGAACAGCCCGACTGAGCTAGCCGGCAACTTTCACTTTCATTTTTAGCCGCGCGGTTCAGCTCTGAGCGCGCGGCTAAAGGGTTAATAGCGTGCGGCGTTGCAATCGGCGCTGCACGCTATTAGAGGCGGTTCCCGGCTTCACTATGACGCCGGGCCCGCCGTGATATGACGCGGGGTTACTGTGTAACCCCTCGTTATATCAGGAGAGCAGGACCAAGGACGTACCGGTACGTCCTTGGTCCTTAAGGGGTTAAGTGGACATATAAGTAACATGTGACCAAGTATTATCGAAATATCTCCAGCCATTTGGAAGTTATGCAGTAACATATATTTCCCATAGACTTGTATGGGACTTTAAACAAAAACCCCGACCCTGGCAAATGGGGGTGGGTAAGGGTTAAATTACCTATCCTATATTTGTTGTTGACATATAAGTAACATGTGTGCCAAGTTTCAGGTTAATATCTTTAGCCGTTTGGACGTGATGCTGGAACATACACACATACATACATACACACATAGGGGGAGATTTATCAAAGGATTTAGACTGTTTTTTCCTGTCTAAATTTGTCGCACAGAAAGTCGCAGTCTAAATATGTGCGACTTTTCTGCGACTTTTGCTGTAGAGGATTTTTAGAACATGATGCATGCAAGTCTATTTTAGACGGAAATGCTTTGGAAACTGCATTGGTGCTGAATTTATCAAGTGCGACTTTTGTGCGACAAGTCGCATCTGCCCAAAATACCCTGAAATGTCAGACCATGTTGGAGCAGGTCTAAATGCAGTTTAAGCTGTAGACCCTGAAGTCTGAGCACAGAATTTATCAAGGGCTGTGAGACCTTTGATAAATTAGGAGCACAATAGACAGGAGACTACCACATCCGCTGGTCTATAAGCATACCCAGAATAGACTAGATTAGGAAATGTCCCCCATTGAGTTTTATGTATATATATAGAGATCTGCTCACATAGCACCTTGCAAAAATGTAGTACATCTAGTGCATCAGTCACCCCTTCTCCCTCCACACAGCATCTAATGATCAGGTGCTGTAACCAATGCTATGAATACAATAAATTATTTTTACTGAACATTTCTGTGCACACCCACCTTATCTCTGTAGGGTACAGCTCTCCCGTGTAAAGGTACATGCATGTAATAGCAGATGCCAGGAAAGCTTTTCCGGTTAATGCCAGGAGTGTACACAACAGCTGCATTTCTGCAAACAGACAGCATATACTTTTAGTGGTATAAACGGAATACTTGGCAGCAGAGGTATAACTTAAAGCCTTCTGCATGTTTATCAAACTCTTACAGAGCCAATGGTAAAGGAATTAACAGGTACCTCCGTCGCTTTACCTTTAGGTGTGAAGCTGTAAGATAGCACCATTATTCCTGCCAGAAACAAGGACACAAACTGCATGACTCGTCTTCCCACAAATGTCATGGCCAACATCACCATCAGCTTAGCCGTCATTTCTACTGCTCCAAATAGCGCCTGAGCCAAGAAAACGTTGAGTCCAAAATTCTGCAGGTCCATGTTGAGCCCATAATAAGCAAAATTGCTTGAAAACCTATCGGTTGAAAACAATTGTATCCACGGTTATATATTGACATCATATGTTATGCTGACATACATCTGTGGAGTCACGTTGTAGATATCACGTGATATTTTATTATATGCTTATGACCACAAGTAGCATGAACTTACCAAACTAGAACTAGACAAAGGGACATGCGTCTTATGGCCGGAGTGCGGACAAGGTCAAACACTGAGTGTGAGGCTCTGATTATAAGAATATCCTTTTGCATCTCAGCGCAAAGCATCTGTGGATAAAGCATGGAAGATGACATTTTTTTTTAAATAAAGGAATTAATAAAATGTAATTAAATGAAAAATCGTAACAACTGATCTAAGGGTAATATTAACGAAGATAATGTCATATCATCTTACACTTCTCTTAAGGGTTAGAGCAGAATTGTTGGAGAACATTAAATAATAATGTGACCTATTCAGGTCACAGAGCTGCGATTGCAAGTTATACTGGTAGATACCTGGGGGAGCACCAATAAGCTACTTTGTTGGCCAGACTATTTCAATACAGGAATAGGACAGTTAACTGAATTATTGCCCAGGTTCAAGGGAATCTGTCAGCTCAATTAACTGCTAAGAGCTGTAGAAACCGTGGGAGATAAGTTATTAAAGCAAACATTTAAAATTGCCTTTTTATTTCTGAGTGTCAAGGAGGCAGGACCAAGCTGCTCAAGTTCTACAGCTTAGCACTCCTCCTCACTTGCACTTACCTCTTAGGCCATGTAAAAATCTGTGTACATGAGTCAAGTAGGTGCTGGAAGGTGAAGGCGAGCAAGGAGGTGTGCCAGGCTGTGGCACTTGAGCAGCTCAGCTCTGCCTGATTGGCACTTGGCAGAGAAATAAAAAGACAATTTTGTAAGTGCAACGAGCACTCCTGCGGGCTCTCCTCTGCTGTATGTCCTACTACTGCGGTCCGGTGTCCCGGCTCTCTAAGACGTAAAGGACCAGCGCGCCAGTAATTGGTAATTGCTGGGCGCTGACCCTATAAAGGGGACTGACTTACGGTTGACCCCTGCCAGATCTTTGTGTCTTCTAGAGCCTTAGAAAAAGCATTTTCCTGTGCATTCTGACTATCCGTGTACCGTACCCTCTTGCTACGTTCCTGACCTTGCTGCTGTGCCACCAGCCTCTGACCAGCTTGCTTTGTCCCTGACCACGCTCCTGTGCCGCCAGCCCTGACCTTTTGCCTGTCCCGACTATGAGCTTGCCTTTCCCTTCTTGTGCCACTCTATACCTTGGCAGCCTGTGGGGACGAGTCCTATCAGTGGTAGCGATCTGGGTGCCGCCTGCCGCAGCAAGTCCATCCCGCTTTGCGGCGGGCTCTGGTGAAAACCAGCGGCACCTTAGACTCCGCTCCCTTGTATGGCCCACGCCATCTTCCACACAGGTCCAGCAGATCCACTTCTCCATCACCAGCTGTAACAGTAAGTTTGGCGACCACCACCAGCTCCAGGAAAGGTACAGATTACTTTTATACTATAACAGCTGAATGGTTGTTAGCTGGTGTCAGCTGCTTTCCCTGACCTCCCTACAGTGTTGTTTATTGTATTATACCTTGTTATGCAACTGCAATTACTAAGAACAGGGACCACCATCCAGATTAAATGCTTAGTAGGCATTTAAGTAGGCATGGAAAATGGCTGTGGGTAAGCATAGGGCTGCACATCTCCGTGCAAGTGTGTCATTTATTTATGCATATTATCAATGATATACAGTATCAGAACAAAATTCTGCACAAGATATGTGACTTTTCTATTTATTTAGTATTTACTTGGCTGCATTAATTGTATCACATATTATATATGTTTTACCTCTGTCGACAGTTTCTCGCCTTCCCTCCATTTTCCATTGATTCGAGCAGCTTTTTTAAGGTTTCTCAGAGCCTTATATGGGTCACCCCGAAGAATCAGCCACCGAGCAGATTCAGGCAGCCACCTGAATTAGAAGACAGAAGATTGGTAGAAGAGGTGTCCACAGGGGCATAGCTATAGATGTAGCAGAGGTAGCAGTCACACCAGGGCCCTGGTGCCTATGGGGGCCCCAAAACACATCTTCCCCATAAGAGACACTTATTATATTTGAAATAAAAAAAGCACAAACGGATGCGCTCCGTAGTGTAACACCAAAGGTGGGTTGAGACATGCCTGAGGAAGCTTGTGACCGTGAAACGCGTTGCATTATGGGAAATAAATCCTTTTAACTTCTTATCTGGTCTCAGCGCTTCCATTGATCCCGCTGTGCTACCTGGAGATTGCTTGTTTTTATTGTGACGTATTATATTTGACATATTGGGCCCTGTTGCAGATTTCGCATCAGGGCCAAGAAGCTACAAAGCCTCTGGATGTTCATAAACTTTTTCCACAGCACCCAAATTATCTATCCTCTCATAGGCACTAGTAAAGAATGGAAGCTTACCATGAGTAGAAGAAGAATAAAAAGAACGGGGCAGAAACAGCAAACTGAAGCCATCGCCAGTCTCGGATCCCGTATGCAATGGCAGCCAAAATGATCTGTCCCACTGAGTAGGAGAAGCCAAAAAAATTCCCAGCCAGTGTGCGACCATGCATGGGCATCCACTCTAAGACTGATTAAAGAAAAACAATATATAAAACCTATAGTATTAGTCCATAGACAGCTGTATACATGCTATAGTAAGCAAATACTTACTTAAGGAGATGCTGTTGACAGAAATGGCAGAAGATGCTACACCACAAAGGAAGCGGAAAGCACAATAGCCATCATATGTAGGTAAAAATGCAGCGCAGCATCCAGCTATTCCCATTTGAAGGTAAGACCACATTAGGATCTCCATTCTGCCTAATCTAGGATGCAAAGAAATTGGTCATCATGAGGTAAAGTTATCATGACAAATAAGGCTTTTAGCCGCAGGCACACTAGTTGCAAAACACTGGTTAATAGAGTTAAAATTGGAAAGCATAAGAAATCTCCTCAGGCTAAGTTTCTACTTGTTATTTTGTCCTGCGTTTTTTGGTTTGTGTGGAAATTGCATTCATGGCCCCTTTGGCATTTTTGGTGGTGCTGGATGGTGGTGGAACCATCTGGCCAATCACAGCTCTCTGTGGGAAATATGAATGGTGTATATATGGCAGTGCAGGGGACCATAGAAGAGCGGCCGGCTGCATCTATACATTATACAGGAGGATCGCAACGGACCCCAGGGTGATCTATCAATTAGTACAGGTACTACTACTCCCATCATGGAACAGTGTGTGTTCCATGCTGGGAGTAGTAGTACCACCTAAAAAATAAAGAATAAAAAGTGAAAACACACACACTACATTTTTATTATTGTCGGCTAGATTTTTAGGTCCCCACCCGCCCACATAAATTGATCCCTGTTTAAAAATTAATAAAAATGTTGTTATAAAAAAGATACATTTCGTTACATGCAATTTTTTCCATAACTACTGTATCTTTTTATATATTTTTTTTAATGGTACCCTACAAAATTTTATTTAAAAAAAATATCTCTATCACTTTTTTGGATGTCTGAAAAAATGCCAAAGTTAAAACCCACATGGCGTTTTTCTTGGCGTTTTTTACTCCCCTAAACTTCTATGGGAGAAAAACGCCACGATTTCAGGGGAAAAACGCCAGTGGCTGAACATGCTGTAATTTTGCAAAACCGCCAAGAAAAAAATGGCATGCGGCAGAATTGGCGTTTTTTTGGGTGTTTAAAAAAAAAAAAAAAAAACAAGTAGAAACTTAGCCTAACACATCTTACTGTTGGTTTATTTAGTGCTTGCTTGCTCCATAGCTTTGTACTAAGTTACTGCAAGAACACAGCAACGGTTGACCTAAATATTAGTGGAGCAAGCTACAATCTAAAGTCAGGAATAAAAAACTTACTTGTCTGCAAGACTGCCAAAGACGAGGGCTCCCAAAAGTACGCCAGTCATATAAATAGAACGAGCAACTTGCTTCCAAGGATGTTGCTTACAAACTAAATTCCACTGTAGAGTAAAAAGAAATACAGTGGCTGTAGGCAAACAGGTTGGAATTTACAAAACATTCCCAGTTATTCTTATGATCTTTCTTTCATTTTTTTTTCTTTGTATAACTGTTTAATGATTTTTATTTGTAATGCTCAGGTTGCCTGTGGCCATAGTGCTTGATTTGCAGAAAGGAGGAGTGCATAGGATAACCATGTACTGGAATATGTTCCCTTACCTACTTGCCTTATAGAGACATTCTACTCAGCATTCCAGAACATCTGCCAAAGTCTTATTTTGAATCAGATCATTTTAATTGTAGAAAATCCTTTATCCACCCAATGTGGCATAGGTGCTCGTTCACACAAGTGGATTTTGTTTCAAACTCACAGCAGGTTTCCCTGCGGAAAATCTGCCGCAGACCCTATTGACTTTAATGGAAATCAGCTGCGGAGAGCCTGCCCGCTCATGTGAACGAGCCCTTATACTCCAAGGCTAATACAAATCACCCTTTAACCCCTCACTAAAACTACTCCAGGACAGTTTTTCACATGGTCAGGTTTTATTAGAAATTTCATGAAAACATTTTCATTTACCCCAAACTCTCATAGTTACACAATGTATTCCTCCCCTATATACACCTTGTTCTAACTTAATTATCATAAGCACTGTATCTAAAACTTCTTTTACAATAATAACTTTAGCTTCACATCATAAATCAGCTTGATTTGACTCCTGCTTCACCTCCTGTCACTGCTGCCAGCTTCTATCCAAAGAACCACACCTACCTAAACCTTGCCATGCCTACCCCCTAAAGCCCTCAGTGATATAAACACCTGATCCCAAGCATAAGAACCCTACAGCGGTCTCAAACAGATTATCAGATGATACTTTACAGTAATTATGCTTTGCAATAGCAAACCTCCGCTCCTATCCACATATACTTAATGAGAGATCTAAATAAATCTTATCTTGAACTCGCAAAAAAAGTCCCTTGGTCCTAATGAAACGTCTTGTTCTTCTTGAACCTCAACTGATACTCAGACCCCATTCTTACTAATCTTTATTTCATTAAGGTCCAACCATGCTATCACTTCCTGCGAAGTCTCAGAGAAGCCTGTTGGTCACTGGTACCTCCTGGGTAACAATCACATGACATAACTCTTAAAGATACAACACATCTTATAATACAATACACTGCAGAACATATGTACAGGGGGGGGGGGGGGGAGAAGCAGGTGCAAGGGGCCCTGTGGACACTGAAGGAGGCTGCCTGACAGGACAGCAAGGGTACGGGGCAACATCTCCCATACTGGGCCCCCACATATATCTCTCAGATCATAACACAGAAAAAGAGCAAGTAAAGTATTTATTAGTCATACCTCAGTCACAATGGTTGAGGAGAAGATGCTCCGGTCATAAGTCCACCCTTCTCTGCAATATTCCATATTCCTTCCGTCCAATGGTTTTCTAGTTGAGTTCACTAATAAATCTCTGGCCTTTTGATACTGGATGCATCTCCAGGGTTTGTTGTCTTGGTCCAGTGAAGTGAAATGTTTCATAATATGTGTCCAACTTATATTATTCAAGTTGCTGGTGGATGGAAGCTTGCAGTGGTGTTCAGGAATGGCAGCTGTAAAGTTCTGGAGAAGATTGTGGCACGATAACATAGTCACTGGTATCAACAACAGTATGGTGTGGAGTATCTGAAAACAACCAACTCCACCTAAAGACTGAAGGACATCATTGAAAGCCATGTGTATGCCATACAGGTCTTATCACGTTTATACGCTGAATTATTGTTCTTTTCTCTATGACGATGAAGACTTCAACAAGATCTACTTTGATATCTATCTTTAGAAAGGTTTACCTCTTCCTAGTCTTTCTTTTCAAACAGTCATATACTGTTGCAGATTTATGTTGTGTCTCCAATCTGATTTACATATACGGTATATATACCTTTGTGACTGCCCATTAACCCCTCCCTTTCTACTCATGGTTCTTCTACATCTCCATGAACAATTTTCATGCAGAATAAACTTGTTCTAATAACCTTCTTTGTTCTATTCATGGTATTATTGAGAATGCCATTCTTCCTCTTATTATACTTAATATAACACAATGTCCCAGACCTAGAGTATTATGAAATGGCAATTTTGGAGCCAATAAACAAAGAGCTAAGTCAGAGACCTTGCTGGCTTGTGGACAAAAGGAAGCAAGAGTAGGCCATTTGAAAAACCCTTCATGCCAAGTCAAGGGTATTTCTAGTTTGCTATCTTGTAACATATCCTCATCATGTGAAGGCATCAATGTACAGAGGCAGCAATATATAAGCTGGCACATCTCAAAAATGGCAAGTTAATGTTTGCTGCATCATGATCTGTAACACTTTAAATATCAAGTTAGTGTTTTCTACCTCTGCAATCAGTAAAAATAAAGCCTTCATAATGTAGATGTGTTTTTTGACTTATATACATCATACCTTATAGCAGTGGAATAGCTATATAGGTCGCGATGGTTGCAATTGCGACCGGGCTTAATAGCCTGGGGGGTCCCGAAGAGGCCCCCCTTCCACTGTACTATGTGCTGCAGCAGGTCGGGCTCCCGGGCACTGCCCAAGGGGCCGGACCTGGAGGGAAGGTGATCTCTGCCAACAAAGTTTTGTTTGTTTTTACTTACATGCCAACACTGGGGCGGCCCCTTTAAAAATTGAGCCGGAGAGGCCAGGGGCTTCTGGATGCAGACGTGCCCCACGCAGGCACGCACGTCTGCTCCAAGCCCCTGACTTGTCCGCTGCCTCTGATCCCGCTGCATCCCCGAACACGGCTTTGCAGAGACGCAGCAGCCTCTGCTGCCTGACAGCATGCAGATCTCTACTGCCTCTAACCCTCTGCACCTGGTGAGCAGCAGGATAATGATGGGTGTGAGTAGACCGGGGAGTAGACCGGGGAGGGGAGTGGAGGGGGTTTGATATATTTGTGTGTATGTATGATTATGTTGTTTGTGATGATATATATGTGTGTGTGTATGTATGTATGATGTGTGCATGTATGCTACAATGTGTGTATGATAGATTTGTGTGTATAATAGATGTACATATGTAGGATGTGTGTATGTATGATGCGTATATGTATGATAAATGTGTGTATGTAAGATAGATGTGCGTATGTATAATGTGTGTATGTATGATAGATGTTCAGATGTGTGATGTGTGTATGTATGATAGATATGTGTATGTACGATGTGTGTGATATATCATACAAGCACACATCTATTATACATACATCTATCATACATATGCACATTTATCGAACACACATGTATCTTACATACACACATTTATCATACATACACACATCTATCATACACACATCTATCATACATACGCATATCTATCATCCACACATCACACACATATGTATCTTACATACACACATCCATCATACATACGCACATTTATCATGCATACAAACAACTATCATACACACATCTATCCTACACAGGGGTGGACTGATACCATAAAAAGGCAGGGGCCCCCTGCAAGGCTCCGCTGCTGGTCAAACTTTTCCATGCCCCTATTCCACCTAAATCCCACACACAAAATAAACAAAAATGTATATATGTAAGAAACACTTTAACATAGGTAAAATAGGTAAAAAAATTTCCATGAACAGTAATACCGGTATACATGAAGGAAATATATACCACCGCACATTAACTGGATAATACTACCATACTGTACTGAATAAAACTGGTATACACAGACCAGTGCACTATACAGGATCTGTATACTATATAATTGTTTATATATAGGACCATACGACAGTAGATATCAGCTGTACACAGAATGTGTATACCATATCAGTTCTTACAGTTAACTCTAGGGACTCACAATTACATAGGACCTGTGTAAACTGTGCATACATGCAAAAAGGCAACACCTTCATACATCCTGGTATCGGTAAGATATATGAGATTAAACAATATCTCACTTGTACTACAGATTTTGTCATTTATGTCCTTCAGTGTCCTTGTCGCCTACTATATGGGAGCGAAACGACACTGGAGGCGAAAGTCAGAATCCCACAGCACTGGTATACCATCCGTAAAAAAAAATGGACTCACCAGTTTCTAAACATTTCTGTGATCAAGGCCACTCAGAGAAAGATCTCAAATTTACCTTATTAAAACAAGTCCCCAAAGGAAAAAGAGGTAGTAACCATCAGGCGAAAATAATTATGGTGGATATACGAATTGAACTAATTAAAACCTTTAGGGTTAAATGTAGATATCACCGTTACACATGAAATATGCAATGCACGGTAAAATAACCATGACTGATCTGATACACATTGCTCCGTGTATATTGTTGAAGATTTTCACCATTCTCTTGTTTTTCTCTTTTTTACAGAAGTGGGCTTGTGGAATGGCCAACGAATTCACATACAGGCAGATTCGGCATCATTTTGAGACATGTCAAATCTTTATTGTACATAATTATAACAAGAACTGAAGACCATTACGCAAGAACTGTTCCTGCCACATTCCTGACTCCATGGCTCTTACCATTGGGTTGCAGTACTTCTCCAGATGTGGGCGTGCACTGTGGATATCTAAGCTGGCCATTAATTTGGTTGGTGACTACAGTCCTAACATATGTGGCCTGGATACACGGTGTTTACACTGTCCTCCCGGTCCGCATGGTGCGGTTAAACCTGCTGGGTGATTGCTGTACTGAACCTGTGAAGGATTCCCTATTCCAATATGACAGACTGAGCCTCAGTTGGACCTCTGAAACATAATATATAAAAAAATAATAAAAAGATATATGTTTATAGGAAGAAAAA
This sequence comes from Hyla sarda, assembly GCF_029499605.1. Taxonomy (NCBI): domain Eukaryota; kingdom Metazoa; phylum Chordata; class Amphibia; order Anura; family Hylidae; genus Hyla; species Hyla sarda. Next base: position 253,128,596 of record NC_079194.1, on the reverse strand, counting down.
AAAATATAAAGGTATAAATGAAACACCCCAACATGTGATATTAACATGCAGATTCAAATCCACTATTAAAAATATACTGATAGGAGACCCATATTTCCATTATCCTCTAATCAATTATGTAACACCCCATCCAAGTGTACAAAATACAATAAAAAATGTATATACCCCACATATACCAATTATATAAAAATAAACCTACCGTATTTTTCGCCATATAAGACGCACTTTTTCTTCCCCAAAACTGGGGGGGGGGGGGGGAAAGTTGGTGCGTCTTATACGGCAAATACACATTAAAACCCTGTCCTATCTTGGCGGTCCCTGCGGCCATCAACGGCTGGGACCCGAGGCTAATACAGGACATCACCGATCGCGGTGATGCCCTGTATTAACCCTTCAGGTGTGGCGATCAAAGCTGACCGCCGCGTCTGAAGGGAAAGTGACACTAACCCGGCTGCACCGGGAGGGACCTTACTTGCCTCCTCGGTGTCTGCTCCATACCGCGATTCCCTGCATGGCCGGCGCTCTCCTTCTTCGTCATCACGTCATAGCGCACGCCGTCCCGTTATCCAATAGGAGCGGCATGCGTAGCGAAGTGATGGCGGCGCCAGACAGTGAGGATACCTGGCAGCAGAGACGTTCCGGAGCGACGGGAACACCCCTGGGACGCAGCGACAGCGATGGATGGCGACATCCAGGGCAGCGGTGACGAGCGGTGATGGGTCTGGAGCGGCGGGGACATGTGAGTATTACCTCCTATTACCAGTGGTCTTCAACCTGTGGACCTCCAGATGTTGCAAAACTACAACTCCTGGCTGTCCGGGCATGCTGGGAGTTGTAGTTTTGCAACATATGGAGGTCCGCTGGTTGAAGATCACTGTCCTATACTTTACATTGTATTTTAGATTTCCCTCCTTTAAAATTGGGTGTTTCTTATATGCCAGGAAGTCCTATATGGCGAAAAATACGGTAACTAGTAAATGAAGATGCATCTTCCAGGAATGTCAACAAGACATACTCATCTTTTTTTAACAAAAAGATAAAAAATATAATAAAAAATAAAAAGAACATTTTTTGTATCATTTTGTGCATCGAGCGTGATCCAATATTGCAGGTTCCATAATTCAAAAATTCCTTGACGTAAAGAATGAGGGTGAATACTTGATCAGATAATGTATAACCTGAAGGGGAGAAAAGAGAAAAAAAATGGAGTAAAAATCATTAGTGCTCAAAATCACACAAAAACCAATATGCAGTGAGCCACAAAATAATGTGAATAATGTGAAGGAAAATATATGATTGGAGTAATAAAAAATGGATATGCTACGGTTCAGTGAAGTCAGTGCATCTGTATGAAATGAATGTGTGCAGTAAAGAAAAAAAAAGAACTGACCTAACTCAGTGAATGTTAATTCCTCATTTAAACCATGAGGGGCCCCTGAACCAAGTTCAAAGATCCATTTGGATTCACGTCTATGTAATAAGCCCATAATGTCTCCACCACGTATCCCACAAGACACTTTCTCCAACCCTACCACCCTAGTGCCCCCAATCTTACCTGAGTGATATTTCCTGTAGTGGGCCGCTACTGATGTTAGGGTGCAATCACTTTTGAAGTCCCTCTCTGCCCGGGAAATTGTGGAGAAGTGTTTCTGTACCCGCTTCCTTAGTTCTTGTGTGGTTTGACCATATAGATCTGATCACATGGGCAAAGCAGGGCATAAACAACATTCCTAGTCTTACAGTTGATATGATTAGACAGGCAATATGTGGTGCCCACTCCAGGATGTTGAAATTCCCATGTGGGCTCCATATACTGACAGATAGAGCACTCACCACATGGGAAAGAGCCTGCAAATTTCTCCTTATTCCAACCGTTCCAACCATTCTAGAGAAATGACTCTGTGTCAAAATATCCTTGAGGTTCCGTGTCCTTTCGCTGTAAGCACCGGAGTAGAAGGTATTACTGGGTCAATCTTGGAATCTGATTGGAAAATATTCCAGTGTTTCTGCAACAACTCATTTATCCTATTCCACTGGTTGTTCAATTGTGTAGTCAGACATAAAGTCATATCCGCCTGTCTGTCTCTTGGTCGCAATATTTCATTTCGATCTGCATGTAGGGCTCTCTGAAATGCCCTGGATATTACTTTTTTGGGGTACCCCCTATTCCTCAAACAATCTGTCAGGTCCCGGGCATGTTTTTTAAAATCCTCCATATTCGTACAGTTATATTTCTTATACTTAAGAACTGTCCAGTAGGTATTCCCTTTCGGGTATGTCCTGGATGAAAGCTTTCAAAGTGAAGCAAATAGTTTGTGGCTGTTTCTTTGCGATGCAGAGAGGTTATTAGCTTGTTGCCCCTGTGTTTTAATTTCAAATCCAAAAATTCCACCATTGTAGTTGAAATCTGCGATGTCAAATGCATCTGTAAGTCATTCCAATTGAGCTCCTTAGTGAATTCCTGGCATTGTTTCTGCGTACCTGTCCAAATAAAAAAGATATTGTCTATAAATTGATACCATCCGGAAACAAACTGTTGGTATAACGGGGATGGGTACACGTGTGCTCCCTCCCACCACCCCAAAAAGAGGTTGGCGTAGGAGGGGGCACAACATGCTCCCATCGCCGTCCCAGATACCTGCCTGTAAAATTTGCCATCAAAAAGAAAATAATTATGATGTAAAACAAAACTCAACCCTAACATCAGTAGCGGCCCACTACAGGAAGTATCACTCAGGTAAGATTGGGGGCACTAGGGTGGTAGGGTTGGAGAAGGTGTCTTGTGGGAGATGTGGTGGAGACATTACGGGCTTATTACTTAGACGTGAATCCAAATGGATCTTTGAACTTGGTTCAGTGGCCCCTCATGTGCAAAGTAAAAACCGTATATGGATTCCCGTACGGAACCGTATACTGTACATGTGTGTTTCCCATTGACATCCATGTTAAAAAAACAAACTAAAAAAAAACATATGCGGTTGCAATACAGTTTTTAACCCGGAGACAAAACCGTGGTCAACCAGTGTATATAGCTTTCAATACGGTTCCATACGTTTTCAATAATGAAAACATATATGGGAATTGTACTTGAAAAACGTGGTGTGAACGCAGGCTTACATATGTCCTCCCCAAGTCCCAGTATCTTCATTTTTGTACTAACCTTTTGTATGGCACAGTATCAAATGCCTTAGAAAAGTCCAGATATATAACATCCACAGCTTCACCCTGATCCAATCTATAACTCATCTCCTCAAAGATGCTGATCAGATTAGTCTGACTGGACCGATCCTGCATAAATCCATGTTGGTGCTGTGTCATGATAGCCGAATGACTGCTCCGTGCCTGAGATCCAGGTTATTTTCATTAAGATATTCCAGAATAGCATCTCTCAGAAGGCCTGTAAGTTTAATAGCTGTTAAACTTACAGGCCTAAAGTTCCCAGGATCCTTTTTTGACCCCATTTTGAATATTGGTACCACATTTGCTAAGCACCAGTCCTGTGGAACAATCGCAGTCTTTATTGAATCTATAAAAGGGGTACGGCGAAAAATTGTACGGCGCTGCATAGCATCTCTTAGCGCACCATACATTTACGGCGCGGCTGTGATACAAGCGCAGGAGCTGCGCTCCCTTTATTCCCGGTGGCTGTCGGCAGCCACGGACCCACCGGTAATGGCAGACATCAGCAATCACGCTGATGTCTGCCATTAACCCCTGAGGCGTCGTGATCAATACAGATCACGGCATATGCGGCAGTGCAGCGCTTAAAATGGCTGATCTGGTCGCCCGTGGCACTGCCGCGGGGATCAGATCAGCCAAGGTGGCGGACGGAGGTCCCCTCACCTACCTCCATCCGTCTCCGGGGTCTTCTGCACTGATCTGCCTTCCAGCAGACCAGAGCAGAAGATCACCGATAATACTGATCAGTGCTGTGCCCTATGCATAGCACTGAACAGTATTATCAATCTAATGATAAATAGTCCCCTATTGGGACTAAAAAAGTGTAAAAGAAATGTAAAAAAAAAGTTTTAAAAAATGTGAAAAATCCCCTCCCCCAATAAAGTTTTAAATCACCCTTTTCCCCCATATTAATACATAAAAGCGTTAAAAAAAAGATAATTTATAAACATATTTGGTATCGTTGTGTGTGTAAATGTCCAAACTATAGAAATATAATGGTAATTATCCCCTAAGGCGAACGGCATAATCGTAAACAAAAAAAAAGTCAAAACTTTCTGTTTTTTTGTCACATGAAACTGCACTGCAAATATTTTTTACAAAAAGCGATCAAAAAGTCAAATACGTGCAAATCTGGTACCAAAACAAACTGCAGATAATGGCGCAAAAAAGTAGCCCACACACATCCCTGAATACAGAAAAATAAGAAAGTTAAAGGTGGTCAAAATGGGGCAATTTTAAACATACTGATTTTGTAAAAAAAAAAGTTTGAGATTTTTTAAAAGCACTACAATAATAGAAATGTAGAAAGAAAGAATCACAGCGCAGCGCTCACCCTTCCAGTGGTTTATTTCAGATCCATAAACAATCCATATGGTGATCCAGGTACAGTGGGGTTCGTGGGGAGGACAGGAAAGAGAGCTCCGAGGAGCCCTTGCGGCAACGTTTCGCGTCAAAAAACGCTTGGTCACGCCTTGACCAGAACTTATCAGCTGCTGTATCCCCTTAACGACGCAGGACGTACAATTACGTCCTGCGCCGGCTCCCGTGATATAACATTTACCTTCCCCTGGATCAACTCAGTAGGGACTCATTGGGTTATAGGTTGAACTTGATGGACTCTGGTCTTTTTTCAAAATTATTAACTAAGTTACTATATCGGGTCGATCCCGGCGGACGATCGCGGTGATGCCCGATATTAACCCTTCAGACGCAGCGATCAAAGTTGATCGCGGCGTCTGATGTGAAAGTGAAACCTTCCCGGCAGCTTACTTGGGCTGATTGGGACCACCGAGGTGAAACCGCGGCCTCCCGATCAGCTGTACGTACACAAGGAAAGTTATAGGGGTCAGAAGATGACATTTTTAAAAGTATTAATTTTCGTGCATGTAGTAGGACAAAATCAAACCTAAATAAGTAGGGTATCATTTTAATCTCATGGACCTACAGAATAAAGAGAAGGTGTAATTTTTACCGAAGAATGCACTGCGTGGAAACGGAAGCCCCCAGAATTTACAAAATGGTGTTTTGTTTTTTCAATTTTGTCGCACAATGATTTTTTTTTTTTTTTGTTTCACCGTAGATTTTTGGGTAAAATGACTTGGTGGACTTAATGACTTAAGAAGAATTGGTGGTGCAAAAAAATAAGCCATCATGTGGATTTTTAGTTGAAAAATTGAAAGGGTTATGATTTTATAAAAGTAAGGAGGGAAAAACTGAAAAGGGGGTATACTACAGAGGAAGTTGTGTTTCTTTCTGGAATTCTTTTCAGTCTAACCACTGTGCTCTCTGCTGACACCTCTGTCCGTATTAGGAACTGTCCAGAGCAGGATAGGTTTTCTATGGGGATTTGCTTGTACTCTGGACAGTTCCTGAGATAGACAGAGGTGTCAGCAGAAAGCACTGTGGTTAGACAGAAAAGAAATGTAAAAAGAAAAGAACTTCCTGTGGAGCATACAGCAGCTGATATGTACTGGAAGGATTAAGATTTTTAAATTGAAGTAATTTATAAATCTGTTTAACTTAATGGCACCAGTTGATTTAAAAAACAAATGTTTTTCACTGGAGTACCCCTTTAAATATAAAAAAAATAAGGGTCTGTCTAGCATGGTACTTAAAGGGGTACTCCCGTGGAAAACTTTTTTTTTTTAATCAACTGGTGCCATTAAGTTAAACAGATTTATAAATTACTTAAATTTAAAAATCTTAATCCTTCCAGTACATATCAGCTGTTAAAAAGTTAAACATATTTGTAAATTGCTTCTATAAAAAAAAATCTTAATCCTTCCAGTACTTTATAGGGGCTACATACTACAGAGGAAATGCTTTACCTTTTAGATTTCTCTGATGTCATGACCACAGTGCTCTCTGCTGACCTCTGCTGTCCATTTTAGGAACTGTCCAGAGCAGCATATCTTTACTATGGGGATTTTCTCCTGCTCTGGATTTTCTCCTGCTCTGCACAAGACCTGATCCATTTGGCCAGCCAGATGAAGCTGGCCATGTCAGGGGCGCTCATGCTGCAGGCACAGCTCCCGCCTGGTTGACAGGTGGGGAGCTGCGCTCAGCTCTTCAGTGTCCAGCTTCACTGAGATTTCGGACTCATGCTGCCAGGCCGGAATGAGTCTGAATTCTATGCACCGGGACATGTAGGGAGACTTCTAGTGGTTGTTTTTTTTAAAGTAAAAAAAAATATATATAAAGATACATTTTTGTTAAGCACATGTAATTAAAAAGTTGTTTCTAATACATTGATTAACAAACTATAAAAAAAGAAATTTGGTGACAGGTCCGCTTTAATTCTTCTAGGATGGATGAAAAATGAACACTGTGCATACAGGCGTTCCTGGTGGGTGAGTTAGCATTAACCGAGATAAAAATCAAAAATGGTAATTTATTAAAATAGCACGGACAACACGTTTCGGGCATTGCATGTTGCTCTACGATGGACCTGAGGAAGAGCAACATGTGCTTGAAAAGCATTGTCCGTGCTATTATAATAAATGACCTTTTTTTATGTCCGTGTATCTTGGTTAATGCTAAACACCAACCGGGAGCGGCTGTATGCGCAGCGTTCATTTTTCATTATCCGCCCTCTCCCACTGGAGCTCTTACTTTCATATGGAGGTACTACCAGTGGAATCTTGGACATAAGAATTAGAAGATTTGTACGCCTGACCCGGTTTTCCCTCTGGAATCCGTGGTGGAATGCTCCGGCTGGAACCCAGTGGATCTGTCGGTACACCAGTAGTTGTGCCAATGCGTTAAACGGTGTTGTGCTCTCGGCGCAACACAACCAGGTGTGTGACATCAAAACTGTCCTCCAATTTATATATCTTACCTATAGGAGTAACGGACATATTTCGCTTTCTTGTTTCTTTATTTCCTATACCTCAATCTAGGGGTTCACTGGAGACATCTTTTCTGATAAGCAACATCCTCTTTCCTTTTCTTCTGCACAGACTGCCATGACGACTTCTTCCAGCCAAAACTCATCTCTTCGGCATCTGCAGGACAAACATGTTAGACTCCGAATTTTTACAGTACCCTCCAAATCTCTGCACAATCTCAAATGCTAGTTTCCAAGTAGTGCCCCACACAGTAGTTTAATCTGGTAATAGTACCCCTCACAATGCAGAGCCCCCATATAGTGCCCCCACGCAGTTGCAGTTTCACTGGTTGCGCCATAAGACGGGATCGTTATGGTCACATTGGTTACACCAGTTGATTTGATGTCTTTATTCTTCAGGTAAAATATGGTTCCTTGATGGAGAGTTGTTGGTAAGAAGGTTTAATTTATGTCATAGTTGCATAATTAACAATAAGAGTTTAAAAAAAAAACATGGTTAAACCGCAATATGTAAACACAGCTGTCACGATGCCGGCTGGCAGGTAGTGGATCCTCTGTGCCAGAGAGGGATTGGCGTGGACCGTGCTAGAGGATCGGTTCTAAGTCACTACTGGTTTTCACCAGAGCCCGCCGCAAAGCGGGATGGTCTTGCTGCGGCGGTAGTGACCAGGTCGTATCCCCTAGCAACGGCTCAACCTCTCTGGCTGCTGAAGATAGGCGCGGTACAAGGGAGTAGACAGAAGCAAGGTCGGACGTAGCAGAAGGTCGGGGCAGGCAGCAAGGATCGTAGTCAGGGGCAACGGCAGGAGGTCTGGAACACAGGCTAGGAACACACAAGGAAACGCTTTCACTGGCACTAAGGCAACAAGATCCGGCGAGGGAGTGAAGGGGAAGTGAGGTGATATAGGGAAGTGCACAGGTGTAAACACTAATTGGAACCACTGCGCCAATCAGCGGCGCAGTGGCCCTTTAAATCGCAAAGACCCGGCGCGCGCGCGCCCTAGGGAGCGGGGCCGCGCGCGCCGGGACAGAACTGACGGAGAGCGAGTCAGGTACGGGAGCCGGGGTGCGCATCGCGAGCGGGCGCTACCCGCATCGCGAATCGCATCCCGGCCAGAGGCGGTATCGCAGCGCCCCGGGTCCGTGGAACCGACCGGAGCGCTGCAGTGAGAGGAGTGTAGCGAGCGCTCCGGGGAGGAGCGGGGACCCGGAGCGCTCGGCGTAACAGTACCCCCCCCCTTGGGTCTCCCCCTCTTCTTGGAGCCTGAGAACCTGAGGACCAGACTTTTGTCCAGGATATTGTCCTCAGGTTCCCAGGACCTCTCTTCTGGACCACAACCCTCCCAATCCACTAAAAAGAAGGTTTTCCCTCTGACCTTTTTAGATGCTAAAATTTCTTTGACGGAGAAGATGTCCGAGGAGCCGGAGACAGGAGTGGGGGGAACAGATTTGGGAGAGAAACGGTTAATGATAAGTGGTTTAAGAAGAGAAACATGAAAGGCATTAGGAATACGAAGAGAAGGAGGAAGAAGAAGTTTGTAAGAGACAGGATTAATCTGGCGCAAAATCTTGAAAGGACCAAGATAGCGTGGTCCCAACTTATAGCTAGGGACACGGAAGCGGACATATTTGGCGGAGAGCCATACCTTGTCTCCAGGGGAAAAAATGGGAGGAGCTCTTCTTTTCTTATCCGCGAATCTCTTCATGCGTGAAGAAGCCTGTAAGAGAGAATTTTGGGTCTCTCTCCATATGATGGAGAGATCACGAGAAATTTCATCCACAGCGGGCAGACCAGAGGGCAAGGGGGTAGGGAGGGGGGGAAGAGGGTGACGGCCGTACACCACGAAAAACGGGGATTTGGAGGAAGATTCAGAGATTCTGAAATTATACGAGAATTCGGCCCAAGGTAGAAGATCTGCCCAGTCATCCTGGCGGGAGGAAACAAAATGTCGTAAATAATCACCCAAGATCTGGTTAATTCTTTCTACTTGTCCATTGGACTGGGGATGGTATGCAGAAGAAAAATTTAATTTAATCTTGAGTTGTTTACAGAGAGCCCTCCAGAATTTAGACACAAATTGGACGCCTCTATCCGAGACGATCTGCGTAGGCAACCCGTGAAGACGAAAAATGTGTACAAAAAATTGTTTAGCCAACTGAGGCGCTGAAGGAAGACCAGGAAGAGGGATGAAATGTGCCATTTTGGAGAATCGATCAACGACCACCCAAATAACAGTGTTGCCATGGGATGGGGGTAAGTCAGTAATAAAATCCATACCAATCAGAGACCAAGGTTGTTCGGGAACAGGCAGAGGAAGAAGAAAACCAGCGGGCTTCTGGCGAGGAGTCTTATCCCGGGCACAGATAGTGCAGGCTCGCACAAAGTCCACCACATCAGTCTCTAGAGTCGGCCACCAATAGAAGCGAGAGATGAGTTGCACAGATTTCTTGATGCCCGCATGACCTGCGAGATGGGAGGAGTGACCCCATTTGAGGATTCCGAGGCGTTGGCGTGGAGAAACAAAGGTCTTTCCTGGTGGAGTTTGCCTGATGGAGGCTGGAGAAGTGGAAATCAGGCAGTCAGGAGGAATGATGTGTTGAGGAGAGAGTTCAATTTCAGAAGCATCTGAGGAACGAGAGAGAGCATCGGCCCTAATGTTCTTATCAGCAGGCCGAAAGTGAATTTCAAAATTAAATCGGGCAAAGAACAGAGACCACCTGGCCTGACGAGGATTCAGCCGTTGGGCAGACTCGAGGTATGAGAGGTTCTTGTGATCGGTGTAAATAATAACTGGAAATCTTGATCCCTCCAGCAGATGCCTCCATTCCTCAAGTGCTAATTTAATGGCTAGAAGCTCTCGATCCCCGATGGAGTAGTTCCTCTCCGCCGGAGAGAAGGTCCTAGAAAAAAACCCACAAGTAACAGCATGCCCGGAAGAGTTTTTTTGTAGAAGGACAGCTCCAGCTCCCACTGAGGAGGCATCAACCTCCAATAGGAAGGGTTTAGATGGGTCAGGTCTGGAGAGCACGGGAGCCGAAGAGAAGGCGGACTTGAGTCGTTTAAAGGCGTCTTCCGCTTGAGGAGGCCAAGACTTGGGATCGGCATTTTTTTTGGTTAAAGCCACAATAGGAGCCACAATGGTAGAAAAATGTGGAATAAATTGCCTGTAATAATTGGCGAACCCCAAAAAACGTTGGATGGCACGGAGTCCGGAGGGGCGTGGCCAATCTAAGACGGCAGAGAGTTTATCTGGATCCATTTGTAGTCCCTGGCCAGAGACCAAGTATCCTAGAAAAGGAAGAGATTGGCATTCAAACAGACATTTCTCAATTTTAGCATAGAGTTGATTGTCACGAAGTCTCTGAAGAACCATACGGACATGCTGGCGGTGTTCTTCTAGATTGGCCGAAAAAATTAGGATATCATCAAGATATACAACAACACAGGAGTATAATAGATCACGAAAAATTTCATTAACAAAGTCTTGGAAGACAGCAGGGGCGTTGCACAGGCCAAAGGGCATGACCAGATACTCAAAGTGTCCATCTCTGGTGTTAAATGCTGTTTTCCACTCATCCCCCTCTCTGATGCGGATGAGGTTATAGGCGCCTCTTAAGTCCAATTTAGTAAAGATGTGGGCACCTTGGAGGCGATCAAAGAGTTCAGAGATGAGGGGTAAGGGGTAGCGGTTCTTAACCGTGATTTTATTAAGTCCGCGGTAGTCAATGCAAGGACGTAGAGAGCCATCTTTTTTGGACACAAAGAAAAATCCGGCTCCGGCAGGAGAGGAGGATTTACGGATAAAGCCCTTTTTTAGATTCTCCTGGACGTATTCAGACATGGCAAGAGTCTCTGGGGCAGAGAGAGGATAAATTCTGCCCCGGGGTGGAGTAGTGCCCGGGAGGAGGTCGATAGGACAATCATAAGGCCTGTGAGGAGGTAGAGTCTCCGCTTGTTTTTTGCAGAAAACATCCGCGAAGTCCATATAGGCCTTAGGGAGACCGGTTACTGGAGGAAGCACAGAGTTACGGCAAGGGTTACTGGGAACCGGTTTTAGACAGTCCTTGGAACAAGAGGGCCCCCAACTCTTGATCTCCCCAGTGGACCAATCCAGGGTTGGGGAATGAAGTTGAAGCCAGGGAAGTCCAAGGAGAATTTCCGAGGTGCAATTGGGGAGGACCAAAAGTTCAATCCTCTCGTGATGAGATCCGATGCTCATTAGAAGGGGCTCCGTGCGGAAACGTATGGAACAGTCCAATCTTTCATTGTTTATACAATTGATGTAAAGGGGTCTGGTGAGACTGGTCACTGGGATGTTGAACCTGTTGACGAGAGAGGCCAAAATAAAATTTCCTGCAGATCCAGAGTCTAAGAAGGCCACAGAAGAGAAGGAGAAGGCAGAGGCAGACATCCGCACAGGCACAGTAAGACGTGGAGAAGCAGAGTGGACATCAAGGATTGTCTCACCTTTGTGCGGAGTCAGGGTACGTCTTTCCAGGCGGGGAGGGCGGATAGGACAATCCCTCAGGAAGTGTTCGGTACTAGCACAGTACAGGCAGAGGTTCTCCATGCGGCGTCGTGTCCTCTCTTGAGATGTCAGGCGAGACCGGTCGACCTGCATAGCCTCCACGGCGGGAGGCACAGGAACAGATTGCAGGGAACCAGAGGAGAGAGGAGCCGAGGAGAAGAAACGCCTCGTGCGAACAGAGTCCATATCTTGGCGGAGCTCCTGACGCCTTTCGGAAAAACGCATGTCAATGCGAGTGGCTAGGTGAATAAGTTCATGAAGATTAGCAGGCATTTCTCGTGCGGCCAGAACATCTTTAATGTTGCTGGATAGGCCTTTTTTAAAGGTCGCGCAGAGGGCCTCATTGTTCCAGGATAATTCAGAAGCAAGAGTACGGAATTGTACGGCATACTCGCCAACGGAAGAATTACCCTGGACCAGGTTCAACAGGGCAGTCTCAGCAGAAGAGGCTCGGGCAGGTTCCTCAAAGACACTTCGAATTTCCGAGAAGAAGGAGTGTACAGAGGCAGTGACGGGGTCATTGCGGTCCCAGAGCGGTGTGGCCCAAGCCAGGGCTTTTCCAGACAGCAGGCTGACTACGAAAGCCACCTTAGACCTTTCAGTGGGGAACTGGTCCGACATCATCTCCAAGTGTAATGAACATTGGGAAAGGAAGCCACGGCAAAGCTTAGAGTCCCCATCAAATTTATCCGGCAAGGATAGTCGTAGTCCAGAAGCGGCCACTCGCTGCGGAGGAGGTACAGGAGCTGGCGGAGGAGATGGTTGCTGGAGCTGTGGTAGTAACTGTTGTAGCATAACAGTCAGTTGAGACAGCTGTTGGCCTTGTTGCGCAATCTGTTGTGACTGCTGGGCGACCACCGTGGTGAGGTCAGCGACAACTGGCAGAGGAACTTCAGCGGGATCCATGGCCGGATCTACTGTCACGATGCCGGCTGGCAGGTAGTGGATCCTCTGTGCCAGAGAGGGATTGGCGTGGACCGTGCTAGAGGATCGGTTCTAAGTCACTACTGGTTTTCACCAGAGCCCGCCGCAAAGCGGGATGGTCTTGCTGCGGCGGTAGTGACCAGGTCGTATCCCCTAGCAACGGCTCAACCTCTCTGGCTGCTGAAGATAGGCGCGGTACAAGGGAGTAGACAGAAGCAAGGTCGGACGTAGCAGAAGGTCGGGGCAGGCAGCAAGGATCGTAGTCAGGGGCAACGGCAGGAGGTCTGGAACACAGGCTAGGAACACACAAGGAAACGCTTTCACTGGCACTAAGGCAACAAGATCCGGCGAGGGAGTGAAGGGGAAGTGAGGTGATATAGGGAAGTGCACAGGTGTAAACACTAATTGGAACCACTGCGCCAATCAGCGGCGCAGTGGCCCTTTAAATCGCAAAGACCCGGCGCGCGCGCGCCCTAGGGAGCGGGGCCGCGCGCGCCGGGACAGAACTGACGGAGAGCGAGTCAGGTACGGGAGCCGGGGTGCGCATCGCGAGCGGGCGCTACCCGCATCGCGAATCGCATCCCGGCCAGAGGCGGTATCGCAGCGCCCCGGGTCCGTGGAACCGACCGGAGCGCTGCAGTGAGAGGAGTGTAGCGAGCGCTCCGGGGAGGAGCGGGGACCCGGAGCGCTCGGCGTAACAACAGCCATATAATGACATTGTTAGGCAGACACAAATCAGTAATCGGAACTGAACGAATAGCCAGGCTGCCAATTTTGAAATCTACCCTTGATTGAGTTTGTTCACCCGTTGCCTAGGGGAGGTAAGTGACACAGATCAGGCAAAAGTTGTTTATGTTGTTCCTGGGGTGGTAAACTCAGAGGGTATGTTTTTACAGTTGTTGTTTATTGATGATCATGGCACTTGATCTTTATGCCTTAGGTGCTTCACCAGATGGAACGATTAGTTCTCGTCGTCAATAATGCCTTTAATTATTTTACAATTAGAGTCTGTTCCATTGCATTACATCATTATTCTTAGTTGTTGTTTTAATTAAAAGCATATTCCCATCTGGACACTTATTTCATATCCACAAGATATACCATAAATATCTTATAAATACAGGCCCCATCTCTTGGACTGACAGTTCTCTTGAGATTAACCCCTTAACGACCAATACACGTCATTGTGCCGTTAAGGGTGTACGGTGCAGGCTCCTGACTTGTCATACTGAGCGGCCCCCAGCTGATTCCTGTAGCTGACGGCTGGCGCTGATAGCCGACATGAGGCGATCGTATGTATGGATGCTAAAGGGATCCTAAAAAGGAGCTGCTGGTAAAATGGTCACAGTAGCCCTGATTTATCAAACCAATGGGTTTATAACAACCAATCACACTTCAGACTTCATATCTTAATAAGCTATGATAAAGTAAAAGCTGAACTGTGATTGGTTGTTGTGGGCAAAATCTTTCCAGTGTTCCTCTTACATATTTTGATAAATCAGGGCCAGTGTCTTTATTTTGTTGAACAATACAACTCAAACGATACCCATATTTACATAGCTTTTATATCATTGTATTACTTTTAAAAAGTCAAAAATATTTTAAACAAAATAAGTATGTTTAAAATTGCCTTATTCTGACCCCTGTAACTTTCTTATTTTCTCCTAGAAACCAATCACAGCTCAGCTTACATTTCTCCAATTGCTCTGGTGAGATGAAACCTGAGCTCTGAATCATTGCTATGGACAAAAAAGACAAAAAACTTTATGTCCTCAGACAGATAAATAATTCTAGGGCATATAGCAGCTTTAATTGGCCTGAGGCTGCAACATAACTGAGCAAAAAAAATTGAAGGGGTAGTCCGGCGAAAAAAACAACTTTTTTCCCTATCTATAGGATGGGGGATAAGTGTCTGATCGCTGGGGGTCCGACCGTTGGGAGCCCCCGTGATATCCTGCCTGGTGCTCCAGTGAGAGGAGCACGCGCTACAGTTGGCACAAATTTATTTGGGAATGCCAAAGATGCCTGAGTACAGGACTTGGGTTTCTTCGGCGCCCCAGCCCTATGAGAGGAGCGCGTTCTACAGACAGCATGCGCTCTACTAATTTCTATGAGAGTGCTGAAGAGACCCAAGTGCTGTACTAGGGTATCTCCAGTGCTCCCATAGAAATTAATAGAGCCCGTGTTGTTGGGCAGAAGATCGTGGGGGGTTCGCTAAACTACACCTTTAAGAACAAGGAGCCTCCAAAGACTTATCGTGTTGTGGAAGAACAGACATCAGAGTTGAGTCATAAAAAAAGATTCCAAACTGAAAATCTCACAGAGCACCATAAAATTCACTATAACAAGATGGAGACACTATGTCACAGCTACAAACTTGAGAAGCCACCCTATAATGATCCCTAGCAAAGATGGAATATCTGTCCATAGGACCACTATCGTAGAAGGGTGGTCAGAAAAATAAAAAAAAACATTGCTTTTAGAAAAACAGAAGAAATAAAAAGCTTTTCCAGACTTCCCAAACAAATTGAGGAAGGTAACCGGTCAAATGAGACTATGGCCGTGTTAACACAGTTTTCCCACTCTCATCTTTTTCCCGCAAAAAAGACAGCCATCTCTTTCTTAAATATCAGTAGTTTCCATTTTCCATTTAACCAATAACTGGAAAAAGACAGATGTTTTTTAACCTTCTTTTGTACTTGTTTGGTTTATAGTACAAAAGTCGTAACAAAAAACGACTTGTGAACATAGCTTTAAAGTGGATTTTTAGGTCATCATGGTAAATGCTATGTATGGCTTAACCCCAACTTCAAAAACATCATTCCAACAGTGAAGCATGGTGAGGGCAGCATTATGCTGTGGGAATGCTTCTCATCAGACGGGACTAGAAAACTGGTCAGAACTGAATGAAAGATCCATGGCTGGCGGTAATACATTTGAGACTAGGATGGGTGGGTAGATAGACAGGCGGGTAGGTGAGTGTGTGGTGTCCCAGTATGGGATATGGTCCTTCTGTCCCATCAGGTTGAGTTCCTGTCTGTCCCCGGGGCTCTACTGCAGTGTCTCCCCCTGTGTACATACAGTCATGGCCATAAATGTTGGCAGCCCGTCAAGAAAATGAAGTATTTCTCACAGAAAAGGATTGCAGTAACACATGTTTTGCTATACACATGTTTATTCCCTTTGTGTGTATTGGAACTAAACCAAAAAGGGAGGAAAAAAAGCTAATTGGACCAAATGTCACACCAAACTCCAAAAATGGTCTGGACAAAATTATTGGCACAATTTGAAAATTGTGGAAAAATAAGATTGTTTCAAGCATGTGATGTTCCTTTAAACTCACCTGGGGAAAGTAACAGATAACAGATAAAAAAATCACACCTGAAAGCAGATGAAAAGGAGAGAAGTTCACTTATGTGTCTGTGTGTGCCACACTAAGCATGGACAACAGAAAGAGGAGAAGAGAACTGTCTGAGGACTTGAGAACCAAAATTGTGTAAAAATATCAACAATCTCAAGGTTACAAGTCCATCTCCATAGACCTAGATTTGATTTTACCTTTGTCCACAGTGCGCAACATTATCAAGAAGTTTGCAACCCATGGCACTGTAGTTAATCTCCCTGGGCGTGAACGGAAGAGAAAAACTGATGAAAGGTGTCAATGCAGGATAGTCCTTATGGTGGATAAGCAGCCCCAAACAAGTTCCAAAGATTTTCAAGTTGTCCTACAGGCTCAGGGAGCATCAGTGTCAGTGCGAACTATCCGTCGACATTTAAATGAAATGAAACGCTATGGCAGGAGACCCAGGAGGACCCCACTAATAACACAGAGACATAAAAGAGCAAGACTACATTTTGCCAAAATGAACTTGAGTAAGCCAAAATCCTTCTGGGAAAAAATCTTGTGGACAGATGAGACCAAGATAGAGCTTTTTGGTAAAGCACATCATTCTACTGTTTACCGATAATGGAATGAGGCCTACAAAGAAAATAACACAGTACCTACAGTGAAATATGGTGGAGGTTCAATGATGTTTTGGGGTTGTTTTGCTGCTGGCACTGGGTGCCTTGAATGTGTGCAAGGCATCATGAAATCTGAGGAATACGAATGGATTTTGGGTCGCACTGTACAGCCCAGTGTCAGAAAGCTGGGTTTGCGTCCGAGATGTTGGGTCTTCCAGCAGGACAATGACCCCAAACATACGTCAAAAAGCCCCCAGAAATGAGTGTCAACAAAGCGCTGGAGAGTTCTGAAGTGGCCAGCAATGAGTCCAGATCTAAATCCCATTGAACACCTGTGGAGAGATCTTAAAATTGCTGTTGGGAAAAGGCCCCGAGAGACCTGGAATAGTTTGCAAAGTAAGAGTGGTCCAACATTCCGGCTGAGAGGTGTAAGAAGCTTATTGATGGTTATAGGAAGTGACTAATTTCAGTTATTTTTTCCAAAGGGTGTGTAACCAAATATTAAGTTAAGGTTGCCAATTATTTTGTCCAGACCATTTTTGGAGTTTGGTGTGACATTATGTCCAATTTGCTTTTTTCCTCCCTTTTTGGGTTTAGTTCCAATACACCCAAAGGGAATAACCATGTGTATAGCAAAACATGTGTTACTGCAATCCTTTTCTGTGAGAAATGCTTGATTTTCTTGAAAATATTCAGAGGTGCCAACATTTACGGCCATGACTGTAGGTTTTACATAAAGAGTAAATGACCTTTATTGTTAGTCACATGATAATGTTTGTCACATGTTTAAGCCCTTAATGACGCAGGACGTAAATGTACATCCTGGTGCAGAGGTATTTAACGCACCAGGACGTACATTTATGTCCTGTACATGACCGCGAGCATCGGAGCAATGCTCTAGTCATGTGTGGCAGCCAGTAACATGCTGATAGCAGCCAAAGACATGCTGGTAATGGCCGACATCCGCAATCGCACGGATGTCCGCCATTAACCCCTCAGATGCTGTGATCAGTACAGATCACGGCATCTGTGACAGTGCAGCACTTAATGTGGATGATCGGATCGCCCGCAGCGCTGCCGCAGGGATCCGATCATCCATAGTGGCGGACGGAGGTACCCTCACTTGCCTCCGTCTGTCTCCCGGCGTCTCCTGCTCTGGTCTGAGATTGAGCAGGCCAGAGCAGTAGATAGTCGATAATACTGATCAGTGCTATTCCCTATGCATGAACAGTATTAGCAATCATCTGATTGATAAAATAGTCCCCTATGGGGACTATTAAAGTGTAAAAATAAACTTTTCCTCTGCATAGGTTTTGAGAAATCTCATTTGACTGTACATTCACATTGTACAATCTCTTCCCGGAAATATTCTGGGGGAGATTTTGTCTGCTAGGACCACACGGACATGCGCCGTCATCATGGACCGCAAAGTATATCCAGTGAACAACAAGGTCATTCTTCTTTGAGTCTGGAATTTTTATTTGTGCAGTGTGCAAGGTGCAACAGAATCCTTTAAAAACAAAGGGAGTTTGCTGCATTAAAATTTCCAAGCAGAATTTCTCTGTTCGGAAATTCCGTGGCATAAATTTACCATTAAGGCTAGGTTTCTACTTTTTGTGAAAAAAATTCTGTGGCCAGATGTTAGCTGCAAGTCAATAGTTAACTGCAAAATGCCATATCCATGCGTTTTCCTCCCATAGAAGTCTATGGGAGTAAAAAAAACGCCAAGAAAAACGCTATGTGGGTTTTGACTTTTGCGTTTTTGCAGGTGGTTTTTATTCTTTTTTGGACTTTAGCTAAAGTGATGGAGATACTTTTTTAATTAAAAATTTCCTAGGGTACCATTAAAAAATTATAATAAAAAAGATACAGTAGTGATGGAAAAAATTGTATTTAACAAAATTTTTCTTTTTTATAACAAAATTTTTATTAATTTTTTAACAGGGATCAATTTATGTGGGCGGGTAGGGAACAAAAAATATATCCGACAATAATTAAAATGTAGTGTGTGTGCTTTTCACTTTTTTTTTTACATTTTGTAGGTGGTACTACTACTCCAAGCATGGAACACACTGTTCCATGATGGGAGTAGTAGTTCCTGTACTAATTGACAGATCGCCCTGGGTTCCAGTTGCGATACTACTGTATAATGTATAGATGCGGCTGACCGCTTTTCTATGGTCCCCTGCACTGCCGTACATATACACCTATTCATATTTCCCGCAGAGAGTTATGATTGGCCAGATGATTCCAGCCAATCACAACTCTCTGCGGGAAATATGAATAGGTGTGTATATACGTCAGTGTAGGGGACCATAGAAGAGCGGCCGCCGGATCTATACATTACACAGGAGGATCACAGCCGGTGTAAGGAGTGACACTCACTGCGATCTGTCTATTAATGCAGGTACTACAACTCCCAGCATGGAGCAGAGTGTGCTCCATGTTAGGAGCAGTAGTACTTGCAGCAAGGGACAGATCACAGCAGGTATCACTCCTGACACTCACTCCTGGCATCGTCCTGATGTGAATGTCGGGATCAGCTGTGTTCAGGGCTACAGAGCCGGGAGAACAGCTGATGCTGACCAGTATACATATTTCCTATATCTACTGCTCAGCAAGAACTTACAGTGAGCCTGCAATGTGTATACAGTATGCTGGCTCACTTAACTCCTTGCTGAGCTGTGCACTATGCACCAGCCCAGGAAGGAATGCGTTAACTTACACTGCTGGACAGTGTAGGTTAACCCTTTCGGTGGTTTACACTGCATACAGCTATCTATAGATAGCTGTATATAGTGTATACAGAAGACGAAGTCCGCTTACTTCCCTCCAGTCTCGGCTGGGTCAATGTAGCTCCGCCCCTAGTGATCATGTCATTAGGGGCGGAGCTACAGACGGGAGCCAGGCTGGTAAGGGTCTGAGGCTCTGTTCACATTGTCCGTTTTGTATAATAAAATACGGGGAACCCTATGCGTTTTTTTTTCATAAATAAATAAAAAAAACGCATAGGGTTCCCCGTATTTTTATTCTCAGCCAGATACCAACCAACAGCAACAGCCTGATGTTACCAGGGTGGGCGAGGACCATTGTTACTGGCCCTCCCCAGTCTAAATAATGCCAGCCTGTTACCACCTCAAGAGCACCATTTTTGACGCTCCGGGCCTGTTGTTACCGACTATCCTGGCACCCCTGTATCAGAGGGTACTGGGGTAATAATTGGGGGTTAGCGCTAGCTGTTTTTGGGGCTAACGCTAAGCCCTGGCTTAGTAATGGATTCTGTCTATTAGACAGCTTCCACTACTAAGCCTGAAAATTCAATAATAAAAAAAAACACAACACATTGGAAAAATAATTTTATTTTACAAAACACTCCCCCACAGCCCTCATTAACCATTTTATTAAAAGCAAAAAAATCCAGTTCATCCGCCGTAATCTATCAAATCCGCCTTAATCCTCTGCATACACGGATCTGAAATGAGAAGGAAAAAAAACACAAAAAATCGGCTAGTACATTTTTGGCGCTGTCCGCTGGGGAGAGCGCCCATATTGCAATGTCTACCCAAACAGGGAGCCTCCAATTGGTGCAAAACTACAACTCCCAGCATGCCCAGAAAGCCTTTGGCTGTCTGGGCATGATGGGAGTTGTAGTTTAGCAACAGCTGGAGTCTCCTTGTCTGGGAAGACACTGGCAGAAGGGTCTGTTCACATTATACAAAATGGACAATGTGAACAGAGCTTCACACTTACCAGCCTGGCTCCCGTCTGTAGCTCTGCCCCCTAATGACGTCATCACTAGGTGTGGAGCTATATGGACCCGGCCGGGACAGGAGCAAGGGAGGTAAGTGGACGTCTTCTGTAAACACTATGTATAGCTATCTGAAGATAGCTGTATTTACTGTATACCGCTCAAAGGGACTATAGGAGCAGGGAGTCCTGTCAGTCTGGTGACAAGATTCCTGGCTCCTGTATAGTATACACGGGTACACTATTCCCCCCTGTATACTATACGGCCGGGTAGGTGAGTATTGATGCTATATATCACTCCTCATCTGCTTACACTCTGTGGACCGGGTGCTCAGCATCCAACCCACTCAGTGGTACCTGAAGACAGTGAGAAAACTGCCACAGAGGACAAAACTTGCTGTTTTACACCAGGAAAAAATTCCAGAAAAACTGCCAAAATGCAGGAAAAAGCTGTGGCAGTTTTGCTGGCGTTTTTTTAGGTGTTAAAAAAAAAACAAGTGGAAACCTAGCCTAAGGGTTTAGGAGAAAACATTTCAGCATCTTGTATTGTCCTAGTCAAAGCCAAGACCTAATAACTGCAGGACAACCATGCAACCCAACTTACTCAAAAACAGTAGGACTAAGGTATTGCCTTTCTGGAGAATTATACTTATATATGTAAATGTTTCTGTTTTCTATCTTACCTTATGTTTGTGCCACAATATTTTACTTGAAGATGCTTATGGGATTAAAGGAGCAGCTTTCCTGTTATTGATGCATTTAGCTCTGCTACATCTGTATGTTCATGTAACACCTTGTGCGGTTCATGTTAACTTGCTGTACTTCATATAGAACGTACTGATAATGGTACAAGGCACCTGACTGGATAAAGCTGGCTTGAAATGGGCACATGTCGTACTCACATTCATTACTTGGCTCATAGACTGGCATAGTCATTTGTGTCTCTTGCACTAAATTATTGTGATTCTGGCAACCAATGAAAAGAAGCATTGATGAAACCAGAACAATGAATTCCTTCAGGACAATTGTTGGATGTGAATTGTCTTTATACGTTTAGTGTTTGTTTAGAAATTGCTTAGATATTCATTGAACCTGAACATTAAAAGCTGTCTTTTATTATAGGCTTGGTTAATCTGGTGAAAACTGGTTACATTGCAAAATGAACATTAAAAAGCATAAAAGGAATGTGAGAAACAAAGAATAATGTCCTGCGCGAACTCCCGTTCCAACGATGCAAATTTATTGAAATTCACCTGAGGTACATAGACAGTGTGATAATGTCATGTGTATTGATTGCAGAATTATGTATGTGTATTGATTGCAGATTATGTGCAAACTAATGAGCATGGTGTTATGTGTGGGAATGGAAGTCAGAAAGGAAGAGTTGGAAATTTAGTGAGGGAGCTAGTACCACTGGGGGACTTACCTTCAAGGACCTTGTGTTTTCCTCAGAATTACAGGAATTACATAATGAATCTAACACCATTGATGCTCCTATGTTTCTCACCCTGAATCCCGGATTTTATCCCATAGCTTTGCGCACTCCCACACTCAATAATTTTCAGGGGGCGGTGGAGTGGGAACTTATGGATCTAGCCTGAAATTTACCCAATATGAAATCCAATAACACTGCAAGAAAAGAGGGCTTTGGAGGAGATAGCGGATATGGAGGACATAGTAGTCCACCAAGCGGACAAAGGGGGAGCGGTCGTCATCTCGGATAGGGGCTTGTATAGTAAACTGAATTTAGCCATGCTACAGGATATTGAGACATACAGGCCCCTAACAAGAGACCCAACTCCAGCGTTTAAGAAAGATCTAGCACTCCTTGTAGACTTGGGAAAATGGTTTCCTTACTAGGAAACAGGCTGAATTTCTAGTCATTGATAATCCTACTATACCTATTTTTCATTCTTTACCCATAGTCCCATAGTCCACAAGGAGTGCTTTCCACCCCCCTTTAGACCCATAGTCGTTAAACAAAAGAATGTGTTGCTGGGTAGATGCGACCAAATCCCCGGGTATATTAAATATACTGGCTAGGGCTGAGAGAATAGAATCTGACGACTCTGAATTCGTTAAAATTTCAGGAAAAATTTGATTTGCAATGAATGCGAATATCGCCGAGATTCGATTGTGCAAATCACTTCATTAAACTCCATTTAGTGCGGTCCAGAGTCCAGGCTCCATCAGCGTTCTATTGCAGAGAGGGAAAGAGAGCAGTGTGTTGCACAGAAAAGCTTTTTTACAGCAGCGATTCACCTCAAGCCCAAATCCAGCCTAGAACACTGATAGGGAAGGGAGTAAGACTGAGAGAAAGAGTGCAATTTTGGATGTAGTACACAGCGACTGTGTACTGCAGGACTGTTGTGTACAACAACTGAAAAGCTAATAGTAGCCATCCAGATAGGGTGAGCAGAGCACTAAAAGCGTATTGTGTACCATTTTGCTCCTGTTAAAGTCTTAAGGGCCTAAATACTGTGAAAAAACAGGCAAAAGTACACACCTGATGGTGTTGTAGACAAATACTGTTTTAAGCGTACTGGAGCGCATTGTCCTCCCCTCATAAGTGCATACCACATACATTCATCTAAGTGGTGTACCATTTTGTTCCTGTTCAAGTCTTAAGAACCTAGATACTGTGAAAGGCCAGCCAAAAGTACACACCTGCTGGTGTTGTAGACAAATACTGTTTTAAGCATAGTGGAGCGTATTGTACTCCCCTCATATACGCACTAAGTATGTCAGGCAGAGATGTGTCAGAACGTGCATAGAGGAGTGTCAAAGGCCTAAATTCATATAAAACACACGTAGCAAAGTCTGCCTGAATTCACACAGTACTGTGCAGTATCCCACAAAGGAGCTCCACTCCTCCCTTTAGACCAACTTTAAATAACACACAGAGTATTAAGCAATGTCCATGATTTTAAAAGACCCAGCAGGGTAGTAACTCACAGTTAGAAGCTCGTTTCAGAGATTTTCAAAACTTTTATTTCATAACTTCATTTAAATCTTCTTACAAAGTGGAGCAAAGCTGATAACGGACATATCAGAGCTATTATCTTCCATCTGCTCGACACCTTGGACGCGACGGCGTTTCGGGGACGTGCCCCCTTAGCCATGCGTACCAGGTGTGGAGAGGGGAAGGATTATATAGGAATCCTCGATAAACACCTGTTCACATTAGGTAAGTTAACAACAATAATGAACCGCATGTGAAACACTCTATTCTAGAGACAAATTCACATTAACTCAGGTGTTATCATGTTATAGAAATACTTTAAAACTACATAACTCATTCAAACCATGTGGAAAAATGCTATTTAATTTAGTAGTCCAAAAACATTCTCTTTGTAACAGATATCTTTTGTTAAGATTTTCATTTGCCTGTATGGGAACCTCCTCAAGTATTAACCATTTAAGTGTTGTAATAGAATGATTATATGCGCGGAAATTTCTAGCAACCGTACTCTCTCCAAAACATACTGCCTCCTCCCTTTTTCCGGAACTCAAAAATTTTCTAATAACAGATTTATGTTCAGTTTATGTATCTCAACCAGCAACCCATCTGCCGTCATCGATTGGTTAACACGGTCATCCACTTCATCACAAGTGACATCTGATACCCCCAGTCAACAGTAGGTGGGTTCCTCAGACACAACCCTCAGTTGGCAGGCCCGGGAGCATCCCTGTCCTCCCATTGCCTTTATCCTAAGCTGTTCCCTCCTCCACAGAAGTATCTTATGCTGTGGTTTCAGCTCCAATATTTATTGAGGACAATCTAGAACACAGTCAGCAGCTACTGCCCAGCCAAGAAGTGGAGGAGACATTGGCCGCTTCCTCTGCTAGGTGGGCAAGTTGTTATGAGGAGAGTGGCGTGGGAGGCAGTGTTGCCAGGGTTCAGAGTCCTGAAGCAGACACTGTTGAGGAACCTGAGGAGGACATCAATGACGTGCAGACAACTCGATGATGATGAAGCAAATCGCACTTGGGAGCTGGGTGCAGAAAGGGCTTCATCATCATCTGGAGAAGAGGGTTGCAGATTGCCAGCAAGGTGGTAGCATGGTTGGCAGTCAGCATGGTGACAGTAGTGGAAAGTCTGGAGCCAAACATGCCCGGCATAGACCACCTGCTTCGTGGCAGCCTACCTTCCCGGGAGGTAGTGGAACAGGGGTTCCTGGAGTCAGCAGCAGTAGCAGTCAATCAGTGCAGACTGTTGGTGGGAAAATCAGCGACTCAGTGGTGTGGCAGTTTTTCATTAAGCATCCGGAGGATGTTAACCTGGCCACATGCAAGATGTGTCGGCAGAAGGTGAAGCGTGGCCAGGGTACCAATGTTGGCACCATGGCCCTGCGTCAACATATGGGAGAACCGTGGCTCCGATGTGGTGGTCCAGCCTACTGCATCACCCAGTGGCATGCCGCTCCCTGTTTCAGCCAGCTAAGGCTCCACCACCTCAGCTGAAGGGAGCTGTGTGTCATACCCAACTTCTATCCCTCCAGATGCTCCTGTTCCTCCTACTTCGAGACAGTCATTCCGCCACTAATCTACCCACTGGGTAAATGTGGTTCCGACACAGCCACAACAGCAACTTGGACAGGTCACGCCACTTCGGCCTCCACGCTCTCAGGCCATTGGTCCTGTGACAGTGTGCGACTCCACCTCCTCATTCTCCACCGTGTCCTCAGCCTCCACTGCACGTAAAAGTCTCAGTGCCCCTCCAGCATACCATGTGTGCAAGTCACGGTGGTGTCACGCTGTTCTTCACATGGTTTGCCTTGGTGAACGGAGTCACACAGGGGAGGAACTGCTAAAAGTCATTCATCAAGAAATCGAATCATGGCTAGCTCCACGAAAACTGGAAATGGGAACCATGGTGACCGACAACGGGAAGAACATCTTGTCTGCACTGCGACAAGGAAGCCTGAGACATGTGCTCTGCATGGCACACGTGTGCAATCTTGTTGTCAAGCGGTTCCTGAAGTGTTCCCCCCATCTGTAAGACATCCTAACAATGGGAAGGAAACTTTGCATGCACTTCAGCCACTCGTACATCGCAAAGCACACCCTACTTGAGCTGCAGCATCAGAAAGGTGTCCCCCAACATAGTCTGATTTGCGACGTTGCCACACGTTGGAATTCCACCCTCCATAGGTTGGACCAACAATACAAACAGAGAAAAGCCATCACCGGTTTCTTGATGATCCAGGTGGATAGGGGGACTTCCGTGTGTAACTTCAATGTCAACCATTGGCAGTTCATACGTGACACCTCCAGTTTGCTCAGGCCTTTTGAGGAAGCCACATTATTAGTCAGTCGCCATTTACTACAACACGTGTTGGAAATGATGGCTGGTCAGGACACTGGAGACGTAGCGCCTACATCTGATGGCCACATGAGCTCTGTGGGGGCTGAACTGGAGGAGGAGGGGAGGGGCACAGTGGAGCACAGTTTAGGTTTCGCGAGATGGGCGGTTTTTCTAGTCATCTGACAGGAGAGGAGGAGCAGGCACAGCTAGAGGGTTATGAGGAAGGCGAGACAGAGGACCTAGACACACCGTGGCAGTATGCAGTGGAGATGGAGGCAGGGAGTCCCTCCGAGTCACTTGCACAAATGGCATGATGCATGCTCACTTGCTTACGTAGTGACTGCCAAATTGTCACCATTCGGCAGCGGGATGACTTCTGTCTCTCCACCTTACTGGACCCTCGCTACTGGCACAAAACGGGGGCTTTTTTTACACCCACTGAGAGGGAGGACAAACTGACCTGCTACAGAGACATCCTACATAATCAGTTGGCCGATACCTATCTGCACCATCATCCATCCCCTCGCAGGTCTGACTCGGGGGGCCCTCAGTGCTCACTTTCCACTGCAATGGCTGCTGGGGAGGGGTGGGGTGGCAGGAACAGTACCAGCTCTATCAGCAGCAGCCTGAGTCTACAGTCGCTGATGAGTACCTTTCTTCACCCGCATAGTGATGTAACTCATCTGCAGCGGGTAGATCTGGAGCAGGACCTGAACCAGCTGGTGGTGACATACCTGGGCATGACCATGCCAACACACCTTGAAGATCCGCTAGACTTCTGGACAGCCAAACTTTATTTGTGGCTGCAACTAGTAGAGTTTGACCTGGAAAAGCTCTCCTGCCTGGCTAGTAGTGTGCCATCAGAGCGGGTGTTTAGTGTGGCGGTGGCCACAGTAACCCAGAGGAGAGTTTGTCTGTGCACGAAAAATGTGGAGCGACTGACCTTTGTGAAGATGAATCAGGCATGGATCAGCCAGGATTTCCACCCACCAATGCCTGATGCATCAGAGTAGATTGACCATGGTGCTACACCAACACTTCACAAATATGGATAGTGCAAAACATATTTAAGACGCTGCTCCCCAGTTACAGACATTCCTCCGCATCAGTTCACAGGTAAGTATGGAGGATATGCATTAGCTAAAACGTAACTTTTCTTAGGATAAAATATATGTACCCCAAAGTTTTTTTAAATCATACAAGAGTAAAGGTGTGCAAAAAACACCATGTGGCGCCTACACCACCAAGTATTGATGTGATGCAAAGACAACTAAAAGGTGGAAGGGAACAACGTATGGTCCATTATATCCGGTGGAGGTAAAAACTTCCCCTGTAAGGCCCTACTCTTGTATTGTTAATTCCCTTCTTGACAAGTGTCACTCGCCCTAAAAAGGGCGGCCCCACACAGGAAACTCTCCCTATTTCCACCTACAAACACTTAGGTGGAAATAGGGAGAGGTTCCTGTGTGGGGCCGCCCTTTTTAGGGCAAGTAACTCTTGCCAAGAAGGGAATTAATAATGGCCATACAGTATGGCCATACAGGGGAAGTTTTTACCCCACCGGTTAAAATGGACCATACGTTGTTCCCTTCCACCTTTTAGAGGTCTTTGCATCACATCAATACTTGGTAGTGTAAGTGGCACATGGTGTTTTTTTCAACTCCTTTCCTTTTGTTCAATTTGAAAAAGATTTTGGGTACATATATTTTATCATAAGAATATTATTAAAAGTTACGTTTTACGTTATGCATATCCTCAATACTTACTTGTGAATATAATATAAAAACAAAATCAGAGAGAGCCCAACTACGTGCCGTTAATCCCCTAGGGAACAAGTTAAGTGGTGTAATGGAGTACGCTCACCTATTTGTGTTGTACTATGAGCCCAACACCATCATGCGCTTGTAGCCAACAGCGTGACTAAGAGGTGTGGAGTTCAGCCGACATCAGATCCCGTCCTTCCGAAGGTCAGAAATAAGGATTCTGTGGGCAAAGCTGGAAGATGATGTCCTCAGGCGCTCTCCAGGACGGTTAACAAACTTAACCGAAAACGGACCAATAAAATAATAGAGGTTGATTTGATAAAATACAACCGGACAATGCGTTTCGAGGGGCGGGACCCCCTCTTCCTAAGGTCTACTGATTGGATAACAGAGAGAGTGACTGTTTTTATACCGTAATAGCCCACAAAAATCACCTGTCCATCTCGAACAGGTGTGTCAGAATAACAGCAAGAACGGTTCATAATACATAAATACACCACATAGATATATGTACAACCTGATAAGACAGAATAAACATACATACATTTCAGTAAAAATCTTAATAAATATATATATATATATATATATATGTACATATCGTGCTGTAATTTTCTTTGTACCATTGGCTATGAGATAGGTGTGATGCAGCTTCGTCTGAAAATCTGGATACTATTTGTATTCAGGGTGGGAAGCTGCCTTCTAGTTTCATATGTCTGGAAACCAGCCCGCCTAAGCAAGTGCTGGTCCCGTAAAAAATGGGAGACCGCTAGGCAAATAGAAGTCCGGCGTGCAGTGTGACAGACCTGCTCTGTCTCGTATTGCTGGCTCTTCGGCCATGTAATGTAGCGTAAGGGACAGACTTTTGTATGTGGGACTATTTGGAAGGTTAGCTCCAAATGTAAAATGTAAAAAAGAAAATATAGTAAACTGTGGGGGCAGATCCGGTTATAAAAATGCATTGGTAGAACCCGTAAAACCAGAGGCAAAGTTGCCCATAGCAACCAATCGGATCGCTTCTTTCATTTTGCATAAGCCTTGTTAAGAAAGTAAGAAGAAAGCTGATTGGTTGCTATGGGCAACTGGGCAACTTTGCCTCTGCACAGGTTTTGATAAATCTCCCATATTGTGTATTAAAAAAATGGTAATGTTAATCACCAGGCTGAGAGTGGGGAGGGGAAATACAATTTCTGTGGTACCCAACAGTATTGCCTAGTGAACAAGCTCCAAGTGGAGGTTACAATTCGGTGTTTAAAAAGGGATGTAAAGAGAGTAGCTGGTTCAAAAAAAAATGTTGCAGAGGAGATGTTGTTTGACAAATTTAAAACATCAGCTGTATTGATGTGCTGATGGAGAGCAGAAAAAATAAAAAAAAAAAAATAAAAATATATATATATATATATATATATATATATATATTGTCTGTATTAGGCCCCTTTCACACCATAAAGTTGTTCCGTTAGAAGATTCGTTATAATCATCCATTAGAAAAGCCTTAAAAACGGATGTTAAACGTCCATCACAAAATCCCATTTAAGTCTTTGGGATTTTTTGATTATCCGTTATGACCCATTATAGCCCATCATAAACAACGGACGTTATTTTTAACATTGAAGTCTATGGCAAACGGATGAGCCCTTTATGTCATCCATTTGCACCTGGTTTATAATATCCATTATTACTTCTGAGCATGCTCAGAAGAGGTGACATCAGCCGACTCCTGCAGTGCTGAGGGACTACTACTACTCCCATCATGGAACAGACTTGTTTCCATGATGGGTGTAGTAGTAGTCCTGGCTGTGGTCTCGTTAGGCTGTTGCCACCTCCAGGCTCGGGCATTCAGCCACTATATGGTCTCCTCATGCTGCCGCCACCTCCCTGCTGTGTCATTCAGCCAATATATGGTCTCCTCATACTGATGCCACCTCCAGGCTCAGTCATTGTGCCGCACTGTGACAGTGATTCTAATAGCGATGCCTCTAATCTGCATGTCATACTGAATAACAATATTATTTCACTAATTCAGCACACACCCTATGCGTGTTACAGCAAGTGTTCTACACCTCTATTGAGGCTCTCTGTAGGCCAGAAATAGCCGTTTTTAATACAGATTTGCCGCAAATAAATTTTTGGGGAAAATTTGACGAATCGTCAAAATCCAATTTTTCAAAAATTCGCTCATCTCTTATTCTGGCCATGTGCTAAAAATGATGATGTTTTTTGGCATGATGGACTTATGTGAATGACTGTAGATGTTGCATCGCTGTACTCTGTAATTCCCCACCCGCTGGCCACACATGCTCTAACCTGGTTTCTGGAAACTTATTCCAACAGCTTGAGGGAATACATTCTCCAGGTCATGGAATTTTTACTCCACCACAACTTTTTTATGTTTAATCAGAAGTTCTTTCTCCAAATCACTGGAGGTTCGATGGGGGCGAAGTTCTCCCCCTCTCTTGCCAACATCTATATGATCTCTTGCCCCCCCCCAGTAATCCATTTTTTTCATCAATTTACTGGTATGGTCGCTACGTAGACAACCTCCTGCTTATTTTGGGGTCGGAGGTAGTGACCATACCAGGCTTCATTGAGTACCTCAATGATAATTCCTGTAACCTGAGGATTACAGTTTCTCATGAAGCTAAGTTGGTTGCTTTTCTAGATTTGGGTTTGCAGGGTGACACGGAAACAAAACAAGTTATTACCTCTACTCATAGGAAAAGCATGGCAGTGAATTCTATACTCCATGCATCATCGTGTCACCCGGCACACGTTACTAGAAATCTGCCAACTGGAGAAATGATCAGAGTCCGCAGGAATTGTTCTGCGGACTCCGACTTTGAGATGGAGGCAGCACGAATAGGGCAGCATTTACGATCTCATGGATATTCCTGGTGGGATATTGCTAGAGGGAAAGAAATTGCGTCCCCAAAAAAATCGCAGTACACTTATTACATCCAACCCCCCCCCCCCTGACCTCAGACGGATTTGTCACCAATTATTTTTTCTACTCAGTTTAGCAGTGAATTTAAAAACATTTGTAACATATGACATAAATATATGCCTTTAATTATGAGTCATTCAGCATTTAGGGATGTGTTCACACATGGTTATAAATGTATTTCAAAAAGGGCCCCGACCATTGGCCAGAAACATTTCTCCAAGTTTGTTTGTGGAACACACCGGTAATCAAAACCCTACTTGGCTGCGCCATTTGGACACACAAAATGCATATGTTGCAATGTAATGTTCAATTCCACATTTGTGAAATTCTCATCAAATGGGAGGTTCACAAAATCAAGCAGTACGTAAACTGCAACACATGGTTTGGAGTTTATGTATTTACGTGCCGTGAGTGTGAACTGCAGTATGTCGGGTGTACTTAGAACCCTATAAAGGTTTGAGTAAGAAAACATTTATCTGAAATACCGCACTTCAACTCACGACACGTATCTATGGTGTCCAGACACTGTACAGAGAAGCATGCGGGAAGCATCGCATCTCTCATGTTACAGGGACTGGAGAGGATCATAATCCCCGTTAGATGGGGAAATATGAAACAGAAATTATAAGACCGTAAGGTCTACTGGATCCTCAAACTTGAAAGCAGTACACCAAGGGGTCTAACCAAAAGACTGGATACCATCCTACATTATTAAAGGAGTAAATATTTACTGATAGCCTCCCTGGTGCTGTTATTTCTTACATTTACTAGCAGTGGTATTATTCAATTTTTTACTCATTTTCTATGTAGTTCTGTGAATTCCCTCTGGCTCACTCTACTACTTTTTAGTTATTCACATTTTATTGTGGCAATTGGGATCTGATGTGGTGTACACACAGGTATATTATTGTTGCTCTTCTATGTTTGCGCCACATTCGTCCCCAAAAATCCCAGAGTTTTTAGAATTATGTTCACACAATACAGTGACCCCCGACATACGATCATTTCAACATATGATGGCCTCTCAGAGGCCATCGCATGTTGAAGGCAGCATCAACATGCCATGCTTTTGTATATCGGGGCCATCGCATAAACGGCTATCCGGCAATGCAGACTGCTTCAGCTGCCACCGGATAGCCGTTTACAGTGCCCCATGTGGTCCGCTGACAAACACTCACCTGTCCACGGGGCTCCGGCGCATCCTCTTCAGGCTCCCATGCATGGTCGGCGCTCTCCATCATCGCCATCATGTCGCCGCGCACGCCGTCCCGTCATCCAATAGGAGCGGCGTGTGTAGCAACGAGATGGCGGCGACGGAGAGCGAGGATGCCGGGGAAGAAGAGGCCTTGCCGGAGCATCGGGGACACCACGGGGATGCGGCGACAGCGATGGAAGGCGACATCCAGGGCAGCGGTGATGGTCCGGAGCGGCGGGGACACGTGAGTATAACCTCCAATACCAGTGGTCTTCAACCTGCGGACCTCCAGATGTTGCAAAACTACAACTCCCAGCATACCCGGACAGCTGTTGGCTGTCCGGGCAGTGGCGTTGCTAGGGTTGGTGTCACCCGGTGCGGTAGAAAATGGTGTCACCCCATACCTACCCCCCCCCCCCTCAGTAAGTTTTTAGCCTGTTGTGACAGACACCACTGTTGTAGCGCATTGTGAGAAATTCCAGTATAATAATCAGATATACCAGTTGCCACAGAATGGGAAAGTGTTAAAGAAGTTTTCACCATTGAAATATACAGCTCCCAGAATTACTTAAAGGGGTACTCCACTGGAAAACATTTACTTTTATATCAACTGGTGCCAGAAAGTTAAACAGATTTTTAAATTACTTCTATTTAAAATCTTAATACTTACAGTACTTATAAGCTGGTGTATGCTCCACAGGAAGTTGTGTAGTTCTTTCCAGTCTGACCACAGTGCTATTTGCTGACACCTCTGTCCATGTCAGGAACTGTCCAGAGCAGGATAGGTTTGCTATGGGGATTTGCTCCTACTATGGACAGTTCTTGACATGGACAGAGGTGTCAGCACAGAGCACTGTGGTCAGACAGAAAATAAATTAAAAAGGAAAATAACTTCCTGTGAATCGCTTATACAGCAGCTAATAAGTACTGGAAGGATTAAGATTTTTAAATAGAAGTAATTTACAAATCTGTTTAACTTTGTAGCACCAGCTGATTAAAAAAAAATGTTTTCCAGTAGAGTACCCCTTTGAGCAGTGGTGAGGTTATGCTGGGAGTTGTAGTTTCACTGACCTAACTGTAGAACTGACAAGTGACTACAGCTCTGATGTAGAGAGGAGAATGTACAATGGTATCAGTGACTACAGGTGACATCTTCTCTATAGTGAGGAGAATACACAATATCTGACTACAGGTGACGTCTTCTCTATAGTGAGGAGAATACACAATGACATCAGTGACTACAGGTGACGTCTTCTCTATAGTGAGGAGAATACACAATGATATCGGTGATTACAGGTGACGTCTCCTCTATAGTGAGGAGAATACACAATGATATCAGTGACTACAGGTGACGTCTTCTCTATAGTGTGGAGAATACACAATGATATCAGTGATTACAGGTGACGTCTTCTTTATAGTGAGGAGAATACACAATGATATCAGTGACTACAGGTGACGTCTTCTCTATAGTGAGGAGAATACACAATATCAGTGATTACAGGTGACGTCTTCTCTATAGTGAGGCGAATACACAATGATATCAATGACTACAGATGACGTCTTCTCTATAGTGAGGAGAATACACAATGATATCAGTGACTACAGGTGACGTCTTTTCTATAGTGAGGAGAATACACAATGATATCAGTGATTACAGGTGACGTCTTCTCTATAGTGAGGAGAATGTACAATGATATCAGTGACTACAGGTGACGTCTTCTCTATAGTCTTCCCTTATCTAATTCAGATGGTACATACCGCCAGGACTTGTTCCAGCTAAAACTTCTGTCTGTAGAATGTGACGCCCACACGTCTCCTCACTATGTCAGCGCATTCTCATCCTCTATATGAAAACAATTATTATTATAAACCTGAGAGACACTGTATCTTCTAAATATAATACTACTATACACTATACTCTTTGATTATAAACCTTCCATACACTGTACCCTCTGAATATAATACTACCACACACTGTACATTCTGAATATAATACCAACACATACTGTACCCTCTGAATATAAATCTGCCACATACTGTACCCCTGAATATAATACCGCCACACACTGTACCTACTGAATATAATACTACCACATACTGTACCCTCTGAATATAATACTACCACAAACTGCGCCCTCTGAATATAAATCTGCCACATACTGTACCCTCTGAATATAAATCTGCCACATACTGTACCCTCTGAATATAAATCTGCCACATACTGTACCCCTGAATATAAATCTGTCACATACTGTACCCCTGAATATAAATTTGCCACATATTGTACCCCTGAATATAATACCGCCACATACTGTACCCTCTGAATATAATACTACCACCCACTGCGCCCTCTGAATATAATAATTAGAGATGAGCAAACTACAGTAAATTCAACTCGTCACAAACTTCTCTGCTCGGCAGTTGATAACTTTTCCTGCATAAATTAGTTCAGCTTTCAGGTGCTCCCGTGGGCTGGAAAAGGTGGATACAGTCCTAGGAGACTCTTTCCTAGGAATGTATCCACCTTTCCCAGCCCACCGGAGCACCTGAAGGCTGAACTAATTTACGCAGGATAAGTCATCAACTGCCGAGCCGAGAAGTTTGTGACGAATCGAATTTACTGCAAGTTCGCTCATCTCTAATAATACTACCACAAACTGCGCCCTCTGAATATAATACTACCACAAACTGCGCCCTCTGAATATAATACTACCACAAACTGCGCCCTCTGAATATAATACTACCACACACTGTACCCTCTGAATATAATACTACCACAAACTGCGCCCTCTGAATATAACGTTGCCATACAGTGCACCCTCTGAATATAATACCACAACCGCAGTAACACCCCTCAACATCCGTTAGCTGATGCTATTACCACGGGAGGGGGGTATTGGTGGTGTTGCTAGTGGATGATGGGGGTGCTACTACTCGGGGGGTGTTGCTGGAGGATGATGAGGGTGCTACTAGCCATCCCCCCTGGCAGTATCATCCCCATCATCCATCGGCAGGATCATCCTCCTGGCAGGAGCACCGCCATCATCCACCATCAGGATCTGCTGATGGAGGTGCTGCTGGGGGGGGGGGGGGTGTTGCTGGTGGATGATGAGGGTGCTACTGCCAGGGGGGGAGCATTAGGTAGGCAGCAGTTCCCCCACATTAGGTAGGTCGCAGTTTCCCCACATTAGGTAGCATCTATTCCCATTAGGTAGCATCTATTCCCCACATTAGGCAGCATAGATTCCCCACATTTGGTACCAGTTCCCCCACATTAGGTAGGTACCAGTTACCCTACATTAGGTAGCAATTTCCCCACATTAGGTAGCACAGATTCCCCACATTAGGTAGCAATTTCCCCACATTAGGTAGCACAGATTCCCCACATAAGGTAGCATAGACTCCCCACACTTGGTAGTAGTTTCCCCACATTAGGCCGCAGGTTCCCTTGCAGGTTCCCCACAATAGATTGCTGGTTATACCACCCCCCCCCCCCCCCCCACACACACACACACAAAAAAACACATACAATACAGAGAGACTCACACACAAACACACACACACACAGTCAGAGAGACACACACTCACAGTCACACACACATGCACACAGTCACACACACACACAGAGTCACAGAGTCACACACACACAGAGTCTCACACACACAAACATAGATAGAGACAGACACACACACTCACCCATCCAGCGCAGCGCTCCTTCTCACCGGGCGCCGTGCGAGTGACGTAACTGACGTCCTCCTGCGCGGCCATACGGTGTGACGTCAGGCCGGCGCAGACGTGGGAGCGGAGGCCGGGCACAATGCTGGTGAAGGTGAGGGGGGGTGTGATGATGGACGGGCGCAGAGTGCAGGAGAAAGAGGGGGGTTGCTGATGGACGGGCACACACAGCGCGGGGGGGGGGGGTTGTGCTGACGGATGGGAGGCCGGTCGGGCACAGATGGGGGAGGTGGTGTCTGTGTAGCTGGGGGGGTGCGGCTACGGAGCGTCTTGGTGTCACCCCATTAGGTTGGTGTCACCCGGTGCGGGCCGCACCCCCCGCACCCGGGTCGCAACGCCACTGTGTCCGGGCATGCTGGGTGTTGTAGTTTTGCAACATCTGGTAGTCCGCAGGTTGTAGACCACTGTCCTATACTTTACATTGCACGGATCCCTCAACATACGATGGTTTCAACAAACGATGGTCCATTTGGAACGAATTACCATCATATGTTGAGGGACCACTGTATATTGAAAACCATCTTGCATTACATCCATTTGCGTTTATTGTCTAGTTGATGGAGGGGATTGAGACCAGTTTATTTTATAAGTATTTACTCTACTTTCCCTGGTCTAGATATGCAAATGTTTTGTATCTTTTATATGTTTTTTGTGTTATGTGAATACAATGAAATTGTAAAAGTCTTGGTGTTGCAGGAGGGTCAGGCATAATCAATGGCTCTGGCTCACCTGCATGCAGAGGCTTGGAAAAGGTGAATCATGATTGCACCGCCCAAATGGGAGGAGACACTGTTTCACCTTTCCTATAAAAGATTCATTTGTACTCTCACAACTTGTATGACTGTGTTCACACTGTATCACCTGTGTTCACACTGTCTATATACCTGAGGTGAATTTCAATAAATTTGCATCGTTGGAACGGGAGTTCGCGCTGGACATTATTATTTGTTTCTGATATCTGCTTTAGTGGAGTCTGCACCAGTCTGTGTGCAACGGGACACGGGGGTGAGCTGAATTCACACACTAACTCTTTAAAATTAATGTGCCATCAGAAAATAACCTATTGCTTAAGTCAAGTATTTATGTTATTAGTAATTAGTATTTTTTATTTGTGTTGATTTATTTTATTTTTTCATTTTGATATTTAACATCTAGATTTTAAAATAATCCTGAAATCTTCGAGTTCCCTTTCTGGCCAATAGGCCTAAATCTAAGCTGAGACCTCCTGTTTGTGATGGTACGCTGGAGGCTGCTGGAAAGTGGTCAGTAAAGCATTATAGTAAAAGGGATTGTCACAATAGGTAAGGCTCAGAGCTCAGCCTCCCCCTCCCTGTGAAATGACCTCTGAAAAGGTCGCAGAATGCTCAGACATGTTTCCCATTCATGTGAATGGGTCAGCTGTCGCCTATGTCCATGGGATTGTCGTAAAGCATCTCTCTAAATGCTGTTTAACTTCAAATAAAGATTTAAAGTTTTTAGGCTGTGTTCACACTTTGAACTGGGTCTGGATGCTAGCAGGTGGGTATTTGGTAGGTAGTGATGTCATCATGTAGTTTAATGGAAGTCATCTGACTCAGGTCTGACCACTTACTCTGACACATTAAGCACTGAGATTTTCTGAAACACATGGATGCAGCTGTGCTGGAGTGAAACAAATTACACGGTAGGACTATCATGATATAGGCAAAAAAAAACTGGAGTGCTTATTTAAGACTGTGTAGTATTCTTGCTACAAAATACTTTAATTTCCCCAATCCAGTAGGTCTGTCTCGGATTTTGGCCCCTGTTATCCCCTTGAACTGGAAAACTGTGGTTCATGTTAAATCTTCATTTTAAAACCCACAAGCACAATGCGTGTGCATGGCCTGTGTGATGTGATGGCAGAAAACCTATGTTTTTTTGTAAATCTATCAATTACTATAATCTAACAATGTACCCATAGGGTTAAAGACATCTGGTTGCATTTAGTCATCCTACCATACATACAAAAAAAAGCGTACCTGTCTTTTCAGGTAACGCTTATCAGCTGTCCTGTGTGAACATGAGGATTAGTACTAGTGCTGGCCATTACATAGACCGGTATTTCCCAAACTGTGCTTTGCAGTGCCTTGGGGGAGCAAAAAGGCTGGCTGGGCCCGTGCCCAAGGGCCCCAATCCAGGAGCACTGCCCGCCCGCAGTAAAAACAAGTGGGCAGGCAGGAAAACAGCAGTGATGGGAGGCAATGGCTCAAACCGCTCCTCCCATTCACTTAAAAGCCTCGACACCCATGCTCTCCTCCTGCCGGGCAGGGGCTCTTGTCCCGGATGAAAAGGATGCCAGATACGGTAATGCCGCAATGACATTCCCAGGGCCGCAATTCCTTGTCAGTCCTCAGGGTGGATCTGCTGAGCTAGGAGGTTAAATCTTCATACTACTATCTTATTATGCTATAGTAGTACTATGTGTGTCATACTTCTACCCCTATTATTGTATACCAGTGCCATGTTTGTTATACTACAACCCCCATTAAATTATAATAATGCTGTGTGTGTCAGCACGGAGCCGTTTATTGATTCGGAACCCTAAGGAGCCCTTAACCGAAAAAAGTTTTGGAAACACTGACATAGCCTGTATATGGCATCTTTAAGCCAATTTCTGCTCCCTAACTTCTATAATGTCTTCCATACATTACACACAGACAGAGGAGGTGGCCCTGCTTTTCTGTGTCTCTATGCACAGCCTAAAAAGCAAAAGCATGGAAGATACGATAAAGAAGTAAAACTGTGAATAAAGCCCTGGGGTGCCCATTTAAAGTGGTACTGTCATAAAAATAAAAAAATAAAAACAAGATTACAGTGGGTTTCAGAACTTTTAGTTTGTGGGAGAGTTTTTTTATGTGACAATAATGCTTTAAGTGTGTACAGATAAAGCTCCACATCCATCTTTGCAGTTACCAGAACTGTAAAGACAAGAGCCAATAGGCATTTGCAAAGTGACCATTTTTGCCTCAAATTGCAGCAAAAATGTCACACACATGATCATCTGTGCTGATCGTGTTACTATTGAAAGACCTGCACATAGAGGTCACATGACCTTAGCAGGTCCCCAAGCCAAAGAGAAGAACAGCTCAGCAACAAAGAAAAAAAGCTCCTGGCTAAGGGTATGGTGTCCATATTATTTTAGGTGTTAGGCCTGGGATCTATATTGATTTACTAGGTCAGGTCTGAGGTCTGTATTTGGAGGGTCAGGTCTGGGGTCTGTATTTTTTATTGAGTCAGGTCTAAGGTTTTAATTAAGGGGGCACGTCTGAGGCCTATGTCATTTTAGGCGTGAAAAAAGTTTTAAACAAACGAGGGAAAATAACTGATTCTTTGTCCCTGGTATAAAAAGGTTAACTACACCTCTGCTGGAAGCAATCACAACCTATGCAGGGCACAATGGGTTGGTACATGACCATAGTCCGTCTTATTTATTCATTACCTATAAAGCGACATATGTATTGTTTCATCATAATGTCGGCTAAAAACTTCAGAAAACTTTTTTAGTTATATAAAAGTCTGTATTGTATAAGCAATGCAATATTCTATATACAGTTCATAAGTATTGCTATCATCTTACAGAATGATTGTCTTTATTTTGACTTTCAAAACCGGTACAAAACAAGAAATGGCAAGTAGTGTAACATAAGACATCTGACCGCTGGCAAGACTCTACCAAGAGCCGGTAAGATATAGGGCATGCCGGAAGGTGCAGCTTAAAGAAAAACTGGCAACTGATTCCCCTGCACCAAACTCAATACATCGGTTTTTAGTGTGGGTGAACCGGATTAAAATGAGATATAGCTTACTCCGAGATATAACTTGATCTGCATTCAGGAGATACGCGTAAGTATTCGGCTCTGTTGCTAATATGCTAATGCTGTCTAACTCCGATCGGTGCCGCCATTCAGGAGATACAAGCAGTATCAGGC
This sequence comes from Hyla sarda, assembly GCF_029499605.1. Taxonomy (NCBI): domain Eukaryota; kingdom Metazoa; phylum Chordata; class Amphibia; order Anura; family Hylidae; genus Hyla; species Hyla sarda. Next base: position 253,089,514 of record NC_079194.1, on the reverse strand, counting down.
TCTTTTGCTAATATGCACATGCTTTCCCTTGCTCCCATATGTCCGACCACCTCATAAATATTCATGGATGACCCTTCACTGATGTGAGGGTCCTATGGGTGGGCCTATAGCAGCAGAGAGGGTGAGGCACGGAAGCTATGTTCTCCTCCTCCAAGGACAGCATTAGGCTCTATTGCTAATATGCTCATGCTTTCCCTTGCTCCCATATGTCCGACCACCTCATAAATATTCATGGATGACCCTTCACCAATGTGAGGGCACTATGGGTGGGCATATAGCAGCAGAGAGGGTGAGGCACGGAAGCTATGTACACCTCCTCCATTGCCCAAAGGACAGCATTAGCATATTAGCAACGGAGCCGAATACTTCCTCGTATCTCCTGAATGCAGATCAAGTTATAGCTTACACCAATCGGAGTAAGGTATATCTCATTTTAATCTAGTTTACCCAAAGTATAACCCTGTGTATTAGGTTTAGTGCAGATGAACCAGCTATCAGGGTTGGAGACCACTGCTCTAAGATCTCTCTCTCTCTGGTGAAAGGGAAGGAAAAAGATGCAAACATGTTGGAGATCTACATATAACGGATTCTGCTGAGACAGTGAGAGGACACGCAGGAGCATATGCAGGAAAGAGATGGCGGAGAGGCACGTCTTCATTCTATTGCTTTGGCACAGGGGCAGCTAGTGAGAAGGCACTTGCACTTGATTATAGGACAGGAGCGTTCAGGGATCCGGCCCATGCAGGACAAGGATTTCATTATGCGAACATAGTCATCTGGAGCCACTGCAATGATATCAGAAACAAGAAGTATTTAGAAGAGCGCAAACACCGGCCATCACTTTGTATATAGGTTGAGAGGCAGAAATGCCTCGGTCAGGCCAATATCATATTTGGTCACTGCTAACCATTCATTTTGCTGTCTGTGGCCAAAGGGATGGCTGGAAGGATTGGAAAACCACAAGAACATGCCTATTCAATCTAGCCGGGCAGAGAATAGACTTGCATTGCGGGGGCGTGGGCGTGACGTCACGGGCCTCCGGCGCTGCACCCGACACTCTAGACCAGTGGTCTTCAACCTGAGGACCTCCAGCTGTTGCAAAACTACAACTCCCAGCATGCCCGGACAGCCGTTGGCTGTCCGGGCATGCTGGGAGTTGTAGTTTTGCAACATCTGGAGGTCCGCAGGTTGAAGACCACTGCTCTAGACGAACGCCGGGCGCAGAAGGGAGATCAGACATCTTATCCTCTATCCTTTGGATAAGGGATAAGATGTCTAGGGGCGGAGTACCCCTTTAATGCTATTGGTGCCTTAGCAGGTCACTGTGATTGCAGTTATCATCATTTATAGCTCAGAGTAATTGCTGTTGATTTTATCTAAGTATATTGAAGTATAGACATGATTTATTATGCTTTTCCATAAAAAAAACATTTGGCTGCTGATGATTTTTGATTAAATCATCCAAGAAAAAAATAATAATTACATTGACAACCCTGCCCAGCATTTGGGGCCACTCATTTTTGGCACCAGTGGGGTCCCAAAGGTTGGACTTCCTGACCTACTTTTACACCCCAACTGATGGCATAAAAGGCTAAGTTATGAAAAAATAAGGCTAAGTTATGAAAAAATAAGGCTAAGTTATGAAAAAATAAGGCTAAGTTATGAAAAAATAAGGCTAAATTATGAAAAAATGAGGCTAAGTTATGAAAAAATGAGGCTAAGTTAATACATAGTATTTAAGGCCATTTTGAGAGAAAAACAGCTGTCTTATAGCTAAAAACTATATGGTCATAAGTGCAGGTTCATTTTTTTCAGCCATGTTTCTTTTGGAAAATTGAGTAACAGAATGGATTAAAAACATCTGAAAAAAACATTTAAAAAAATATTAAAATATATTTAAAAAACTGACCAAATGGCAGAAAAAAATCACTTGAAACCTTTTTTGCATAAAGCAGCATTTTTTTTATCTAACATGCCAGATGCCGTAAACCATACACTTTTTAACACAATTATGGTGTATAAAAGTAAAATAAAGAAGAGCTGATGATACATATTAATACAATGGCTGTTGGAGTATGACCTTCTTGCAGCTTTCATTTAATTTGGTTGTCTACACAGATGTCAGGAAGTACAGTCTCCCTTTTCTAATATAAGCATTTTTTTTAATGAATTTTATTGTATTTATATGTAGTAAATAACTATATGTGCTTATGTATGGCTCCTTTCACACTACCGTTTGTGCATGTTAAGTGACGTCCGCTAGGAAGATAGCGGGAGAAAAATTTGTGCTTGCGACGTCTTTTTCTCCCACTATCTTCGGCCGTTAGAGGAAGTCCATTCAAGTGAATGGGATCTTCTTTGCCCACTATGACTCCCGTTAGGCTCTGTTACAATAAAGGACGTTAAAGGGGTACTCCGCCCCTGGCATCTTATCCCCTATCCAAAGGATAGGGGATAAGATGTCAGATCGCCGGGGTCCCGCTGCTGGGGACCCCTGGAATTGCCGCTGCGGCACCCCGCCATCATTACTGCACAGAGCGAGTTCGCTCTGTGCGTAATGACGGGCGATACAGGGGCCGGAGCAGCGTGACATCATGGCTCCGCCCCTCATGACATCACGGCCCGTCCCCTTAACGCAAGTCTATGGCAGGGGGCGTGGCGACCGCCACGCCCCCTCCCATAGACTTGTATTGACGGGGGCGGGCCGTGACATCACGAGGGGCGGAGCAGTGACATAACGATGCTCCGGCCCCTGTATTGCCCGTCATTACGTGCAGAGCGATCTCGCTCTGTGCTGTAATGAGAGCGCAGTGCTGCAGCAGCGATCCCCGGGGTCCCCAGCAGCGGGACCCCGGCGATCTGACATCTTATCCCCTATCCTTTGGATAGGGGATAAGAGGTCTAGGGGTGGAGTACCCCTTTAAGGGTGGTCAAACTGAAAAAAAAAACAAAAAAAAGAGCCCTTAACGTTCGTTTGGAACAGAGCCGCTTTCATAGATTGAAAATAGCCTCTTTGGAGAAGGAAGGAAAATTTTATAAACTGGTTACAATAATTGAGAATTTTGGTAACAGTGTGGTGTGAAGGTCCACTGAAAGCAAACCCCCCCCTTTCTTTAGAGTGAGCTAGAATCTGCTGAAGTGAAATAAAAAAAATAAAAAAAACATAAAATCATCAAAATGAATACAGAACCACAGAAAAAAAAAGGCAAAATGTGTTGTGACATTGTTTGGAAATGTTTTGATTCTACTCTATCTTAATCTGATTTTACATACTTTGTTCGTTGTAGTTATTTATCTTGTTGCTATCCATGGCTATTATAGGCCGGGAGTGACTCTATACACTATATATACACTTAGGGTACGTTCACATGTAAAGGATCTGCTGCATATTTTGTGCAGCTGACTTTGCAAACTCAGCTGCACAAAATATGCAGCAAAAATATGCAGTTGATCCTGTACGTGTAAACATACATACCCTAAAGGTGTAATGACAGCCAGTGACAGGCTTACCGTAAAGAGATTGAAGTTGACAACACCATCTTTATCTGTGTCCATCCCCAGGAAGAACCCTAAGAGAGAAGAAAATACTAAATTGTACAGACAATCCAGAAATTGTAACAAACTGTGAGAAAATAATGTCAGTATACACAAAGCTCTTATCTATGACATCCGAGTGGGTAAACATCTGAGTGATCTCCAAAGACATTTATTGCTTGACTTATTAGGTACAGAAGTCTTAAAGTGGACCTGTCAGCAGGTTTTTAGCTTATAAAGTAGTGGCATGGCTGTAAAGGGCTTTTGACCCTGAAACCATACATACCGTATTTTTCGCCCTATAGGACACACCGGCATATAAGACGCACCCAATTTTAAAAATCCAAAATCTAGAAAAAAAAAAAGATTCTGAACCCAACAGTGATCTTCAACCTGCGGACCTCCAGATGTTGCAAAACTACAACTCCCAGCATGCCCGGACAGCCAACGGCTGTCCGGGCATGCTGGGAGTTGTAGTTTTGCAACATCTGGAGGTCCACAGGTTGAAGACCACTGGTATAGGAGGTAGTACTCACGTGTCCCCGCCGCTCCGGACCCGTCACCGCTGCCCTGGATGTCGCTCCATCGCTTTCACGGCGTCCCCAGGGTGTCCCCGACGCTCCGGACGTCTTCTTCCCCAGGCTCCACGCTCTCTGTCGCCGTCATCTCGTGGCTATGCACACCACTCCTATTGGATGACGGGACGGCGTGCGCAATGACATGATGACATTGAAGGAGAGTTGTAGTTTTGCAACATCTGGAGGTCCGCAGGTTGAAGACCACTGGTATAGGAGGTAAAACTCACGTGTCCCCGCCGCTCCGGACCCGTCAGCACTCGTCACCGCTGCCCTGGATGTCTCTCCATCGCTTTCACGGCGTCCCCGACGCTCCGGACGTCTTCTTCCCCGGGATCCGCGTTCTCCGTCGCCGTCATCATGTCGCTACGCACACCGCTCCTATTGGATGACGGGATGGCGTGCGCGATGACGTTGAAGGAGAGCGCCGGCCATGCGAGGAGGCAGGTAAGGTACCTCCCGGTGTCCTGTAAGCTGTTCCGGATGCCGCGATTTCATCGCGGCGGTCCCAAACAGCCCGACTGAGCAGCCGGCTTAGTGTTATTTTCGCTTCACATGCGGTGGTCAGCTTTGATTGCCGCGTCTGAAGGGTTAATACAGGGCATCACCGCGATCGGTGATGTCCTGTATTAGCCACGGGTCCCGGCCGTTGATGGCCGCAGGGACCGCCGCGATAGGTGTGTATCCGCCGTATAAGACGCACCAACTTTCCCCCCCCCCCCCCCAGTTTTGGGGAAGAAAAAGTGCGTCTTATACGGCGAAAAATACGGTACATCTCATAAGTAAATTGCCCCCATCTCTGTGCTGGAGGGGTCAATAATGTAATCAGAGGCATATACGGATTCAGGGTCAAAATCATGACTTTACTTTATGCCTTAAAAAAGGTCTACTTTAAAGGGGTATTCCGCCCCTAGACATCTTATCCCCTATCCAAAGGATAGGGGATAAGATGTCAGATCGCCGCGGTCCCGCTGCTGAGGACCCCTGGGATCCCCGCTGCGGCACCGCGCTCTCATTACAGCACAGAGCGAGTTCGCTCTGTGCGCAATGACGGGCGATACGGGGGACGGAGCAGCGTGACGTCATGGCGCCGCCCCTCGTGACATCACGGCCCGTCCCCTTAATGCAAGTCTATGGGAGGGGGCGTGACGACCGCCACGCCCCCTCCCATAGACTTGTATTGAAAGGGGCGGGCCGTGACATCACGAGGGGTGGAGCCGTGACGTAACGATGCTCCGGCCCCTGTACTGCCCATCATTACGTGCAGAGCGAACTCGCTCTGTGCTGTAATGAGAGCGCGGTGCCGCAGCCGGCATCCCAGGGGTCCCTAGCAGCGGGACCGCGGCAATCTGACATCTTATCCCCTATCCTTTGGATAGGGGATAAGATGTCTAGGGGCGGAATACCCCTTTAAGGGCCTTTTACACAGGACGATTATTGTGTCACACAGGCAAATTATTGCTCTCAATAAAAGAACCAGTGATCAGCCAACAAACAAGTGATTGTGGCTGATGACTGGGATTGTGTGGCCCCCAAAATTTTACACTGGTCAGCCACAAATCTCCCTGTGTGAACATGGGGATGTACAGCTAACCAAGATCCATGTGAAGGGCCATACGAATGACTGAAGTGATCTCTCATGAGGTTCTGACCAAACAATCATTGAGCCATGTAAGAGACTCATTTAACAAGCGCTGGTCTGGTGACTGGTGCTCATAGTGGACATGGGTCTTCCTGTATAGGTCCCTTAGCAAATAGAACTAGATCAGTCCCTCCATCATTTACCGTCAATACTTTACTAATGTACTTTTTACACTAGCTTAATATGGCTGCAATTTAGCTTTTGTATAACAGCTGTCCTGACCTAAGATCATTAAAGGACCCAACGGTGATTCACATTCTGTTTAGAAAAATAACGGGGTGAGGGGCTCTACGAAACCCAAAAAACCATATCGCACCACTGTGAAACTGGCCTAAACCATAATAGATTTATAGCAGAAAAATAGAAGATATATTGTTGGGGAAAAAATTGGTTAGGACTGGCATTGATGGAAACACAACATCTACTGTATTGGGCTGTGTTTACACTGCAGTTATATTTAGTGTATTTTAGGCATCGATATACAGTGGTCCCTCAAGTTACAATATTAATTGGTTCCGGGACGACCATTGTATGTTGAATCCATTGTATGTTGAGACCATAACTCTATGGAAACCTGGTAATTGGTTCTAAAGGCACCAAAATGTCATCCAAAAATAGGAAAAAGTGAGAATTAAAGAAAAATAAGTAGATAACTAATATAGATAAAGCAAATCCTTACATATAAAAGTAAGAAAGATCTGCTGGGAGCTGTAAATCACTGTCTATGTCAGTGTTTCCCAAGCAGGGAGCCTCCAGCTGTTGCAAAACTACAACTCCCAGCATGCCTGGACAGCTTTTGGCTGTCCGGGCATGCTGGGAGTTGTAGTTTTGCAAAAGCTGGGGGCACCCTGCTTGGGAAGCACTGGTCTATGTAGAGGACAGGAGCTTCTTCGGGGTCCTGTACAGTACACGCAATGTCCTAAAAAAAAGTAACATGGAGCCGTCCTCACCTGGTGTCCAAAGGAGCAGCTAACCCTGGCCCAAAGAGTAGTACAGAACATGTAATGCCACCCTGTACTGTAGGGGGCGCTACCAGACATCAGTCAGTGCATACGCTTCAGTAATACAGGTGTTTTACCACTGAATGCCCATTCTGATTGGTCAGTTCATTGACTCGTTTCACAGATCAGGACTGTCTGTACATTGTATGTTGAGTCTGGTTTCAACTTACAATGGTCCAGAAAAGACCATTGTATGTTGAAACTATTGTATGTTGAGGCCATTGTAAGTTGAGGGATCACTGTATATATGAGATGTGGCTTTTTTTGATAGCATGTAGGAAACAGTAGGACCGAGAGCACACAACTGCAAAAGATGGAGCCTTAAAACAGCATGTGCACTTACTAAACATGGTCTCCAGCCGGATCAAACAACACACAAAGCTATCAAAATCCACTGCCAGATCCGGCTCGGCGTATCGGGTGATGATGAGCTGGTGGAGGGGGTTGCTCAGTTTGAAACCTAGAGAAAAAAATAATAAAATAATCAATGGAAAGCTGTGCATTTAGGGGGAAATTCAAAGTGGCATAAAACCAACCTGAATTCTCTATTGCCAGGCGCATCTCATAGGCGTTCATGCTTCCAGACTTATCTATGTCAAACTGTCTGAACACGGTCTAATAAAAATTAAACAGAAAAAGTGAATGCCACTTCGCAACTCACCCCATCATGTCCACTATCATGAACAATGTCTAACCACAACCGCAGATCCCTTACATCTTACCAAATAATTCTTGATCTTATTCCACAGAACATTGAACTCCACCATTCCTAATTTTCCATTTCCATCTTTCTGTGAGATCAGAGTTAAAGAAAACATCTACAATCCTTTATATATATATTTTTTTTTACAAATGATGACCCTCAGCTTATAGCCAAATCACTAAAAGCCAACACATACTTATAGTAAAGCCATATATGTTTAAATCAATTCTACACCGGGGCAGTGTCCCCCTGGGATCCCTGTAAGGCCTTTGGTGGGTGTCATCTGACTAGTGCCTTGTTGCAAGTGTGGGTTGTAGTCAATGAAGCACATTCAGAGCAAGTTCTAATAACCAGTGGGGTACCTATAAAGGAGTAGTCCTGTCCTGAAAAATGTATCCCCTATCCTAAGGATAGGGGATAAGTTTCAGATCATGGGGGTCCGACCACTGGGGCCCCCCGCGATCTCCTGTACGGGGCCCTGGCAGCCCGCGGGAAGGGGGCGTGTTGACCACCACACGAACACCGACACGCCCCCTCAATACAACTCTATGGCAGAGCCGGAGTGCTACCTTCGGCAATCTCCGGCTCTGCCATAGCGCTGTATTGAAGGCGTGTGTCGACCGCCGCTTTGTGCGGTAATCAACACACCCCCTTCCTGCAATCTGAAACTTATCCCCTATCCTTAGGATAGGGGATACACTTTTAGGGTCTGGACTACTCCTTTAAGGATATGTACTGCGACCCATAAAGTGTAATATTTTCATCAGTGATATTGCAGAAGGTCTTGATGATAAGGTATTGGTCTTTTTGTTGATAACACAAAGATTGGTAACAGGGTTAGAATAGTATAAAGTATTTTAATTTACACCCCATTGATGGGAAAATTACCACACCAGAGACAAAGGGACTAGCAACAAGAAGGCCTAGAGTAAATAGGACCAGCTTCAAGTACTCTAGTCACACGAACACCCGAAATTACCCTGGTCAAGACATGAGCCTGTCTGTTGTTAAAGAATTGTGCCCCCTACATGGATGACATCGTTGAATACTAAAGGAAAAAAAACACGTGCTGGGTCTGAGCCCATTCCATGACACTGCCCCTCAACCTATCACTAACTGAGTCTGACATGCCAGGCACTAAAAGCTGGTAGCATACCGGAGCTGAAGGTCAGGAAACCAATTTCAGTGGCACTGGTGGAGCAGTGGAAAGAAACTTAAAGTTTATAATTTATAATTATTATATAATATAAAATATATATATAATATATATATATATATATATATATATATATATATATATAATATATATATAATTTATAATTCTAATTTATTCAGTTTTATCATTTTATGTAGTTGTGCTTTAATTAATGTTTAACTTTTTCTTTGCATATAACTACTAAGGGCACCCCACTTTACAGTCAGCCTGCGCACAGGATGTGCCCAAGATCCCTAGTGCAGCCCCTGTCACTGTGTCGGTGTAAGAAGTGTGAGTAGGCCCTCCAGCCATAGTGACCAGTGAGAAGTAGACCATCAGTGTGGGACTACTAGCCTCAGCTATGTCACAGGTCTACAGGCCTTCCTAAACTGTGCTCCCTCTGGGTTGCTGCATAGCTACAGGAGAGTTTGAGAGCAAAAGGTAGTTGAGAAGTTGGAGTAGAACAACTTCAAAAACATCACACTAAAAGATACATCCATCAGGTTCACCATACTGCGGCAAGACTCCAAGCTAAACCCTTTAGAGCGAAGGTCTTTATCTGCAATTAAAGAACATAGATGGTAATGATAAAAATAATGTTGATATCTTAAAGGGGTTGTCCAAAATTATGGACAGGATTAGCCTTTATATCAAGCAAAGGAGGGGAACAGGCAAAATGTATTTTAAAAGAGGTTTTCTAGCCTCTATGGATGGTCTAAAAAGAAAATCTGTCATTAGTTACACCGACAATAACCTGTCAGTACAGTCAGGTAGTGCAGGTGACATAGATGACAACGATAGTTACCTGATCCCCTTCCGTGCTTTGGTTCTCCCGCAATCTTTCACCGTATCTTCTGTCCCGGGGCCGACCTGGAGAATGGGCGAAGCTTAGTGATGTTACCGCCACTGCAGAGCAGAGAAGCAGCAGAGGTGACGTCACAAAGCTCCACCCATTCTCCAAGTCAGCCCCAGAATGGAAGATATGGCGGAAGATTGAGGGAGAACCGGAGCACATAACCAGGTAAGTATCATTGTCATCAGTGTCATCTGCACTACCTGTCTGTACTGACGAGTTAGTGCAGTTGATTTCTTTTAAAGAAAACCTGTCATTTGCAAAAACTTTTTATACAATACAGATAGTAACATTATGCACTGTATGTATATTTGTAATATACATTGGTTATTAAATGTGTATAATTTTAGGTGAAAAATGCTGTCTTGTCCCTCCAGCTTTTGCCTATATGTCTCTGTGCCGAAACAAAATACAGGAAGTGTGGGGGCGGGACAAGCAAGGCTCTGTGCAGGCTCCTGGCTTGTCAAGCAGCCTGCTGTGTGAGCTGGGGGTATGCTACAGAGCCTCAATGCACAGAACCCTGCTTGCCCTCACTGCACAGTGCCCTTGTCTGCCAACACTTACTTTATTTTGTCTCTGCACAGAGACACAAAGGCCATAGCTGTAGGGACAAGACAGCATTTTTGCACCCAAATGTATACACCTTGTTTAACCAATGTATGTTACAAATAAACATATACAGTCATGGCCGTAAATGTTGTGGAAAAAGGGAGGAAAAAAAGCAAATTGGACATAATGTCACACCAAACTCCAAAAATGGGCTGGATAAAATTATTGGCACCCTTTCAAAATTGTGGAAAAATAAGATGGTTTCAAGCATGTGATGCTCCTTTAAACACACCTGGGGCAAGTAACAGGAGTGGGCAATATAAATCTCACATCTGAAAGCAGATAAAAAGGAGAGAAGTTCACTTAGTGTTTGCATTGTGTGTCTGTGTGTGCCACACTAAGCATGGACAACAGAAAGAGGAGAAGAGAACTGTCTGAAGACTTGAGAACCAAAATTGTGGAAAAATATCAACAATCTCAAGGTTACAAGTCCATCTCCAGAGATCTAGATTTGCCTTTGTCCATAGTGCACAACATTATCAAGAAGTTTGGACGGAAGAGAAAAATTTATGAAAGGTGTCAACACAGGATAGTCCGGATGGTGGATAAGCAGCTGCAAACAAGTTCCAAACATATTCAAGCTGTCCTGCAGGCTCAGGGAGCATCAGTGTCAGTGCGAACTATCCGTCGGCATTTAAATGAAATGAAACGCTATGGCAGGAGACCCAGGAGGACCCAACTGCTGACACAGAGACATAAAAAAGCAAGACTACATTTTGCCAAAATGAACTTGAGTAAGCCAAAATCCTTCTGGAAAAAAGTCTTGTGGACAGATGAGACCAAGATAGAGCATCATTCTACTGTTTACCGAAAACGGAATGAGGCCTACAAAGAAAAGAACACAGTACCTACAGTGAAATATGGTGAAGGTACAATTATGTTTTGGGGTTGTTTTGCTGCCTCTGGTACTGGGTGCCTTGAATGTGTGCAACGCATCATGAAACCTGAGGATTACCAACGGATTTTGGGTCGCACTGTACAGCCCAGTGTCAGAAAGCTGGGTTTGTGTCCAAGATCTTGGGTTTTCCAGCGGGACAATGACCCCAAACATACTTTAAAAAGCACCTGGCAACAAAGCCCTGGAGAGTTCTGAAGTAGTCAGCAATGAGTCCAGATCTAAATTCCATTGAACACCTGTAGAGAGATCTTAAAATTGCTGTTGGGAAAAGGCGCCTTCCAATAAGAGAGACCTGGAGCAGTTTGCAAAGGAAGAGTGGTCCAACATTCCGGCTGAGAGGTGTAAGATGGTTATTGATGGTTATAGGAAGCGACTGATTTCAGGATGTTCAGCCAAATATTAAGTTAAGGGTGCCAATAATTTTGTCCAGACCATTTTTGGAGTTTGGTGTGACATTATGTCCAATTTGTTTTTTTTCCTACCTTTTTTGGTTTAGTTCCAATACACACAAAGGGAATAAACATGTGTATAGCAAAATATGTTACTGCAATCCTTTTCCGTGAGAAATACTTAATTTTCTTGAAAAAAATTCAGGGGTGCCAACATTTATGGCCATAACTGTAAATGTTATTATCTACATTTTATAAAAGGTTTTTGCAAATGACAGTGCCCATTGTAGGTAGGCCATCAATATGAGATGAGCGGGAGGCCAGATGGTCGTCACTCCCCCCACCAGCTGATTGCATAGACTAAGGTGTGCATGTGCTGCAGCTCCTATAATGCTTGTACCGGCTACTGTCACTTATCTGCGCAGGTGCAAGGTATTGCAGTTTCTTCCTATTTACATTAACCAGACAATGCTAAAGTACCTGGCATTACTATTAATAATATAACGATTACAGGTATAAGCAAAGGTACACTTTAAAGGGTTCTACAGCACTTGCACAAGCAGTGAAGGCTCTTCAGTCAGCTGATCAGCAGAGACACTGTAAATTGGACTCCTACTGTCTTAATTTTAATAATCCGGATATCCCCTTTAACCCTGAGCAACCCCATAACAACATGTATTGGTGCTAGTGCTAGTGACATGCACCCAACCAGGGTACCTCCAGCTGTTGCATAACTACAACAAGATATATAGATATATAGAGGTTTACTTAAAATATCTTTCTAGGTGGTATAACAGGCTCTAAGCACTGCCCATAATCCTAAGAACTTGTTATTTGTTCCCTTATTTTTATGCACTGGAACAAATACTTACGTTTGCCCATGATTCTGTTTAGTATGGACTGTAGCTCGACTACACTTATTTCCATATCCTGTATATGATAAAGAAATATGTATCAGTAACACCTCAAATAAATATTCACTTTATCCTTGCTGATCATTACCTTAAAGGAGTACTCCACTGCAGAAACACTTATGCCCTATCCCTCCACAATGGAAACTCCTGCACGGCACCCTGGCAGTCCCTAGATTTGGGGTGTGTCGACCCACGCACAAAGGAAGCAGTGGCTGATACACCCTCTCCATGTATCTCTATGGGAGAGTTGGGGGTACCTGACTCTCCATTCCTCAGGCATGCCAGGGTGGCACTCAAGAGATCGCGGGGGTCCCAGTGGTCGGACCCCCTGCAATCAGACACTTCTCTTCTATCCTTTGAATAGGGGATAAGTGTTTCTGCATTGGATTACTCTTTTAAGGAGAGGACATCTGCTCTTACAGTGTTCCCAGAAAAATGCAGATATAACCTCTCTCTATTGAGTTACATAAATCCATGCGTATGCGGATTCTGCATGGTTTGCACATGGAATCCGCACCAATTCCATGCGAAATCTGCACAAACCAGAAACTACCCAAATGAATGTGGACGCAAAATTGGTGCGGAAATTCTGCCATGTGAATATACACTCACTGTGGGAAGGAAAGCCAGGGATATGTTTTCTTAATCTCCCATCCGCTCCCGCTGGATTTTTGACCATTATTCCCTGCTCCCGCAACATGTGTGTCTAATCCAGCCCGCTCCCGCAACGTGTGTGTCTAATCCCACCCACTCCCACAGCAAGTGTGTCTAATCCTGCCCACTTCCGCTAACATTTTTTCACAGGTTTTTAAAATAGTACTCCCAGTGCCAATTCATTACCCCCTCGTGCCATTTATCCCCTCCTCGTGCCATTTATCCCCTCCTCGTGCCATTTATCACCTCCTCGTGCCATTTATCCATTCCTCGTGCTATTTATCACCTCATCGTGCCATGCCACCATCGCCTTTTGCCATTTAATCAGCTCCTTATGGCATTTCTGAGGTTTACTGGACTGCGCCGGATTTTGCAGGACCCACTGTATGTTCTGTGACCACCCACTTCCGCCCGCAGCAACCTAATTACAGCCCGCAAGTTTCTTATTGACCCGCGGAATCCCAATCCAGATGCAGGGCTCTAGTACAGTGGACACTGATACAAGAGGAGTGCATAAAGTAGAGGCTAATGCACATTCTGGAGTGTGTTTGATTTTTGTGGATACCCCCAAGATCCCTATATCTACATGTATAAATAAGAATCATACCGCTCCAGCGAGCTTTTTGAATAGCTCCTTGAATCCTTCATCAAGTTGATCTTCAGATAAGACTTCCTTAAAGACAGAATATTAAGAAATCCAATCAGAAAGCAAACAATTATATTCAGATGCAGTTAGTGCAGACTCTACATGTGCTTCTGAAAAAACGAGCACGTGTATGGAGGAAGGGAAGGTACAGACTACAAACAGCAAACAACACACTATTTTTAAGATATGTAACACATAATTAATTTAATTATCATGCAAATGTGTTTATCCAGGTTTTACAGCTCTATTATAATAGAAAATATTAAAACCTTTATGTCTTTTTATATAGTATTATGGAAGGCCTGTGGCTTTCCAGCTCATGCCCTGACAGCCTTTGAGAGTTTGCAGCCCCCTGAGGAAGGTGACGAAACGGCAGCTGTCGGTGGGGTAGTGGAGCGGTGTGGTACTAACACAATGGGTGAGGATAATTTTGGCACTTTATGAACGCATGCACCTTTGTTTTTGATATAGTTAAGCTGTACATATGATAAGGTGCCTTATGATGTAATAATATTGAATGGCATTGTAATGATTTTATTCATCAAGTTAAGTGTAAACTCTACAGTTTTTTCTGGTATACAGCCTTTGAGAGTTGTAGTTTTGCAAAAGCCGGAGAGCCACAGGTTTGGGAACATTGTAATGAGAACATTTTACACTTAAATGTATACCTCTATGTCCTTCCCTTTTTTTTGCATTGGAGTATACTAATTATTTGCCATGGAGATTCTGCCCCCTGGTGTCAATGTGGTGGCATTTCAATCCCTAGAACGTGTACAGTATTATAAGGAAGTGACTTTTTAAAACTTCAAAAAGGAAGTGTTGTATTACAGAATATTGCTTTACAATTCCACATTTTTGGGAGAACAAATTAAACCTTTTTATTATAATGACACATTAAAGTTTTTGTACTGGTCACTAGATAGGAAATACACTAGATTATTAAATAAACAAAGAAATACAATTAACTGCAATGTAATGATATCAGTGTTACAAAACACATAGGGGGATATTTATCAAAAACTGAGCAGAGGAAAAATTGCCCAGTTGCCCATAGCAACCAATCAGATTGCTTCTTTCATTTTTCAGGGTAAGGGTACATTCACACTGGAGAGCATCCGCAGTGTATTTGGCTTCCGGCACACACACAGTTACGGCAGAGCGAGTTGCCTGCTGCTGCCATTGCTCTGTATGTCTCTATGGCAGCAGCAGCAGGGAGTTTGCCCTACCATAACTCTGCGTGTGTTGGCAGCGCATCGAATATGCTGCGGATGCACTCCCATGCAAATCTACCCTAAAAATGAAAGAAGCAAGCTGATTGGTTTCTATGGGCAACTTTTCTCTGCACATGTTTTGATAAATCTCCCCCACAGGGACAAAACGAGGGTATTATATTTGGGACCCAGATGAGAAAGAGAAAATAAATTAATGTCGCTATTACAAGATCATAGAGAAATATGTAGGTCCTTTATAGAACAAAGTCTCTTGGGCCACCTACTGGAGTTAACAATCCTGCAAGGCAATGTTGGAATGTTCAGGGTCTATTCACATGCAGAAGGAGGAACTTACTCTGGTTGGATTATTAGTGGGGACCACAGGGGGCAGTACTGGGTCCACATCTTTTCAATATGTTTATTAATGACCATGTAGAGGGATTAGAGTAGGATTTCTATATTTGCAGATGACACCAAACTGGGTAGGGTGATAACTACAGAGGAGGATAATATAATATTACAGAGGGATCTGGGGAAGCTGGAGGCTTGGGCACAGACATGGCCAATGAAGTGTAATGTGGATAAAAGTAAGGTTGTGCACTTGGGCAGTGAAAACTATATGTACAATTATGTTAAATAAGAAGACATTAGGTCAAACTTCTACCGAAAAAGACTTGGGGTACTGGTGGACAGTAAACTTGACTTTAGCAATCAGTGCCATGCAGCGGCTGCCAAGGGATAGAGGCTTGTGATAAGGACATTTTGCCGCTGTATAAATCACTAGTCAGACCACATATGGAGTATTGTGTCCAATTCTGGGCACCTGTATATAAGAAGGACATGGCCGAACTGGATAGAGTGCAGAGGAGGGCGACAAAGATAATTGATGGTATGGGAGGATTATAGGACCAAGACAGGTTATCAAGCTTGGGGTTATTTAGTTTTGAGAAAAGACGTTTTAGGGGCGATCTGATAGTGTGCAAATATGAAGGAACAGTACAGAGATCTTTCTAGTGATCTTTTTATATCTAGGCCAATAACCATGACAAGGGGGCATCCTCTACGTCTAAAGGAAAGAAGGTTTCACCATCATCATCTCAGACAGAGATTCTTTACTGTAAGAGCAGTTAGACTATGGAACTCTCTGCCCCATTCTCGCCATATTGGGATCGGGGAGGAATTTTTCCTCTGTCATGGGGCAATTGGCATCAGCCTCATGGGGGGGTTTTCGCCTTCCTCTGGATCAACACAGTAGGGTTTAAGTTAAACTCGATGGACTCTTGTTTTTTTTTCGATCTTACAAACTATGTTACTAGTTTTTGCTGCTGAATTTTTTATTGTGAAACATGTTGGTTTTCATATGTTTTATCTATAAAAGCTACATACCCAATAAATGCATCACAAAACCACAGCAAAAAACACACATGGCTTAGCTGTGTGGTGATCGGTCACATGGCACAATACTGCCACATGTGAACCCAGTCTAATGCACTGCCATAATTGTTTTTTCATTGAATGATAAAGTTTCAAACACTATTGGTTATAAGGCTATGTTCACACATTGTATATTCAGACGCAAATTAATTACAAGTCGAAAAGTCACAAACAATTTGCGTCAATTTTCTGGGAAAAAAAAAAAGTGTGCAATGATGGCTGCTTTTCCATCCCTTGATGGTTTAAAGTTGGCATAACTGGTATTGGTGGAGGACTAGGGCATATGAGGGGTGGAGCTTATTTTGCACTAATTTTGTACTCACCTCAGAAGGTAAGTTAGCGGTGATTGGATCATCCATTTCCCTGAAAAGGAACAAATATATATGAACAAGGCATGTATGGAGTTGGTTAAAGGGGTTGTTCAATGAAAACTTTTATTAGTCCTTTAAATAAAGAAAAAATATGTAGGCATTTATATGCAGGTTTGCAAAGCACATCTCTTATCTATGTACAGAAGTCCCTTAGATACAGGAGGTCACCCCCAGTTGACTTAAGGGCATCTTCTCAGTGTGTCTGCAGCAGCTGCAGACTATGTCACATCAGTAGACTTGCCCAGTCCTCACGTCCTCGCTGAATCAAGCCCCCAGATTAAGCCATGCTAACTAAGGGTCCGCCCCCTTCATGCTCTTAGAGTACACGCTTGTGAGCGGGCCAGAGACTTGTATTGTTGCCGTTGAATTACAGCTGTAATCTGTGAGAAATGCGGCCACGAAATAAAATGTGACATGTATGGTGAACCCAGCCTGAAGGCAATGACAGTCACACACAGCTATAGGCAAATATGCCATTTAGCAGCCTGGAAAAGTTAGGTGAGACATTCTGCTTATTGCTGTGTGTGCCAGACCCTGTAATGACTCATGTCTTGCACACACACCAATAAGCAGAGATGCCATTCAGGAGCTTGGGAAAGCTAGTTAAAAATGTCTCACATAGCTCTTGTAGGCTGCCGAATGGCATATTTGCTTATAGCTCGGTGTGTTTCACTGTCATTGCCGACAGGCTTCAGGCTGGATTCACAATACACGCCATATTTTATTTTGCAGCTGCATTTCTCTAAGATTACAGCAGCTATATGCAAAATATGCCATTCAGCATCCTGGAAAGGAAGGTAAGACATTCTTGCCCAGCTTTCACAGGCTCCTGAATTGCATATCTGGTTATAGAAAGTGATTTCAGGCACACAGAGCAAGGGACCATGGGAAATGTAGAATCTGTAGAAGCTCCATCTTGGAAGTAACCAGGTTTAGCACAGAAACATGTACATAATACATTTTGAGGTAATAAGGACCCTAAGCAGTAGGTAAGAATTAGGATAAGATTTGGGTACATTTATTTTTTATTTTTTGGTGGTAGCTGGACAACCCTTTAAATAAGGTGAGTGCTATATTATCTAGGAAGACCTTACACATAAAGTGTGTCACTGACATCAGTAGTTGGTAAATCATGCGGGAACCTGTGGTGAAACCAGACCCTTCAATTATCAAAGCACTGTACATGGCCCAATTCACACCACCTGTAAGATTAGGCTGCAAAAATTGCCTTGATATTACTACGTTAAACCGGTTTTCTGAAAATAAGCATTCGTAATATACTCCACAAGCTCACAATATGTTTAATATGTTTTTAATATGTTTTTTTTTAAGTGTGTGTTAGGGAACCTCAAAGAAACATATACATGTACAAAGAGAACCTACAAACTCATGTTTTTAAAGAGGTTTTCTAATGTGTAAAACCAATTTTTATGCATCCCATTAGGAGTTTAGGAGTTAACAGAGATCTGATCCACAGTTTCATCTCTTGGCCAGAGTGATGAGTGGTTACAAAGGGTGTTCCTTGCCTTGGAGGACTCGTCTTGTCCTTCCTTACACAGAAACTATTGGTATGAACAGACAATGTGTAATGCTCAATTTCACCAGTGGTGGTGCTGCTGTGGAAATTAAACACGTGCAGACAGATTTCCCCAAAGACTACAACTGATCACCATGGGTCTATGCAAGTGAACACTTTGTTAGTGTCAAGATCCCATTCTAAAAAGTAGAAATTATCCAAAGCGCACAACCCCTTTAAATACATGACTTCAGTGCTACAAAATAGATTAGAAGCAATGTTAAAATATATTATTTTAAAGAGAGAGTAGTAGATACTCGGAACAAACTTCCAGCAGATGTGTGTTGATAAATCCATAGTAAATGAATGTATTGCTGGCATATACATGTATCTTTCCTTAAAAAGGAAATCATTTAAGGGCAGACTAGATGGACGGTGACCTTTTTCTGCTGTATGTTTTCTAGGTTTCTATACTACAGTGTTAACCACAATTCTATCTATATCATGTTTAATAAAGTGATTTACATCACCATTGTAACTTTATGGCCCAGATTTATCAAAGAATGTCTACAGTAGAGCTATTTTCCCACTTTTATTTGGGTGTTGGGTTTGACTAGCGTGCATCTTATTTATCAAGAAGGTGCAGCAGGATAATGAATTTTGCGCAGCTCTGCTGTGGTGGGAAAAGCTCTACCACATACACTTTTTCTAGACGCTTGTGAGGGAGGGAAGTAGACACTTTGCCGGGTCCTGAATTTGGAAGGTTAAGTGTTTTTACTTAATTTCACAGAGCTACCGGGACATTTTTACTTGCATTCAATCAATCAAATTTGATTGCTGTGTCTAAGGGGTTAAAGCCGGGCATTATCGTGATCGGTGATGTCTGGCATTAGAGATGGGTCCTCGGGGCAGATAGCCACTAGGACCACCCAGCTATGACCCACACTCAGCTCATGAGCACGTGTTATAGAAGGGGAGTGGGATGCTGTCGTCCATAAGAGGTTAAAGGTTGAATTGCGGAAGGTAGAAGTAATTCTAACGCCTACTGGTGTGCGTTCTAGCTTTGCGCCTAAAAAAGTACCTTTGTGCACAAAATAGCGACTTTTGACAAAAGTAGCAAATGATAAATACGTGGCCACTACATGGTCAAAAAGAAAAAATTCTACGGGTAGGAAAAAAGAGTGAAACTGTCTATATCAAAAGACGCATAAAAGTCACTAAATATGCTGCTTGCGCCTGAACTGCGCCAAAACATAGACAAAAAAAAGCTCTAAAAGCAATGATAAATCTCTTTTAGCTTTGTCTAAATAGTTTTGTCAATTTTTTTCCATTTAATGATTTTATTTCCTTGCGAATACTTACACAGTCCCATGACGATTTTCTGAAAAGACTCTCAAGACAAAATCTCCCTCAACATTGGGCTCAAAGGTGGAAGGCACCACTATGTATTCTCCTGGGGGGAGCTTGTTTCTTGTGCTGACTTCTCGCAGGTTGATGAACTGCTCGGATCGTGCACGTGATGCATTTGATAGGAAAAAGTCACGCTTGAGGTGCACAGCTTGCTGCCCCACAAACTAGTGAAGTAACAGTAAACACATTTTTAAAAAGATGTAAAAATAATTAAAGGGGTACTCCGCTGCTCAGCGTTTGGAACAAACTGTTCCAAACGCCAGAGCCGGTGCCGGGAGCTTGTGACGTCATAACCCCGCCCCTCGTAATGTCATGCCATGCCCCTTCATATGCAAGTCTATGGGAGGGGGCGTGACAGCTGTCATGCCCCCTCCCATAGACTTGCATTGAGGGGGCGGGGCGTGACATCATGATGGGCGGGGCTATGACGTCACAAGCTCCTGGCATTGGCTCCAGCATTCGGAACACTTTGTTCCAAACACTGAGCAGCGAAGTAACCCTTTAAAACAAAAAATGGAAAAGGGGAGAAAACATGCACAGATTAAATTGCTTTTCACAATAAGCCTATTCATTGGATACAGAAAAGCACAGGAAGACAGATGAAGGGAAACACATTGTAAGAATTATCTCTCCCAAAGTCTGTATTTAGTTGTTAGCTTCTATCTTTGTCATTTCCCTAAACATTCTCCTATAGGTGGCCCATATAAGTTATAAGATATACAATCAGTCAAGCTGGTCGTACACATTATATAGCACACTATAGCTATCAGCCACACAGCTCATTGGGCCGAAAGCCATCTAGTTCTGAACCCCCTTTACATTTGATACTTGGTTTAGTGTATAAGTGTCCTGAATGGCAGGGTGAAATTCCCGGCAACAGGAATCCTTGGCACGTGCCCTATATCCCTGATCTAGTAGGTGACACTAGAGCACCACTCATCTGCAAGTGCATCCTTAGGACGCGCTTGCAGGTTAAAGCTGAGAAAAGAGCAAAGAGCCGGACAGGACCTTTACACCCCAGCTAAGGCACAATGACGCCAATCATTGTGCATGTCCCTCCAGTCAGAGCAGGGGAGGAACAGGACCTACCAGCAAGGGAGTGGAGGAGAGGTAAGTATAATTGGGAGATTTATAAAGCCTTCTTACAGTAAGATTCTCTTTGTTGCCCATAGCAACCAATCAGAGCTTAGCTTTTATTTTACTAGCATTATAAAAAATGAAAGCTGAGCGGTTATTGGTTGCTATGGGCAACAAAAATAATATTACTATGAGATAGCACAATAAACCTCACCCAAAGTATGTATCTAGTTTTGCTGAGAGACACCTGTCTACAGTAGGGAGGGGGGCTCACAAACAACCTCCACCTATCTAAAATAGAGGACAACTATGTATACCGGGGGGAGGGGGGGTGTAACTATGTTCCTTCTATGAGACAACAATCAACATCATGGGGGTAACTTATCTTCTATACATCTGGGGGCAACTATCTACCTAGTGAACATATGTACCTACCAGTGGCACCTGCCTACTGAGAGCAACTATCTGCTATGAGGGATATTATATCACCATTTGGAGCACTGTAGGTGGGGAACAGGCAAAGATAATGCTGGAAAAGTGCAGAGACTAAGATGTCCGTCTGACAGATCCTGCGTATACAAGTCATGGACAGGATGAAGTCGTTATGGTGGTCTGGGCCAAATCAAAAAGATAAGGAAGAAAATGCCTCTGAAGACGTCACCTGGAAATCACTGGATGTAACCGTAATGTAATCACTTATACGGGCCGCAGAGCCTGTGTACAGCTGGTATAAACACCAATACTCTGTCAAGACAGCCATAGAGAAACCTCAAAGATGCTCATATGTAATACATACCTCTCTGGGAACCTGCAGAAGAAGAAAAAAGAAGAAAAAAAATATTTTTAGATCACTATAATCCAGAATACACATGTGGATGATAAGATTTATTCCCATAGATCATCTCTGTATTGAA
The DNA here is from genome assembly GCF_029499605.1 of Hyla sarda. Lineage (NCBI taxonomy): Eukaryota > Metazoa > Chordata > Amphibia > Anura > Hylidae > Hyla > Hyla sarda. The sequence goes on along the minus strand of NC_079194.1, from coordinate 253,067,968 downwards.
TCAGATTTTTTCCAAAGCAGCACTGCCCTTGTTCATTGTACGTGTAGTATTGTATACTGAAGGTCCGAACTGCAATACCACACACAGCCTATGGATAATAGCGGTGCAATTTCTGGAAAACAATATGCTGACACTATTTCTAATCCTAAACAAGCACTTTAATATTATAGTCCTATTTCTATCAACACAAGATGGAAGACTTTGCATTTAACTGGTTTTTAAAATCTAGTGATATGTGCATGACAAGGTATATAAGGTAATATATGTGCATGTATAAATACCCACAAACATTTTCTTAAGTACCTCATAAACAGCAAAGCCAATGGTCTCCATGTCCTTTCCAAATCGCCTTTCCTTCCTCCGGTTCTTCTGCATGAGGGCAAGAAGAAAGGTGCAGCCTTTTTCCGTACCATAGTCATCGTCATCATCTTCACATTCCAGCTTAATTTTGAACTGAGGATTGATCCAGAAGGTTGCTGTGCAGCAAAAGGTGTATTAAAT